>NC_139144.1:1906388-2455628 GCF_964270905.1 Leucopleurus acutus | reverse complement strand
CCCTTGTGTGAGCTGCCATGAGAGAACGCTGTGCATGGAACACTGCGAGGCCCGTCCTCGTACCTGAAGTCACTCTGCTCGAGGAGAAAGTCAGCATCTTAGCATGCTGTGTCGCTACCGACACACCCAGCATGAACCCATGCCTGGAAGTAAGGCCCTGCTTTGCCGTGCAGAAGCGGAGGCGTGGTGCAGTTTCCAGGAGGCGGTGGCCTCTGCTCTGCATACCTTTAACGGCAGCACAGCTTTCTGGACACCTGGGAGGCTAGCCGGGGCACCCTGTTCCCGGCAGGAACACTGAGTATCCCCAGGTGCACCTGGGTCTGCTAAGCAACATCCAGGCCCGTAGCCCTTTAGAGCCCCTCTGTGCACGCCGAGCGTAGGGAAACACACTGCCCTCTCTTTTGGAGCAGCTTGGTTTCCTCAGCACTCGCACACGTTCACGAACACCGTTCTGGCACATGCCACATGGCGCGAAGGTCTTACGCATTGCCCTAGTCGGAGCTGCGCTCAGAGTAACCCTCGTCTTCGCATTCCATCCAGGACCTCCTGACTGAAGTCACCGTGCCTCCTAGAGGACGGCGGCTTGGGTTCTTACTGCAATTCAAGTCCTCTTCCTTCTGTGTCACTGCAGGCAGCCCCAGGCCCAGAGGAGCAGCTACGGTGTTCCTTGGTGGAGACAGTTCGCTAGATGCGGGACTCCCTACTTCGATGAGTTGATTCAGGGAAGGAAACACAAGGAAACCGGTGTCTCTTGGGACTCGTTAGAAACCACAGGGATGTACGCTGAGTGTGCCCATGAAAACGGGGGCCTGTTGGAACTAGCCCTGCTTTCCCATTTTGAGGGCTGCATTCATGCTTGCCTTGAAGCTCCCTCACATTCCCGGCTCCCAACAGGCCAGTGAGCCCTGGAAGAATGCTTCGGGGAAAATTATGAGTTTGCTCTCTCTAAACCAGGGGCTTCATTGGCCGTGGTGGTGGTCCGCATGACAGGCTCTAGAGCTAAAGGGAACCTCAACGTGAGAACTCGCCTCCAGGTTAGGCCCTGAGTAGCCATGCAGAAAGTGAGGCATGCAGCTGTTTCTAGGAGATCTTAGTGACTTACGCGCTTTGTTTTAAAGGAAGTACACGTCCGGGGACTCATAGGCCCCATGAGTGTGCATCATTTTCACTCCAAGGTCACTGAGTGCCTCCAGACACCTGTGGGCCAGCTGAGCAACGTCGAGGTCCATGGGTTGAGACCTCGGAGGACCTCTGTGCGTGCCGAGTGCTGGGCAACAACACACTGCGCATTCCTCGAGGAGCGGTTCACCTCCAGAGCCCTCGAGCACCCTGAGGACAACATGGCTGGTGAGTACGAAGTGCCCAGGAAGACTCTGTCATGGCCCTTGTGTGAGCTGCCATGAGAGAACGCTGTGCATGGAACACTGCGAGGCCCGTCCTCGTACCTGAAGTCACTCTGCTCGAGGAGAAAGTCAGCATCTTAGCATGCTGTGTCGCTACCGACACACCCAGCATGAACCCATGCCTGGAAGTAAGGCCCTGCTTTGCCGTGCAGAAGCGGAGGCGTGGTGCAGTTTCCAGGAGGCGGTGGCCTCTGCTCTGCATACCTTTAACGGCAGCACAGCTTTCTGGACACCTGGGAGGCTAGCCGGGGCACCCTGTTCCCGGCAGGAACACTGAGTATCCCCAGGTGCACCTGGGTCTGCTAAGCAACATCCAGGCCCGTAGCCCTTTAGAGCCCCTCTGTGCACGCCGAGCGTAGGGAAACACACTGCCCTCTCTTTTGGAGCAGCTTGGTTTCCTCAGCACTCGCACACGTTCACGAACACCGTTCTGGCACATGCCACATGGCGCGAAGGTCTTACGCATTGCCCTAGTCGGAGCTGCGCTCAGAGTAACCCTCGTCTTCGCATTCCATCCAGGACCTCCTGACTGAAGTCACCGTGCCTCCTAGAGGACGGCGGCTTGGGTTCTTACTGCAATTCAAGTCCTCTTCCTTCTGTGCCACTGCAGGCAGCCCCAGGCCCAGAGGAGCAGCTACGGTGTTCCTTGGTGGAGACAGTTCGCTAGATGCGGGACTCCCTACTTCGATGAGTTGATACAGGGAAGGAAACTCAAGGAAACCGGTGTCTCTTGGGACTCGTTAGAAACCACAGGGATGTACGCTGAGTGTGCCCATGAAAACGGGGGCCTGTTGGAACTAGCCCTGCTTTCCCATTTTGAGGGCTGCATTCATGCTTGCCTTGAAGCTCCCTCACATTCCCGGCTCCCAACAGGCCAGTGAGCCCTGGAAGAATGCTTCGGGGAAAATTATGAGTTTGCTCTCTCTAAACCAGGGGCTTCATTGGCCGTGGTGGTGGTCCGCATGACAGGCTCTAGAGCTAAAGGGAACCTCAACGTGAGAACTCGCCTCCAGGTTAGGCCCTGAGTAGCCATGCAGAAAGTGAGGCATGCAGCTGTTTCTAGGAGATCTTAGTGACTTACGCGCTTTGTTTTAAAGGAAGTACACGTCCGGGGACTCATAGGCCCCATGAGTGTGCATCATTTTCACTCCAAGGTCACTGAGTGCCTCCAGACACCTGTGGGCCAGCTGAGCAACGTCGAGGTCCATGGGTTGAGACCTCGGAGGACCTCTGTGTGTGCCGCGTGCTGGGCAACAACACACTGCGCATTCCTCGAGGAGCGGTTCACCTCCAGAGCCCTCGAGCACCCTGAGGACAACATGGCTGGTGAGCACGAAGTGCCCAGGAAGACTCTGTCATGGCCCTTGTGTGAGCTGCCATGAGAGAACGCTGTGCATGGAACACTGCGAGGCCCGTCCTCGTACCTGAAGTCACTCTGCTCGAGGAGAAAGTCAGCATCTTAGCATGCTGTGTCGCTACCGACACACCCAGCATGAACCCATGCCTGGAAGTAAGGCCCTGCTTTGCCGTGCAGAAGCGGAGGCGTGGTGCAGTTTCCAGGAGGCGGTGGCCTCTGCTCTGCATACCTTTAACGGCAGCACAGCTTTCTGGACACCTGGGAGGCTAGCCGGGGCACCCTATTCCCGGCAGGAACACTGAGTATCCCCAGGTGCACCTGGGTCTGCTAAGCAACATCCAGGCCCGTAGCCCTTTAGAGCCCCTCTGTGCACGCCGAGCGTAGGGAAACACACTGCCCTCTCTTTTGGAGCAGCTTGGTTTCCTCAGCACTCGCACACGTTCACGAACACCGTTCTGGCACATGCCACATGGCGCGAAGGTCTTACGCATTGCCCTAGTCGGAGCTGCGCTCAGAGTAACCCTCGTCTTCGCATTCCATCCAGGACCTCCTGACTGAAGTCACCGTGCCTCCTAGAGGACGGCGGCTTGGGTTCTTACTGCAATTCAAGTCCTCTTCCTTCTGTGTCAGTGCAGGCAGTCCCAGGCCCAGAGGAGCAGCTACGGCGTTCCTTGGTGGAGACAGTTCGCTGGATGCGGGACTCCCTACTTCGATGAGTTGATTCAGGGAAGGAAACACAGGGTAACCGGTGTCTCTTGGGACTCGTTAGAAACCACAGGGATGTACGCTGAGTGTGCCCATGAAAACGGGGCCTGCTGGAACTAGTCCTGCTTTCCCATTTTGAGGGCGGCATTCATGCCTGCCTTGAAGCTACATGACATTCCCGGCACCCGACAGTCCGGTGAGCCCTGGAAGAATGCTTCGGGGAAAATTATGAGTTTGCTCTCCCTAAACCAGGGGCTTCCGTGGCCGCGGTGGCGGTCCGCATGACAGGCTCTAGAGCTAAAGGGAACCTCAACATGAGAACTCGCTTCCAGGTTAGGCCCTGAGTAGCCGTGCAGAAAGGGAGCCATGCAGCTGTTTCCAGGAGTTCTTAGTCACGTGCTTTATTTGAAAGGAAGTACACGTCCGGGGACTCCTAGGCCCCACGGGTGTGCCTCATTTTCCCTCCAAGGTCACTGAGTGCCTCCAGACAACTGTGGGCCAGCTGAGCAACGTCGAGGTCCATGGGTTGAGACCTCGGAGGACCTCTGTGTGTGCCGCGTGCTGGGCAACAACACACTGCGCATTCCTCGAGGAGCGGTTCACCTCCAGAGCCCTCGAGCACCCTGAGGACAACATGGCTGGTGAGCACGAAGTGCCCAGGAAGACTCTGTCATGGCCCTTGTGTGAGCTGCCATGAGAGAACGCTGTGCATGGAACACTGCGAGGCCCGTCCTCGTACCTGAAGTCACTCTGCTCGAGGAGAAAGTCAGCATCTTAGCATGCTGTGTCGCTACCGACACACCCAGCATGAACCCATGCCTGGAAGTAAGGCCCTGCTTTGCCGTGCAGAAGCGGAGGCGTGGTGCAGTTTCCAGGAGGCGGTGGCCTCTGCTCTGCATACCTTTAACGGCAGCACAGCTTTCTGGACACCTGGGAGGCTAGCCGGGGCACCCTGTTCCCGGCAGGAACACTGAGTATCCCCAGGTGCACCTGGGTCTGCTAAGCAACATCCAGGCCCGTAGCCCTTTAGAGCCCCTCTGTGCACGCCGAGCGTAGGGAAACACACTGCCCTCTCTTTTGGAGCAGCTTGGTTTCCTCAGCACTCGCACACGTTCACGAACACCGTTCTGGCACATGCCACATGGCGCGAAGGTCTTACGCATTGCCCTAGTCGGAGCTGCGCTCAGAGTAACCCTCGTCTTCGCATTCCATCCAGGACCTCCTGACTGAAGTCACCGTGCCTCCTAGAGGACGGCGGCTTGGGTTCTTACTGCAATTCAAGTCCTCTTCCTTCTGTGTCAGTGCAGGCAGCCCCAGGCCCAGAGGAGCAGCTACGGCGTTCCTTGGTGGAGACAGTTCGCTGGATGCGGGACTCCCTACTTCGATGAGTTGATTCAGGGAAGGAAACACAGGGTAACCGGTGTCTCTTGGGACTCGTTAGAAACCACAGGGATGTACGCTGAGTGTGCCCATGAAAACGGGGCCTGCTGGAACTAGTCCTGCTTTCCCATTTTGAGGGCGGCATTCATGCCTGCCTTGAAGCTACATGACATTCCCGGCGCCCGACAGTCCGGTGAGCCCTGGAAGAATGCTTCGGGGAAAATTATGAGTTTGCTCTCCCTAAACCAGGGGCTTCCGTGGCCGCGGTGGCGGTCCGCATGACAGGCTCTAGAGCTAAAGGGAACCTCAACATGAGAACTCGCTTCCAGGTTAGGCCCTGAGTAGCCGTGCAGAAAGGGAGCCATGCAGCTGTTTCCAGGAGTTCTTAGTCACTTACGTGCTTTATTTGAAAGGAAGTACACGTCCGGGGACTCCTAGGCCCCACGGGTGTGCCTCATTTTCCCTCCAAGGTCACTGAGTGCCTCCAGACACCTGTGGGCCAGCTGAGCAACGTCGAGGTCCATGGGTTGAGACCTCGGAGGACCTCTGTGTGTGCCGCGTGCTGGGCAACAACACACTGCGCATTCCTCGAGGAGCGGTTCACCTCCAGAGCCCTCGAGCACCCTGAGGACAACATGGCTGGTGAGCACGAAGTGCCCAGGAAGACCCTGTCATGACCCTTGTGTGAACTGCCATGAGAGAACGCTGTGCATGGAACACTGCGAGGCCCGTCCTCGTACCTGAAGTCACTCTGCTCGAGGAGAAAGTCAGCATCTTAGCATGCTGTGTCGCTACCGACACACCCAGCATGAACCCATGCCTGGAAGTAAGGCCCTGCTTTGCCGTGCAGAAGCGGAGGCGTGGTGCAGTTTCCAGGAGGCGGTGGCCTCTGCTCTGCATACCTTTAATGGCAGCACAGCTTTCTGGACACCTGGGAGGCTAGCCGGGGCACCCTGTTCCCGGCAGGAACACTGAGTACCCCCATGTGCACCTGGGTCTGCTAAGCAACAGCCAGGCCCGTAGCCCTTTAGAGCCCCTCTGTGCACGCCGAGCGTAGGGAAACACACTGCCCTCTCTTTTGGAGCAGCTTGGTTTCCTCAGCACTCGCACACGTTCACGAACACCGTTCTGGCACATGCCACATGGCGCGAAGGTCTTACGCATTGCCCTAGTCGGAGCTGCGCTCAGAGTAACCCTCGTCTTCGCATTCCATCCAGGACCTCCTGACTGAAGTCACCGTGCCTCCTAGAGGACGGCGGCTTGGGTTCTTACTGCAATTCAAGTCCTCTTCCTTCTGTGTCAGTGCAGGCAGCCCCAGGCCCAGAGGAGCAGCTACGGCGTTCCTTGGTGGAGACAGTTCGCTGGATGCGGGACTCCCTACTTCGATGAGTTGATTCAGGGAAGGAAACACAGGGTAACCGGTGTCTCTTGGGACTCGTTAGAAACCACAGGGATGTACGCTGAGTGTGCCCATGAAAACGGGGCCTGCTGGAACTAGTCCTGCTTTCCCATTTTGAGGGCGGCATTCATGCCTGCCTTGAAGCTACATGACATTCCCGGCACCCGACAGTCCGGTGAGCCCTGGAAGAATGCTTCGGGGAAAATTATGAGTTTGCTCTCTCTAAACCAGGGGCTTCCGTGGCCGCGGTGGTGGTCCGCATGACAGGCTCTAGAGCTAAAGGGAACCTCAACATGAGAACTCGCTTCCAGGCTAGGCCCTGTGTAGCCGTGCAGAAAGGGAGCCATGCAGCTGTTTCCAGGAGTTCTTAGTCACTTACGTGCTTTATTTGAAAGGAAGTACACGTCCGGGGACTCCTAGGCCCCACGGGTGTGCCTCATTTTCCCTCCAAGGTCACTGAGTGCCTCCAGACACCTGTGGGCCAGCTGAGCAACGTCGAGGTCCATGGGTTGAGACCTCGGAGGACCTCTGTGCGTGCCGAGTGCTGGGCAACAACACACTGCGCATTCCTCGAGGAGCGGTTCACCTCCACAGCCCTCGAGCACCCTGAGGACAACATGGCTGGTGAGTACGAAGTGCCCAGGAAGACTCTGTCATGGCCCTTGTGTGAGCTGCCATGAGAGAACGCTGTGCATGGAACACTGCGAGGCCCGTCCTCGTACCTGAAGTCACTCTGCTCGAGGAGAAAGTCAGCATCTTAGCATGCTGTGTCGCTACCGACACACCCAGCATGAACCCATGCCTGGAAGTAAGGCCCTGCTTTGCCGTGCAGAAGCGGAGGCGTGGTGCAGTTTCCAGGAGGCGGTGGCCTCTGCTCTGCATACCTTTAACGGCAGCACAGCTTTCTGGACACCTGGGAGGCTAGCCGGGGCACCCTGTTCCCGGCAGGAACACTGAGTATCCCCAGGTGCACCTGGGTCTGCTAAGCAACATCCAGGCCCGTAGCCCTTTAGAGCCCCTCTGTGCACGCCGAGCGTAGGGAAACACACTGCCCTCTCTTTTGGAGCAGCTTGGTTTCCTCAGCACTCGCACACGTTCACGAACACCGTTCTGGCACATGCCACATGGCGCGAAGGTCTTACGCATTGCCCTAGTCGGAGCTGCGCTCAGAGTAACCCTCGTCTTCGCATTCCATCCAGGACCTCCTGACTGAAGTCACCGTGCCTCCTAGAGGACGGCGGCTTGGGTCTTACTGCAATTCAACTCCTCTTCCTTCTGTGTCAGTGCAGGCAGCCCCAGGCCCAGAGGAGCAGCTACGGCGTTCCTTTGTGGAGACAGTTCGCTGGATGCGGGACTCCCTACTTCGATGAGTTGATTCAGGGAAGGAAACACAGGGTAACCGGTGTCTCTTGGGACTCGTTAGAAACCACAGGGATGTACGCTGAGTGTGCCCATGAAAACGGGGCCTGCTGGAACTAGTCCTGCTTTCCCATTTTGAGGGCGGCATTCATGCCTGCCTTGAAGCTACATGACATTCCCGGCACCCGACAGTCCGGTGAGCCCTGGAAGAATGCTTCGGGGAAAATTATGAGTTTGCTCACCCTAAACCAGGGGCTTCCGTGGCCGCGGTGGCGGTCCGCATGACAGGCTCTAGAGCTAAAGGGAACCTCAACATGAGAACTCGCTTCCAGGTTAGGCCCTGAGTAGCCGTGCAGAAAGGGAGCCATGCAGCTGTTTCCAGGAGTTCTTAGTCACTTACGTGCTTTATTTGAAAGGAAGTACACGTCCGGGGACTCCTAGGCCCCACGGGTGTGCCTCATTTTCCCTCCAAGGTCACTGAGTGCCTCCAGACACCTGTGGGCCAGCTGAGCAACGTCGAGGTCCATGGGTTGAGACCTCGGAGGACCTCTGTGCGTGCCGAGTGCTGGGCAACAACACACTGCGCATTCCTCGAAGAGCGGTTCACCTCCACAGCCCTCGAGCACCCTGAGGACAACATGGCTGGTGAGTACGAAGTGCCCAGGAAGACTCTGTCATGGCCCTTGTGTGAGCTGCCATGAGAGAACGCTGTGCATGGAACACTGCGAGGCCCGTCCTCGTACCTGAAGTCACTCTGCTCGAGGAGAAAGTCAGCATCTTAGCATGCTGTGTCGCTACCGACACACCCAGCATGAACCCATGCCTGGAAGTAAGGCCCTGCTTTGCCGTGCAGAAGCGGAGGCGTGGTGCAGTTTCCAGGAGGCGGTGGCCTCTGCTCTGCATACCTTTAACGGCAGCACAGCTTTCTGGACACCTGGGAGGCTAGCCGGGGCACCCTGTTCCCGGCAGGAACACTGAGTACCCCCAGGTGCACCTGGGTCTGCTAAGCAACATCCAGGCCCGTAGCCCTTTAGAGCCCCTCTGTGCACGCCGAGCGTAGGGAAACACACTGCCCTCTCTTTTGGAGCAGCTTGGTTTCCTCAGCACTCGCACACGTTCACGAACACCGTTCTGGCACATGCCACATGGCGCGAAGGTCTTACGCATTGCCCTAGTCGGAGCTGCGCTCAGAGTAACCCTCGTCTTCGCATTCCATCCAGGACCTCCTGACTGAAGTCACCGTGCCTCCTAGAGGACGGCGGCTTGGGTTCTTACTGCAATTCAACTCCTCTTCCTTCTGTGTCAGTGCAGGCAGCCCCAGGCCCAGAGGAGCAGCTACGGCGTTCCTTTGTGGAGACAGTTCGCTGGATGCGGGACTCCCTACTTCGATGAGTTGATTCAGGGAAGGAAACACAGGGTAACCGGTGTCTCTTGGGACTCGTTAGAAACCACAGGGATGTACGCTGAGTGTGCCCATGAAAACGGGGCCTGCTGGAACTAGTCCGGCTTTCCCATTTTGAGGGCGGCATTCATGCCTGCCTTGAAGCTACATGACATTCCCGGCACCCGACAGTCCGGTGAGCCCTGGAAGAATGCTTCGGGGAAAATTATGAGTTTGCTCTCTCTAAACCAGGGGCTTCCGTGGCCGCGGTGGCGGTCCGCATGACAGGCTCTAGAGCTAAAGGGAACCTCAACATGAGAACTCGCTTCCAGGTTAGGCCCTGAGTAGCCGTGCAGAAAGGGAGCCATGCAGCTGTTTCCAGGAGTTCTTAGTCACTTACGTGCTTTATTTGAAAGGAAGTACACGTCCGGGGACTCCTAGGCCCCACGGGTGTGCCTCATCTTCCCTCCAAGGTCACTGAGTGCCTCCAGACAACTGTGGGCCAGCTGAGCAACGTCGAGGTCCATGGGTTGAGACCTCGGAGGACCTCTGTGTGTGCCGCGTGCTGGGCAACAACACACTGCGCATTCCTCGAGGAGCGGTTCACCTCCAGAGCCCTCGAGCACCCTGAGGACAACATGGCTGGTGAGTACGAAGTGCCCAGGAAGACTCTGTCATGGCCCTTGTGTGAGCTGCCATGAGAGAACGCTGTGCATGGAACACTGCGAGGCCCGTCCTCGTACCTGAAGTCACTCTGCTCGAGGAGAAAGTCAGCATCTTAGCATGCTGTGTCGCTACCGACACACCCAGCATGAACCCATGCCTGGAAGTAAGGCCCTGCTTTGCCGTGCAGAAGCGGAGGCGTGGTGCAGTTTCCAGGAGGCGGTGGCCTCTGCTCTGCATACCTTTAACGGCAGCACAGCTTTCTGGACACCTGGGAGGCTAGCCGGGGCACCCTGTTCCCGGCAGGAACACTGAGTATCCCCAGGTGCACCTGGGTCTGCTAAGCAACATCCAGGCCCGTAGCCCTTTAGAGCCCCTCTGTGCACGCCGAGCGTAGGGAAACACACTGCCCTCTCTTTTGGAGCAGCTTGGTTTCCTCAGCACTCGCACACGTTCACGAACACCGTTCTGGCACATGCCACATGGCGCGAAGGTCTTACGCATTGCCCTAGTCGGAGCTGCGCTCAGAGTAACCCTCGTCTTCGCATTCCATCCAGGACCTCCTGACTGAAGTCACCGTGCCTCCTAGAGGACGGCGGCTTGGGTTCTTACTGCAATTCAAGTCCTCTTCCTTCTGTGCCACTGCAGGCAGCCCCAGGCCCAGAGGAGCAGCTACGGCGTTCCTTGGTGGAGACAGTTCGCTGGATGCGGGACTCCCTACTTCGATGAGTTGATTCAGGGAAGGAAACACAGGGTAACCGGTGTCTCTTGGGACTCGTTAGAAACCACAGGGATGTACGCTGAGTGTGCCCATGAAAACGGGGCCTGCTGGAACTAGTCCTGCTTTCCCATTTTGAGGGCGGCATTCATGCCTGCCTTGAAGCTACATGACATTCCCGGCGCCCGACAGTCCGGTGAGCCCTGGAAGAATGCTTCGGGGAAAATTATGAGTTTGCTCTCCCTAAACCAGGGGCTTCCGTGGCCGCGGTGGCGGTCCGCATGACAGGCTCTAGAGCTAAAGGGAACCTCAACATGAGAACTCGCTTCCAGGTTAGGCCCTGAGTAGCCGTGCAGAAAGGGAGCCATGCAGCTGTTTCCAGGAGTTCTTAGTCACTTACGTGCTTTATTTGAAAGGAAGTACACGTCCGGGGACTCCTAGGCCCCACGGGTGTGCCTCATTTTCCCTCCAAGGTCACTGAGTGCCTCCAGACACCTGTGGGCCAGCTGAGCAACGTCGAGGTCCATGGGTTGAGACCTCGGAGGACCTCTGTGTGTGCCGCGTGCTGGGCAACAACACACTGCGCATTCCTCGAGGAGCGGTTCACCTCCAGAGCCCTCGAGCACCCTGAGGACAACATGGCTGGTGAGCACGAAGTGCCCAGGAAGACCCTGTCATGACCCTTGTGTGAACTGCCATGAGAGAACGCTGTGCATGGAACACTGCGAGGCCCGTCCTCGTACCTGAAGTCACTCTGCTCGAGGAGAAAGTCAGCATCTTAGCATGCTGTGTCGCTACCGACACACCCAGCATGAACCCATGCCTGGAAGTAAGGCCCTGCTTTGCCGTGCAGAAGCGGAGGCGTGGTGCAGTTTCCAGGAGGCGGTGGCCTCTGCTCTGCATACCTTTAATGGCAGCACAGCTTTCTGGACACCTGGGAGGCTAGCCGGGGCACCCTGTTCCCGGCAGGAACACTGAGTACCCCCATGTGCACCTGGGTCTGCTAAGCAACAGCCAGGCCCGTAGCCCTTTAGAGCCCCTCTGTGCACGCCGAGCGTAGGGAAACACACTGCCCTCTCTTTTGGAGCAGCTTGGTTTCCTCAGCACTCGCACACGTTCACGAACACCGTTCTGGCACATGCCACATGGCGCGAAGGTCTTACGCATTGCCCTAGTCGGAGCTGCGCTCAGAGTAACCCTCGTCTTCGCATTCCATCCAGGACCTCCTGACTGAAGTCACCGTGCCTCCTAGAGGACGGCGGCTTGGGTTCTTACTGCAATTCAACTCCTCTTCCTTCTGTGTCAGTGCAGGCAGCCCCAGGCCCAGAGGAGCAGCTACGGCGTTCCTTGGTGGAGACAGTTCGCTGGATGCGGGACTCCCTACTTCGATGAGTTGATTCAGGGAAGGAAACACAGGGTAACCGGTGTCTCTTGGGACTCGTTAGAAACCACAGGGATGTACGCTGAGTGTGCCCATGAAAACGGGGCCTGCTGGAACTAGTCCTGCTTTCCCATTTTGAGGGCGGCATTCATGCCTGCCTTGAAGCTACATGACATTCCCGGCACCCGACAGTCCGGTGAGCCCTGGAAGAATGCTTCGGGGAAAATTATGAGTTTGCTCTCTCTAAACCAGGGGCTTCCGTGGCCGCGGTGGCGGTCCGCATGACAGGCTCTAGAGCTAAAGGGAACCTCAACATGAGAACTCGCTTCCAGGTTAGGCCCTGAGTAGCCGTGCAGAAAGGGAGCCATGCAGCTGTTTCCAGGAGTTCTTAGTCACTTACGTGCTTTATTTGAAAGGAAGTACACGTCCGGGGACTCCTAGGCCCCACGGGTGTGCCTCATTTTCCCTCCAAGGTCACTGAGTGCCTCCAGACACCTGTGGGCCAGCTGAGCAACGTCGAGGTCCATGGGTTGAGACCTCGGAGGACCTCTGTGTGTGCCGCGTGCTGGGCAACAACACACTGCGCATTCCTCGAGGAGCGGTTCACCTCCAGAGCCCTCGAGCACCCTGAGGACAACATGGCTGGTGAGCACGAAGTGCCCAGGAAGACTCTGTCATGGCCCTTGTGTGAGCTGCCATGAGAGAACGCTGTGCATGGAACACTGCAAGGCCCGTCCTCGTACCTGAAGTCACTCTGCTCGAGGAGAAAGTCAGCATCTTAGCATGCTGTGTCGCTACCGACACACCCAGCATGAACCCATGCCTGGAAGTAAGGCCCTGCTTTGCCGTGCAGAAGCGGAGGCGTGGTGCAGTTTCCAGGAGGCGGTGGCCTCTGCTCTGCATACCTTTAACGGCAGCACAGCTTTCTGGACACCTGGGAGGCTAGCCGGGGCACCCTGTTCCCGGCAGGAACACTGAGTACCCCCAGGTGCACCTGGGTCTGCTAAGCAACATCCAGGCCCGTAGCCCTTTAGAGCCCCTCTGTGCACGCCGAGCGTAGGGAAACACACTGCCCTCTCTTTTGGAGCAGCTTGGTTTCCTCAGCACTCGCACACGTTCACGAACACCGTTCTGGCACATGCCACATGGCGCGAAGGTCTTACGCATTGGCCTATTCGGAGCTGCGCTCAGAGTAACCCTCGTCTTCGCATTCCATCCAGGACCTCCTGACTGAAGTCACCGTGCCTCCTAGAGGACGGCGGCTTGGGTTCTTACTGCAATTCAAGTCCTCTTCCTTCTGTGTCAGTGCAGGCAGCCCCAGGCCCAGAGGAGCAGCTACGGCGTTCCTTGGTGGAGACAGTTCGCTGGATGCGGGACTCCCTACTTCGATGAGTTGATTCAGGGAAGGAAATACAGGGTAACCGGTGTCTCTTGGGACTCGTTAGAAACCACAGGGATGTACGCTGAGTGTGCCCATGAAAACGGGGCCTGCTGGAACTAGTCCTGCTTTCCCATTTTGAGGGCGGCATTCATGCCTGCCTTGAAGCTACATGACATTCCCGGCACCCGACAGTCCGGTGAGCCCTGGAAGAATGCTTCGGGGAAAATTATGAGTTTGCTCTCTCTAAACCAGGGGCTTCCGTGGCCGCGGTGGCGGTCCGCATGACAGGCTCTAGAGCTAAAGGGAACCTCAACATGAGAACTCGCTTCCAGGTTAGGCCCTGAGTAGCCGTGCAGAAAGGGAGCCATGCAGCTGTTTCCAGGAGTTCTTAGTCACTTACGTGCTTTATTTGAAAGGAAGTACACGTCCGGGGACTCCTAGGCCCCACGGGTGTGCCTCATTTTCCCTCCAAGGTCACTGAGTGCCTCCAGACACCTGTGGGCCAGCTGAGCAACGTCGAGGTCCATGGGTTGAGACCTCGGAGGACCTCTGTGTGTGCCGCGTGCTGGGCAACAACACACTGCGCATTCCTCGAGGAGCGGTTCACCTCCAGAGCCCTCGAGCACCCTGAGGACAACATGGCTGGTGAGTACGAAGTGCCCAGGAAGACTCTGTCATGGCCCTTGTGTGAGCTGCCATGAGAGAACGCTGTGCATGGAACACTGCGAGGCCCGTCCTCGTACCTGAAGTCACTCTGCTCGAGGAGAAAGTCAGCATCTTAGCATGCTGTGTCGCTACCGACACACCCAGCATGAACCCATGCCTGGAAGTAAGGCCCTGCTTTGCCGTGCAGAAGCGGAGGCGTGGTGCAGTTTCCAGGAGGCGGTGGCCTCTGCTCTGCATACCTTTAACGGCAGCACAGCTTTCTGGACACCTGGGAGGCTAGCCGGGGCACCCTGTTCCCGGCAGGAACACTGAGTATCCCCAGGTGCACCTGGGTCTGCTAAGCAACATCCAGGCCCGTAGCCCTTTAGAGCCCCTCTGTGCACGCCGAGCGTAGGGAAACACACTGCCCTCTCTTTTGGAGCAGCTTGGTTTCCTCAGCACTCGCACACGTTCACGAACACCGTTCTGGCACATGCCACATGGCGCGAAGGTCTTACGCATTGCCCTAGTCGGAGCTGCGCTCAGAGTAACCCTCGTCTTCGCATTCCATCCAGGACCTCCTGACTGAAGTCACCGTGCCTCCTAGAGGACGGCGGCTTGGGTTCTTACTGCAATTCAAGTCCTCTTCCTTCTGTGTCACTGCAGGCAGCCCCAGGCCCAGAGGAGCAGCTACGGTGTTCCTTGGTGGAGACAGTTCGCTAGATGCGGGACTCCCTACTTCGATGAGTTGATTCAGGGAAGGAAACACAAGGAAACCGGTGTCTCTTGGGACTCGTTAGAAACCACAGGGATGTACGCTGAGTGTGCCCATGAAAACGGGGGCCTGTTGGAACTAGCCCTGCTTTCCCATTTTGAGGCTGCATTCATGCTTGCCTTGAAGCTTCCTCACATTCCCGGCTCCCAACAGGCCAGTGAGCCCTGGAAGAATGCTTCGGGGAAAATTATGAGTTTGCTCTCTCTAAACCAGGGGCTTCATTGGCCGTGGTGGTGGTCCGCATGACAGGCTCTAGAGCTAAAGGGAACCTCAACGTGAGAACTCGCCTCCAGGTTAGGCCCTGAGTAGCCATGCAGAAAGTGAGGCATGCAGCTGTTTCTAGGAGATCTTAGTGACTTACGCGCTTTGTTTTAAAGGAAGTACACGTCCGGGGACTCATAGGCCCCATGAGTGTGCATCATTTTCACTCCAAGGTCACTGAGTGCCTCCAGACACCTGTGGGCCAGCTGAGCAACGTCGAGGTCCATGGGTTGAGACCTCGGAGGACCTCTGTGCGTGCCGAGTGCTGGGCAACAACACACTGCGCATTCCTCGAGGAGCGGTTCACCTCCAGAGCCCTCGAGGACCCTGAGGACAACATGGCTGGTGAGTACGAAGTGCCCAGGAAGACTCTGTCATGGCCCTTGTGTGAGCTGCTATGAGAGAACGCTGTGCATGGAACACTGCGAGGCCCGTCCTCGTACCTGAAGTCACTCTGCTCGAGGAGAAAGTCAGCATCTTAGCATGCTGTGTCGCTACCGACACACCCAGCATGAACCCATGCCTGGAAGTAAGGCCCTGCTTTGCCGTGCAGAAGCGGAGGCGTGGTGCAGTTTCCAGGAGGCGGTGGCCTCTGCTCTGCATACCTTTAACGGCAGCACAGCTTTCTGGACACCTGGGAGGCTAGCCGGGGCACCCTGTTCCCGGCAGGAACACTGAGTACCCCCAGGTGCACCTGGGTCTGCTAAGCAACATCCAGGCCCGTAGCCCTTTAGAGCCCCTCTGTGCACGCCGAGCGTAGGGAAACACACTGCCCTCTCTTTTGGAGCAGCTTGGTTTCCTCAGCACTCGCACACGTTCACGAACACCGTTCTGGCACATGCCACATGGCGCGAAGGTCTTACGCATTGGCCTATTCGGAGCTGCGCTCAGAGTAACCCTCGTCTTCGCATTCCATCCAGGACCTCCTGACTGAAGTCACCGTGCCTCCTAGAGGACGGCGGCTTGGGTTCTTACTGCAATTCAAGTCCTCTTCCTTCTGTGTCAGTGCAGGCAGCCCCAGGCCCAGAGGAGCAGCTACGGCGTTCCTTGGTGGAGACAGTTCGCTGGATGCGGGACTCCCTACTTCGATGAGTTGATTCAGGGAAGGAAACACAGGGTAACCGGTGTCTCTTGGGACTCGTTAGAAACCACAGGGATGTACGCTGAGTGTGCCCATGAAAACGGGGCCTGCTGGAACTAGTCCTGCTTTCCCATTTTGAGGGCGGCATTCATGCCTGCCTTGAAGCTACATGACATTCCCGGCACCCGACAGTCCGGTGAGCCCTGGAAGAATGCTTCGGGGAAAATTATGAGTTTGCTCTCTCTAAACCAGGGGCTTCCGTGGCCGCGGTGGCGGTCCGCATGACAGGCTCTAGAGCTAAAGGGAACCTCAACATGAGAACTCGCTTCCAGGTTAGGCCCTGAGTAGCCGTGCAGAAAGGGAGCCATGCAGCTGTTTCCAGGAGTTCTTAGTCACTTACGTGCTTTATTTGAAAGGAAGTACACGTCCGGGGACTCCTAGGCCCCACGGGTGTGCCTCATTTTCCCTCCAAGGTCACTGAGTGCCTCCAGACACCTGTGGGCCAGCTGAGCAACGTCGAGGTCCATGGGTTGAGACCTCGGAGGACCTCTGTGTGTGCCGCGTGCTGGGCAACAACACACTGCGCATTCCTCGAGGAGCGGTTCACCTCCAGAGCCCTCGAGCACCCTGAGGACAACATGGCTGGTGAGTACGAAGTGCCCAGGAAGACTCTGTCATGGCCCTTGTGTGAGCTGCCATGAGAGAACGCTGTGCATGGAACACTGCGAGGCCCGTCCTCGTACCTGAAGTCACTCTGCTCGAGGAGAAAGTCAGCATCTTAGCATGCTGTGTCGCTACCGACACACCCAGCATGAACCCATGCCTGGAAGTAAGGCCCTGCTTTGCCGTGCAGAAGCGGAGGCGTGGTGCAGTTTCCAGGAGGCGGTGGCCTCTGCTCTGCATACCTTTAACGGCAGCACAGCTTTCTGGACACCTGGGAGGCTAGCCGGGGCACCCTGTTCCCGGCAGGAACACTGAGTATCCCCAGGTGCACCTGGGTCTGCTAAGCAACATCCAGGCCCGTAGCCCTTTAGAGCCCCTCTGTGCACGCCGAGCGTAGGGAAACACACTGCCCTCTCTTTTGGAGCAGCTTGGTTTCCTCAGCACTCGCACACGTTCACGAACACCGTTCTGGCACATGCCACATGGCGCGAAGGTCTTACGCATTGCCCTAGTCGGAGCTGCGCTCAGAGTAACCCTCGTCTTCGCATTCCATCCAGGACCTCCTGACTGAAGTCACCGTGCCTCCTAGAGGACGGCGGCTTGGGTTCTTACTGCAATTCAAGTCCTCTTCCTTCTGTGTCACTGCAGGCAGCCCCAGGCCCAGAGGAGCAGCTACGGTGTTCCTTGGTGGAGACAGTTCGCTAGATGCGGGACTCCCTACTTCGATGAGTTGATTCAGGGAAGGAAACACAAGGAAACCGGTGTCTCTTGGGACTCGTTAGAAACCACAGGGATGTACGCTGAGTGTGCCCATGAAAACGGGGGCCTGTTGGAACTAGCCCTGCTTTCCCATTTTGAGGCTGCATTCATGCTTGCCTTGAAGCTTCCTCACATTCCCGGCTCCCAACAGGCCAGTGAGCCCTGGAAGAATGCTTCGGGGAAAATTATGAGTTTGCTCTCTCTAAACCAGGGACTTCATTGGCCGTGGTGGTGGTCCGCATGACAGGCTCTAGAGCTAAAGGGAACCTCAACGTGAGAACTCGCCTCCAGGTTAGGCCCTGAGTAGCCATGCAGAAAGTGAGGCATGCAGCTGTTTCTAGGAGATCTTAGTGACTTACGCGCTTTGTTTTAAAGGAAGTACACGTCCGGGGACTCATAGGCCCCATGAGTGTGCATCATTTTCACTCCAAGGTCACTGAGTGCCTCCAGACACCTGTGGGCCAGCTGAGCAACGTCGAGGTCCATGGGTTGAGACCTCGGAGGACCTCTGTGCGTGCCGAGTGCTGGGCAACAACACACTGCGCATTCCTCGAGGAGCGGTTCACCTCCAGAGCCCTCGAGGACCCTGAGGACAACATGGCTGGTGAGTACGAAGTGCCCAGGAAGACTCTGTCATGGCCCTTGTGTGAGCTGCTATGAGAGAACGCTGTGCATGGAACACTGCGAGGCCCGTCCTCGTACCTGAAGTCACTCTGCTCGAGGAGAAAGTCAGCATCTTAGCATGCTGTGTCGCTACCGACACACCCAGCATGAACCCATGCCTGGAAGTAAGGCCCTGCTTTGCCGTGCAGAAGCGGAGGCGTGGTGCAGTTTCCAGGAGGCGGTGGCCTCTGCTCTGCATACCTTTAACGGCAGCACAGCTTTCTGGACACCTGGGAGGCTAGCCGGGGCACCCTGTTCCCGGCAGGAACACTGAGTACCCCCAGGTGCACCTGGGTCTGCTAAGCAACATCCAGGCCCGTAGCCCTTTAGAGCCCCTCTGTGCACGCCGAGCGTAGGGAAACACACTGCCCTCTCTTTTGGAGCAGCTTGGTTTCCTCAGCACTCGCACACGTTCACGAACACCGTTCTGGCACATGCCACATGGCGCGAAGGTCTTACGCATTGCCCTAGTCGGAGCTGCGCTCAGAGTAACCCTCGTCTTCGCATTCCATCCAGGACCTCCTGACTGAAGTCACCGTGCCTCCTAGAGGATGGCGGCTTGGGTTCTTACTGCAATTTAAGTCCTCTTCCTTCTGTGTCAGTGCAGGCAGCCCCAGGCCCAGAGGAGCAGCTACGGCGTTCCTTGGTGGAGACAGTTCGCTGGATGCGGGACTCCCTACTTCGATGAGTTGATTCAGGGAAGGAAACACAGGGTAACCGGTGTCTCTTGGGACTCTTTAGAAACCACAGGGATGTACGCTGAGTGTGCCCATGAAAACGGGGCCTGCTGGAACTAGTCCTGCTTTCCCATTTTGAGGGCGGCATTCATGCCTGCCTTGAAGCTACATGACATTCCCGGCGCCCGACAGTCCGGTGAGCCCTGGAAGAATGCTTCGGGGAAAATTATGAGTTTGCTCTCCCTAAACCAGGGGCTTCCGTGGCCGCGGTGGCGGTCCGCATGACAGGCTCTAGAGCTAAAGGGAACCTCAACATGAGAACTCGCTTCCAGGTTAGGCCCTGAGTAGCCGTGCAGAAAGGGAGCCATGCAGCTGTTTCCAGGAGTTCTTAGTCACTTACGTGCTTTATTTGAAAGGAAGTACACGTCCGGGGACTCCTAGGCCCCACGGGTGTGCCTCATTTTCCCTCCAAGGTCACTGAGTGCCTCCAGACACCTGTGGGCCAGCTGAGCAACGTCGAGGTCCATGGGTTGAGACCTCGGAGGACCTCTGTGTGTGCCGCGTGCTGGGCAACAACACACTGCGCATTCCTCGAGGAGCGGTTCACCTCCAGAGCCCTCGAGCACCCTGAGGACAACATGGCTGGTGAGTACGAAGTGCCCAGGAAGACTCTGTCATGACCCTTGTGTGAGCTGCCATGAGAGAACGCTGTGCATGGAACACTGCGAGGCCCGTCCTCGTACCTGAAGTCACTCTGCTCGAGGAGAAAGTCAGCATCTTAGCATGCTGTGTCGCTACCGACACACCCAGCATGAACCCATGCCTGGAAGTAAGGCCCTGCTTTGCCGTGCAGAAGCGGAGGCGTGGTGCAGTTTCCAGGAGGCGGTGGCCTCTGCTCTGCATACCTTTAACGGCAGCACAGCTTTCTGGACACCTGGGAGGCTAGCCGGGGCACCCTGTTCCCGGCAGGAACACTGAGTACCCCCAGGTGCACCTGGGTCTCCTAAGCAACATCCAGGCCCGTAGCCCTTTAGAGCCCCTCTGTGCACGCCGAGCGTAGGGAAACACACTGCCCTCTCTTTTGGAGCAGCTTGGTTTCCTCAGCACTCGCACACGTTCACGAACACCGTTCTGGCACATGCCACATGGCGCGAAGGTCTTACGCATTGCCCTATTCGGAGCTGCGCTCAGAGTAACCCTCGTCTTCGCATTCCATCCAGGACCTCCTGACTGAAGTCACCGTGCCTCCTAGAGGACGGCGGCTTGGGTTCTTACTGCAATTCAAGTCCTCTTCCTTCTGTGTCAGTGCAGGCAGCCCCAGGCCCAGAGGAGCAGCTACGGCGTTCCTTGGTGGAGACAGTTCGCTGGATGCGGGACTCCCTACTTCGATGAGTCGATTCAGGGAAGGAAACACAGGGTAACCGGTGTCTCTTGGGACTCGTTAGAAACCACAGGGATGTACGCTGAGTGTGCCCATGAAAACGGGGCCTGCTGGAACTAGTCCTGCTTTCCCATTTTGAGGGCGGCATTCATGCCTGCCTTGAAGCTACATGACATTCCCGGCGCCCGACAGTCCGGTGAGCCCTGGAAGAATGCTTCGGGGAAAATTATGAGTTTGCTCTCCCTAAACCAGGGGCTTCCGTGGCCGCGGTGGCGGTCCGCATGACAGGCTCTAGAGCTAAAGGGAACCTCAACATGAGAACTCGCTTCCAGGTTAGGCCCTGAGTAGCCGTGCAGAAAGGGAGCCATGCAGCTGTTTCCAGGAGTTCTTAGTCACTTACGTGCTTTATTTGAAAGGAAGTACACGTCCGGGGACTCCTAGGCCCCACGGGTGTGCCTCATTTTCCCTCCAAGGTCACTGAGTGCCTCCAGACACCTGTGGGCCAGCTGAGCAACGTCGAGGTCCATGGGTTGAGACCTCGGAGGACCTCTGTGTGTGCCGCGTGCTGGGCAACAACACACTGCGCATTCCTCGAGGAGCGGTTCACCTCCAGAGCCCTCGAGCACCCTGAGGACAACATGGCTGGTGAGCACGAAGTGCCCAGGAAGACTCTGTCATGACCCTTGTGTGAGCTGCCATGAGAGAACGCTGTGCATGGAACACTGCGAGGCCCGTCCTCGTACCTGAAGTCACTCTGCTCGAGGAGAAAGTCAGCATCTTAGCATGCTGTGTCGCTACCGACACACCCAGCATGAACCCATGCCTGGAAGTAAGGCCCTGCTTTGCCGTGCAGAAGCGGAGGCGTGGTGCAGTTTCCAGGAGGCGGTGGCCTCTGCTCTGCATACCTTTAACGGCAGCACAGCTTTCTGGACACCTGGGAGGCTAGCCGGGGCACCCTGTTCCCAGCAGGAACACTGAGTACCCCCAGGTGCACCTGGGTCTGCTAAGCAACATCCAGGCCTGTAGCCCTTTAGAGCCCCTCTGTGCACGCCGAGCGTAGGGAAACACACTGCCCTCTCTTTTGGAGCAGCTTGGTTTCCTCAGCACTCGCACACGTTCACGAACACCGTTCTGGCACATGCCACATGGCGCGAAGGTCTTACGCATTGCCCTAGTCGGAGCTGCGCTCAGAGTAACCCTCGTCTTCGCATTCCATCCAGGACCTCCTGACTGAAGTCACCGTGCCTCCTAGAGGACGGCGGCTTGGGTTCTTACTGCAATTCAAGTCCTCTTCCTTCTGTGTCAGTGCAGGCAGCCCCAGGCCCAGAGGAGCAGCTACGGCGTTCCTTGGTGGAGACAGTTCGCTGGATGCGGGACTCCCTACTTCGATGAGTTGATTCAGGGAAGGAAACACAGGGTAACCGGTGTCTCTTGGGACTCGTTAGAAACCACAGGGATGTACGCTGAGTGTGCCCATGAAAACGGGGCCTGCTGGAACTAGTCCTGCTTTCCCATTTTGAGGGCGGCATTCATGCCTGCCTTGAAGCTACATGACATTCCCTGCACCCGACCGTCCGGTGAACCTTGGAAGAATGCTTCGCGGAAAATTATGAGTTTGCTCTCTCTAAACCAGGGGCTTCCGTGGCCGCGGTGGCGGTCCGCATGACAGGCTCTAGAGCTAAAGGGAACCTCAACATGAGAACTCGCTTCCAGGCTAGGCCCTGAGTAGCCGTGCAGAAAGGGAGCCATGCAGCTGTTTCCAGGAGTTCTTAGTCACTTACGTGCTTTATTTGAAAGGAAGTACACGTCCGGGGACTCCTAGGCCCCACGGGTGTGCCTCATTTTCCCTCCAAGGTCACTGAGTGCCTCCAGACACCTGTGGGCCAGCTGAGCAACGTCGAGGTCCATGGGTTGAGACCTCGGAGGACCTCTGTGTGTGCCGCGTGCTGGGCAACAACACACTGCGCATTCCTCGAGGAGCGGTTCACCTCCAGAGCCCTCGAGCACCCTGAGGACAACATGGCTGGTGAGTACGAAGTGCCCAGGAAGACTCTGTCATGGCCCTTGTGTGAGCTGCCATGAGAGAACGCTGTGCATGGAACACTGCGAGGCCCGTCCTCGTACCTGAAGTCACTCTGCTCGAGGAGAAAGTCAGCATCTTAGCATGCTGTGTCGCTACCGACACACCCAGCATGAACCCATGCCTGGAAGTAAGGCCCTGCTTTGCCGTGCAGAAGCGGAGGCGTGGTGCAGTTTCCAGGAGGCGGTGGCCTCTGCTCTGCATACCTTTAACGGCAGCACAGCTTTCTGGACACCTGGGAGGCTAGCCGGGGCACCCTGTTCCCGGCAGGAACACTGAGTATCCCCAGGTGCACCTGGGTCTGCTAAGCAACATCCAGGCCCGTAGCCCTTTAGAGCCCCTCTGTGCACGCCGAGCGTAGGGAAACACACTGCCCTCTCTTTTGGAGCAGCTTGGTTTCCTCAGCACTCGCACACGTTCACGAACACCGTTCTGGCACATGCCACATGGCGCGAAGGTCTTACGCATTGCCCTAGTCGGAGCTGCGCTCAGAGTAACCCTCGTCTTCGCATTCCATCCAGGACCTCCTGACTGAAGTCACCGTGCCTCCTAGAGGACGGCGGCTTGGGTTCTTACTGCAATTCAAGTCCTCTTCCTTCTGTGTCACTGCAGGCAGCCCCAGGCCCAGAGGAGCAGCTACGGTGTTCCTTGGTGGAGACAGTTCGCTAGATGCGGGACTCCCTACTTCGATGAGTTGATTCAGGGAAGGAAACACAAGGAAACCGGTGTCTCTTGGGACTCGTTAGAAACCACAGGGATGTACGCTGAGTGTGCCCATGAAAACGGGGGCCTGTTGGAACTAGCCCTGCTTTCCCATTTTGAGGCTGCATTCATGCTTGCCTTGAAGCTTCCTCACATTCCCGGCTCCCAACAGGCCAGTGAGCCCTGGAAGAATGCTTCGGGGAAAATTATGAGTTTGCTCTCTCTAAACCAGGGGCTTCATTGGCCGTGGTGGTGGTCCGCATGACAGGCTCTAGAGCTAAAGGGAACCTCAACGTGAGAACTCGCCTCCAGGTTAGGCCCTGAGTAGCCATGCAGAAAGTGAGGCATGCAGCTGTTTCTAGGAGATCTTAGTGACTTACGCGCTTTGTTTTAAAGGAAGTACACGTCCGGGGACTCATAGGCCCCATGAGTGTGCATCATTTTCACTCCAAGGTCACTGAGTGCCTCCAGACACCTGTGGGCCAGCTGAGCAACGTCGAGGTCCATGGGTTGAGACCTCGGAGGACCTCTGTGCGTGCCGAGTGCTGGGCAACAACACACTGCGCATTCCTCGAGGAGCGGTTCACCTCCAGAGCCCTCGAGGACCCTGAGGACAACATGGCTGGTGAGTACGAAGTGCCCAGGAAGACTCTGTCATGGCCCTTGTGTGAGCTGCTATGAGAGAACGCTGTGCATGGAACACTGCGAGGCCCGTCCTCGTACCTGAAGTCACTCTGCTCGAGGAGAAAGTCAGCATCTTAGCATGCTGTGTCGCTACCGACACACCCAGCATGAACCCATGCCTGGAAGTAAGGCCCTGCTTTGCCGTGCAGAAGCGGAGGCGTGGTGCAGTTTCCAGGAGGCGGTGGCCTCTGCTCTGCATACCTTTAACGGCAGCACAGCTTTCTGGACACCTGGGAGGCTAGCCGGGGCACCCTGTTCCCGGCAGGAACACTGAGTACCCCCAGGTGCACCTGGGTCTGCTAAGCAACATCCAGGCCCGTAGCCCTTTAGAGCCCCTCTGTGCACGCCGAGCGTAGGGAAACACACTGCCCTCTCTTTTGGAGCAGCTTGGTTTCCTCAGCACTCGCACACGTTCACGAACACCGTTCTGGCACATGCCACATGGCGCGAAGGTCTTACGCATTGCCCTAGTCGGAGCTGCGCTCAGAGTAACCCTCGTCTTCGCATTCCATCCAGGACCTCCTGACTGAAGTCACCGTGCCTCCTAGAGGATGGCGGCTTGGGTTCTTACTGCAATTTAAGTCCTCTTCCTTCTGTGTCAGTGCAGGCAGCCCCAGGCCCAGAGGAGCAGCTACGGCGTTCCTTGGTGGAGACAGTTCGCTGGATGCGGGACTCCCTACTTCGATGAGTTGATTCAGGGAAGGAAACACAGGGTAACCGGTGTCTCTTGGGACTCTTTAGAAACCACAGGGATGTACGCTGAGTGTGCCCATGAAAACGGGGCCTGCTGGAACTAGTCCTGCTTTCCCATTTTGAGGGCGGCATTCATGCCTGCCTTGAAGCTACATGACATTCCCGGCGCCCGACAGTCCGGTGAGCCCTGGAAGAATGCTTCGGGGAAAATTATGAGTTTGCTCTCCCTAAACCAGGGGCTTCCGTGGCCGCGGTGGCGGTCCGCATGACAGGCTCTAGAGCTAAAGGGAACCTCAACATGAGAACTCGCTTCCAGGTTAGGCCCTGAGTAGCCGTGCAGAAAGGGAGCCATGCAGCTGTTTCCAGGAGTTCTTAGTCACTTACGTGCTTTATTTGAAAGGAAGTACACGTCCGGGGACTCCTAGGCCCCACGGGTGTGCCTCATTTTCCCTCCAAGGTCACTGAGTGCCTCCAGACACCTGTGGGCCAGCTGAGCAACGTCGAGGTCCATGGGTTGAGACCTCGGAGGACCTCTGTGTGTGCCGCGTGCTGGGCAACAACACACTGCGCATTCCTCGAGGAGCGGTTCACCTCCAGAGCCCTCGAGCACCCTGAGGACAACATGGCTGGTGAGTACGAAGTGCCCAGGAAGACTCTGTCATGACCCTTGTGTGAGCTGCCATGAGAGAACGCTGTGCATGGAACACTGCGAGGCCCGTCCTCGTACCTGAAGTCACTCTGCTCGAGGAGAAAGTCAGCATCTTAGCATGCTGTGTCGCTACCGACACACCCAGCATGAACCCATGCCTGGAAGTAAGGCCCTGCTTTGCCGTGCAGAAGCGGAGGCGTGGTGCAGTTTCCAGGAGGCGGTGGCCTCTGCTCTGCATACCTTTAACGGCAGCACAGCTTTCTGGACACCTGGGAGGCTAGCCGGGGCACCCTGTTCCCGGCAGGAACACTGAGTACCCCCAGGTGCACCTGGGTCTCCTAAGCAACATCCAGGCCCGTAGCCCTTTAGAGCCCCTCTGTGCACGCCGAGCGTAGGGAAACACACTGCCCTCTCTTTTGGAGCAGCTTGGTTTCCTCAGCACTCGCACACGTTCACGAACACCGTTCTGGCACATGCCACATGGCGCGAAGGTCTTACGCATTGCCCTATTCGGAGCTGCGCTCAGAGTAACCCTCGTCTTCGCATTCCATCCAGGACCTCCTGACTGAAGTCACCGTGCCTCCTAGAGGACGGCGGCTTGGGTTCTTACTGCAATTCAAGTCCTCTTCCTTCTGTGTCAGTGCAGGCAGCCCCAGGCCCAGAGGAGCAGCTACGGCGTTCCTTGGTGGAGACAGTTCGCTGGATGCGGGACTCCCTACTTCGATGAGTCGATTCAGGGAAGGAAACACAGGGTAACCGGTGTCTCTTGGGACTCGTTAGAAACCACAGGGATGTACGCTGAGTGTGCCCATGAAAACGGGGCCTGCTGGAACTAGTCCTGCTTTCCCATTTTGAGGGCGGCATTCATGCCTGCCTTGAAGCTACATGACATTCCCGGCGCCCGACAGTCCGGTGAGCCCTGGAAGAATGCTTCGGGGAAAATTATGAGTTTGCTCTCCCTAAACCAGGGGCTTCCGTGGCCGCGGTGGCGGTCCGCATGACAGGCTCTAGAGCTAAAGGGAACCTCAACATGAGAACTCGCTTCCAGGTTAGGCCCTGAGTAGCCGTGCAGAAAGGGAGCCATGCAGCTGTTTCCAGGAGTTCTTAGTCACTTACGTGCTTTATTTGAAAGGAAGTACACGTCCGGGGACTCCTAGGCCCCACGGGTGTGCCTCATTTTCCCTCCAAGGTCACTGAGTGCCTCCAGACACCTGTGGGCCAGCTGAGCAACGTCGAGGTCCATGGGTTGAGACCTCGGAGGACCTCTGTGTGTGCCGCGTGCTGGGCAACAACACACTGCGCATTCCTCGAGGAGCGGTTCACCTCCAGAGCCCTCGAGCACCCTGAGGACAACATGGCTGGTGAGCACGAAGTGCCCAGGAAGACTCTGTCATGACCCTTGTGTGAGCTGCCATGAGAGAACGCTGTGCATGGAACACTGCGAGGCCCGTCCTCGTACCTGAAGTCACTCTGCTCGAGGAGAAAGTCAGCATCTTAGCATGCTGTGTCGCTACCGACACACCCAGCATGAACCCATGCCTGGAAGTAAGGCCCTGCTTTGCCGTGCAGAAGCGGAGGCGTGGTGCAGTTTCCAGGAGGCGGTGGCCTCTGCTCTGCATACCTTTAACGGCAGCACAGCTTTCTGGACACCTGGGAGGCTAGCCGGGGCACCCTGTTCCCAGCAGGAACACTGAGTACCCCCAGGTGCACCTGGGTCTGCTAAGCAACATCCAGGCCCGTAGCCCTTTAGAGCCCCTCTGTGCACGCCGAGCGTAGGGAAACACACTGCCCTCTCTTTTGGAGCAGCTTGGTTTCCTCAGCACTCGCACACGTTCACGAACACCGTTCTGGCACATGCCACATGGCGCGAAGGTCTTACGCATTGCCCTAGTCGGAGCTGCGCTCAGAGTAACCCTCGTCTTCGCATTCCATCCAGGACCTCCTGACTGAAGTCACCGTGCCTCCTAGAGGACGGCGGCTTGGGTTCTTACTGCAATTCAAGTCCTCTTCCTTCTGTGTCAGTGCAGGCAGCCCCAGGCCCAGAGGAGCAGCTACGGCGTTCCTTGGTGGAGACAGTTCGCTGGATGCGGGACTCCCTACTTCGATGAGTTGATTCAGGGAAGGAAACACAGGGTAACCGGTGTCTCTTGGGACTCGTTAGAAACCACAGGGATGTACGCTGAGTGTGCCCATGAAAACGGGGCCTGCTGGAACTAGTCCTGCTTTCCCATTTTGAGGGCGGCATTCATGCCTGCCTTGAAGCTACATGACATTCCCTGCACCCGACCGTCCGGTGAACCTTGGAAGAATGCTTCGCGGAAAATTATGAGTTTGCTCTCTCTAAACCAGGGGCTTCCGTGGCCGCGGTGGCGGTCCGCATGACAGGCTCTAGAGCTAAAGGGAACCTCAACATGAGAACTCGCTTCCAGGCTAGGCCCTGAGTAGCCGTGCAGAAAGGGAGCCATGCAGCTGTTTCCAGGAGTTCTTAGTCACTTACGTGCTTTATTTGAAAGGAAGTACACGTCCGGGGACTCCTAGGCCCCACGGGTGTGCCTCATTTTCCCTCCAAGGTCACTGAGTGCCTCCAGACACCTGTGGGCCAGCTGAGCAACGTCGAGGTCCATGGGTTGAGACCTCGGAGGACCTCTGTGTGTGCCGCGTGCTGGGCAACAACACACTGCGCATTCCTCGAGGAGCGGTTCACCTCCAGAGCCCTCGAGCACCCTGAGGACAACATGGCTGGTGAGTACGAAGTGCCCAGGAAGACTCTGTCATGGCCCTTGTGTGAGCTGCCATGAGAGAACGCTGTGCATGGAACACTGCGAGGCCCGTCCTCGTACCTGAAGTCACTCTGCTCGAGGAGAAAGTCAGCATCTTAGCATGCTGTGTCGCTACCGACACACCCAGCATGAACCCATGCCTGGAAGTAAGGCCCTGCTTTGCCGTGCAGAAGCGGAGGCGTGGTGCAGTTTCCAGGAGGCGGTGGCCTCTGCTCTGCATACCTTTAACGGCAGCACAGCTTTCTGGACACCTGGGAGGCTAGCCGGGGCACCCTGTTCCCGGCAGGAACACTGAGTATCCCCAGGTGCACCTGGGTCTGCTAAGCAACATCCAGGCCCGTAGCCCTTTAGAGCCCCTCTGTGCACGCCGAGCGTAGGGAAACACACTGCCCTCTCTTTTGGAGCAGCTTGGTTTCCTCAGCACTCGCACACGTTCACGAACACCGTTCTGGCACATGCCACATGGCGCGAAGGTCTTACGCATTGCCCTAGTCGGAGCTGCGCTCAGAGTAACCCTCGTCTTCGCATTCCATCCAGGACCTCCTGACTGAAGTCACCGTGCCTCCTAGAGGACGGCGGCTTGGGTTCTTACTGCAATTCAAGTCCTCTTCCTTCTGTGTCAGTGCAGGCAGCCCCAGGCCCAGAGGAGCAGCTACGGCGTTCCTTGGTGGAGACAGTTCGCTGGATGCGGGACTCCCTACTTCGATGAGTTGATTCAGGGAAGGAAACACAGGGTAACCGGTGTCTCTTGGGACTCGTTAGAAACCACAGGGATGTACGCTGAGTGTGCCCATGAAAACGGGGCCTGCTGGAACTAGTCCTGCTTTCCCATTTTGAGGGCGGCATTCATGCCTGCCTTGAAGCTACATGACATTCCCGGCGCCCGACAGTCCGGTGAGCCCTGGAAGAATGCTTCGGGGAAAATTATGAGTTTGCTCTCCCTAAACCAGGGGCTTCCGTGGCCGCGGTGGCGGTCCGCATGACAGGCTCTAGAGCTAAAGGGAACCTCAACATGAGAACTCGCTTCCAGGTTAGGCCCTGAGTAGCCGTGCAGAAAGGGAGCCATGCAGCTGTTTCCAGGAGTTCTTAGTCACTTACGTGCTTTATTTGAAAGGAAGTACACGTCCGGGGACTCCTAGGCCCCACGGGTGTGCCTCATTTTCCCTCCAAGGTCACTGAGTGCCTCCAGACACCTGTGGGCCAGCTGAGCAACGTCGAGGTCCATGGGTTGAGACCTCGGAGGACCTCTGTGTGTGCCGCGTGCTGGGCAACAACACACTGCGCATTCCTCGAGGAGCGGTTCACCTCCAGAGCCCTCGAGCACCCTGAGGACAACATGGCTGGTGAGCACGAAGTGCCCAGGAAGACCCTGTCATGACCCTTGTGTGAACTGCCATGAGAGAACGCTGTGCATGGAACACTGCGAGGCCCGTCCTCGTACCTGAAGTCACTCTGCTCGAGGAGAAAGTCAGCATCTTAGCATGCTGTGTCGCTACCGACACACCCAGCATGAACCCATGCCTGGAAGTAAGGCCCTGCTTTGCCGTGCAGAAGCGGAGGCGTGGTGCAGTTTCCAGGAGGCGGTGGCCTCTGCTCTGCATACCTTTAATGGCAGCACAGCTTTCTGGACACCTGGGAGGCTAGCCGGGGCACCCTGTTCCCGGCAGGAACACTGAGTACCCCCATGTGCACCTGGGTCTGCTAAGCAACAGCCAGGCCCGTAGCCCTTTAGAGCCCCTCTGTGCACGCCGAGCGTAGGGAAACACACTGCCCTCTCTTTTGGAGCAGCTTGGTTTCCTCAGCACTCGCACACGTTCACGAACACCGTTCTGGCACATGCCACATGGCGCGAAGGTCTTACGCATTGCCCTAGTCGGAGCTGCGCTCAGAGTAACCCTCGTCTTCGCATTCCATCCAGGACCTCCTGACTGAAGTCACCGTGCCTCCTAGAGGATGGCGGCTTGGGTTCTTACTGCAATTTAAGTCCTCTTCCTTCTGTGTCAGTGCAGGCAGCCCCAGGCCCAGAGGAGCAGCTACGGCGTTCCTTGGTGGAGACAGTTCGCTGGATGCGGGACTCCCTACTTCGATGAGTTGATTCAGGGAAGGAAACACAGGGTAACCGGTGTCTCTTGGGACTCGTTAGAAACCACAGGGATGTACGCTGAGTGTGCCCATGAAAACGGGGCCTGCTGGAACTAGTCCTGCTTTCCCATTTTGAGGGCGGCATTCATGCCTGCCTTGAAGCTACATGACATTCCCGGCGCCCGACAGTCCGGTGAGCCCTGGAAGAATGCTTCGGGGAAAATTATGAGTTTGCTCTCCCTAAACCAGGGGCTTCCGTGGCCGCGGTGGCGGTCCGCATGACAGGCTCTAGAGCTAAAGGGAACCTCAACATGAGAACTCGCTTCCAGGTTAGGCCCTGAGTAGCCGTGCAGAAAGGGAGCCATGCAGCTGTTTCCAGGAGTTCTTAGTCACTTACGTGCTTTATTTGAAAGGAAGTACACGTCCGGGGACTCCTAGGCCCCACGGGTGTGCCTCATTTTCCCTCCAAGGTCACTGAGTGCCTCCAGACACCTGTGGGCCAGCTGAGCAACGTCGAGGTCCATGGGTTGAGACCTCGGAGGACCTCTGTGTGTGCCGCGTGCTGGGCAACAACACACTGCGCATTCCTCGAGGAGCGGTTCACCTCCAGAGCCCTCGAGCACCCTGAGGACAACATGGCTGGTGAGTACGAAGTGCCCAGGAAGACTCTGTCATGACCCTTGTGTGAGCTGCCATGAGAGAACGCTGTGCATGGAACACTGCGAGGCCCGTCCTCGTACCTGAAGTCACTCTGCTCGAGGAGAAAGTCAGCATCTTAGCATGCTGTGTCGCTACCGACACACCCAGCATGAACCCATGCCTGGAAGTAAGGCCCTGCTTTGCCGTGCAGAAGCGGAGGCGTGGTGCAGTTTCCAGGAGGCGGTGGCCTCTGCTCTGCATACCTTTAACGGCAGCACAGCTTTCTGGACACCTGGGAGGCTAGCCGGGGCACCCTGTTCCCGGCAGGAACACTGAGTACCCCCAGGTGCACCTGGGTCTCCTAAGCAACATCCAGGCCCGTAGCCCTTTAGAGCCCCTCTGTGCACGCCGAGCGTAGGGAAACACACTGCCCTCTCTTTTGGAGCAGCTTGGTTTCCTCAGCACTCGCACACGTTCACGAACACCGTTCTGGCACATGCCACATGGCGCGAAGGTCTTACGCATTGCCCTATTCGGAGCTGCGCTCAGAGTAACCCTCGTCTTCGCATTCCATCCAGGACCTCCTGACTGAAGTCACCGTGCCTCCTAGAGGACGGCGGCTTGGGTTCTTACTGCAATTCAAGTCCTCTTCCTTCTGTGTCAGTGCAGGCAGCCCCAGGCCCAGAGGAGCAGCTACGGCGTTCCTTGGTGGAGACAGTTCGCTGGATGCGGGACTCCCTACTTCGATGAGTCGATTCAGGGAAGGAAACACAGGGTAACCGGTGTCTCTTGGGACTCGTTAGAAACCACAGGGATGTACGCTGAGTGTGCCCATGAAAACGGGGCCTGCTGGAACTAGTCCTGCTTTCCCATTTTGAGGGCGGCATTCATGCCTGCCTTGAAGCTACATGACATTCCCGGCGCCCGACAGTCCGGTGAGCCCTGGAAGAATGCTTCGGGGAAAATTATGAGTTTGCTCTCCCTAAACCAGGGGCTTCCGTGGCCGCGGTGGCGGTCCGCATGACAGGCTCTAGAGCTAAAGGGAACCTCAACATGAGAACTCGCTTCCAGGTTAGGCCCTGAGTAGCCGTGCAGAAAGGGAGCCATGCAGCTGTTTCCAGGAGTTCTTAGTCACTTACGTGCTTTATTTGAAAGGAAGTACACGTCCGGGGACTCCTAGGCCCCACGGGTGTGCCTCATTTTCCCTCCAAGGTCACTGAGTGCCTCCAGACACCTGTGGGCCAGCTGAGCAACGTCGAGGTCCATGGGTTGAGACCTCGGAGGACCTCTGTGTGTGCCGCGTGCTGGGCAACAACACACTGCGCATTCCTCGAGGAGCGGTTCACCTCCAGAGCCCTCGAGCACCCTGAGGACAACATGGCTGGTGAGCACGAAGTGCCCAGGAAGACTCTGTCATGACCCTTGTGTGAGCTGCCATGAGAGAACGCTGTGCATGGAACACTGCGAGGCCCGTCCTCGTACCTGAAGTCACTCTGCTCGAGGAGAAAGTCAGCATCTTAGCATGCTGTGTCGCTACCGACACACCCAGCATGAACCCATGCCTGGAAGTAAGGCCCTGCTTTGCCGTGCAGAAGCGGAGGCGTGGTGCAGTTTCCAGGAGGCGGTGGCCTCTGCTCTGCATACCTTTAACGGCAGCACAGCTTTCTGGACACCTGGGAGGCTAGCCGGGGCACCCTGTTCCCAGCAGGAACACTGAGTACCCCCAGGTGCACCTGGGTCTGCTAAGCAACATCCAGGCCTGTAGCCCTTTAGAGCCCCTCTGTGCACGCCGAGCGTAGGGAAACACACTGCCCTCTCTTTTGGAGCAGCTTGGTTTCCTCAGCACTCGCACACGTTCACGAACACCGTTCTGGCACATGCCACATGGCGCGAAGGTCTTACGCATTGCCCTAGTCGGAGCTGCGCTCAGAGTAACCCTCGTCTTCGCATTCCATCCAGGACCTCCTGACTGAAGTCACCGTGCCTCCTAGAGGACGGCGGCTTGGGTTCTTACTGCAATTCAAGTCCTCTTCCTTCTGTGTCAGTGCAGGCAGCCCCAGGCCCAGAGGAGCAGCTACGGCGTTCCTTGGTGGAGACAGTTCGCTGGATGCGGGACTCCCTACTTCGATGAGTTGATTCAGGGAAGGAAACACAGGGTAACCGGTGTCTCTTGGGACTCGTTAGAAACCACAGGGATGTACGCTGAGTGTGCCCATGAAAACGGGGCCTGCTGGAACTAGTCCTGCTTTCCCATTTTGAGGGCGGCATTCATGCCTGCCTTGAAGCTACATGACATTCCCTGCACCCGACCGTCCGGTGAACCTTGGAAGAATGCTTCGCGGAAAATTATGAGTTTGCTCTCTCTAAACCAGGGGCTTCCGTGGCCGCGGTGGCGGTCCGCATGACAGGCTCTAGAGCTAAAGGGAACCTCAACATGAGAACTCGCTTCCAGGCTAGGCCCTGAGTAGCCGTGCAGAAAGGGAGCCATGCAGCTGTTTCCAGGAGTTCTTAGTCACTTACGTGCTTTATTTGAAAGGAAGTACACGTCCGGGGACTCCTAGGCCCCACGGGTGTGCCTCATTTTCCCTCCAAGGTCACTGAGTGCCTCCAGACACCTGTGGGCCAGCTGAGCAACGTCGAGGTCCATGGGTTGAGACCTCGGAGGACCTCTGTGTGTGCCGCGTGCTGGGCAACAACACACTGCGCATTCCTCGAGGAGCGGTTCACCTCCAGAGCCCTCGAGCACCCTGAGGACAACATGGCTGGTGAGTACGAAGTGCCCAGGAAGACTCTGTCATGGCCCTTGTGTGAGCTGCCATGAGAGAACGCTGTGCATGGAACACTGCGAGGCCCGTCCTCGTACCTGAAGTCACTCTGCTCGAGGAGAAAGTCAGCATCTTAGCATGCTGTGTCGCTACCGACACACCCAGCATGAACCCATGCCTGGAAGTAAGGCCCTGCTTTGCCGTGCAGAAGCGGAGGCGTGGTGCAGTTTCCAGGAGGCGGTGGCCTCTGCTCTGCATACCTTTAACGGCAGCACAGCTTTCTGGACACCTGGGAGGCTAGCCGGGGCACCCTGTTCCCGGCAGGAACACTGAGTATCCCCAGGTGCACCTGGGTCTGCTAAGCAACATCCAGGCCCGTAGCCCTTTAGAGCCCCTCTGTGCACGCCGAGCGTAGGGAAACACACTGCCCTCTCTTTTGGAGCAGCTTGGTTTCCTCAGCACTCGCACACGTTCACGAACACCGTTCTGGCACATGCCACATGGCGCGAAGGTCTTACGCATTGCCCTAGTCGGAGCTGCGCTCAGAGTAACCCTCGTCTTCGCATTCCATCCAGGACCTCCTGACTGAAGTCACCGTGCCTCCTAGAGGACGGCGGCTTGGGTTCTTACTGCAATTCAAGTCCTCTTCCTTCTGTGTCACTGCAGGCAGCCCCAGGCCCAGAGGAGCAGCTACGGTGTTCCTTGGTGGAGACAGTTCGCTAGATGCGGGACTCCCTACTTCGATGAGTTGATTCAGGGAAGGAAACACAAGGAAACCGGTGTCTCTTGGGACTCGTTAGAAACCACAGGGATGTACGCTGAGTGTGCCCATGAAAACGGGGGCCTGTTGGAACTAGCCCTGCTTTCCCATTTTGAGGCTGCATTCATGCTTGCCTTGAAGCTTCCTCACATTCCCGGCTCCCAACAGGCCAGTGAGCCCTGGAAGAATGCTTCGGGGAAAATTATGAGTTTGCTCTCTCTAAACCAGGGGCTTCATTGGCCGTGGTGGTGGTCCGCATGACAGGCTCTAGAGCTAAAGGGAACCTCAACGTGAGAACTCGCCTCCAGGTTAGGCCCTGAGTAGCCATGCAGAAAGTGAGGCATGCAGCTGTTTCTAGGAGATCTTAGTGACTTACGCGCTTTGTTTTAAAGGAAGTACACGTCCGGGGACTCATAGGCCCCATGAGTGTGCATCATTTTCACTCCAAGGTCACTGAGTGCCTCCAGACACCTGTGGGCCAGCTGAGCAACGTCGAGGTCCATGGGTTGAGACCTCGGAGGACCTCTGTGCGTGCCGAGTGCTGGGCAACAACACACTGCGCATTCCTCGAGGAGCGGTTCACCTCCAGAGCCCTCGAGGACCCTGAGGACAACATGGCTGGTGAGTACGAAGTGCCCAGGAAGACTCTGTCATGGCCCTTGTGTGAGCTGCTATGAGAGAACGCTGTGCATGGAACACTGCGAGGCCCGTCCTCGTACCTGAAGTCACTCTGCTCGAGGAGAAAGTCAGCATCTTAGCATGCTGTGTCGCTACCGACACACCCAGCATGAACCCATGCCTGGAAGTAAGGCCCTGCTTTGCCGTGCAGAAGCGGAGGCGTGGTGCAGTTTCCAGGAGGCGGTGGCCTCTGCTCTGCATACCTTTAACGGCAGCACAGCTTTCTGGACACCTGGGAGGCTAGCCGGGGCACCCTGTTCCCGGCAGGAACACTGAGTACCCCCAGGTGCACCTGGGTCTGCTAAGCAACATCCAGGCCCGTAGCCCTTTAGAGCCCCTCTGTGCACGCCGAGCGTAGGGAAACACACTGCCCTCTCTTTTGGAGCAGCTTGGTTTCCTCAGCACTCGCACACGTTCACGAACACCGTTCTGGCACATGCCACATGGCGCGAAGGTCTTACGCATTGCCCTAGTCGGAGCTGCGCTCAGAGTAACCCTCGTCTTCGCATTCCATCCAGGACCTCCTGACTGAAGTCACCGTGCCTCCTAGAGGATGGCGGCTTGGGTTCTTACTGCAATTTAAGTCCTCTTCCTTCTGTGTCAGTGCAGGCAGCCCCAGGCCCAGAGGAGCAGCTACGGCGTTCCTTGGTGGAGACAGTTCGCTGGATGCGGGACTCCCTACTTCGATGAGTTGATTCAGGGAAGGAAACACAGGGTAACCGGTGTCTCTTGGGACTCTTTAGAAACCACAGGGATGTACGCTGAGTGTGCCCATGAAAACGGGGCCTGCTGGAACTAGTCCTGCTTTCCCATTTTGAGGGCGGCATTCATGCCTGCCTTGAAGCTACATGACATTCCCGGCGCCCGACAGTCCGGTGAGCCCTGGAAGAATGCTTCGGGGAAAATTATGAGTTTGCTCTCCCTAAACCAGGGGCTTCCGTGGCCGCGGTGGCGGTCCGCATGACAGGCTCTAGAGCTAAAGGGAACCTCAACATGAGAACTCGCTTCCAGGTTAGGCCCTGAGTAGCCGTGCAGAAAGGGAGCCATGCAGCTGTTTCCAGGAGTTCTTAGTCACTTACGTGCTTTATTTGAAAGGAAGTACACGTCCGGGGACTCCTAGGCCCCACGGGTGTGCCTCATTTTCCCTCCAAGGTCACTGAGTGCCTCCAGACACCTGTGGGCCAGCTGAGCAACGTCGAGGTCCATGGGTTGAGACCTCGGAGGACCTCTGTGTGTGCCGCGTGCTGGGCAACAACACACTGCGCATTCCTCGAGGAGCGGTTCACCTCCAGAGCCCTCGAGCACCCTGAGGACAACATGGCTGGTGAGTACGAAGTGCCCAGGAAGACTCTGTCATGACCCTTGTGTGAGCTGCCATGAGAGAACGCTGTGCATGGAACACTGCGAGGCCCGTCCTCGTACCTGAAGTCACTCTGCTCGAGGAGAAAGTCAGCATCTTAGCATGCTGTGTCGCTACCGACACACCCAGCATGAACCCATGCCTGGAAGTAAGGCCCTGCTTTGCCGTGCAGAAGCGGAGGCGTGGTGCAGTTTCCAGGAGGCGGTGGCCTCTGCTCTGCATACCTTTAACGGCAGCACAGCTTTCTGGACACCTGGGAGGCTAGCCGGGGCACCCTGTTCCCGGCAGGAACACTGAGTACCCCCAGGTGCACCTGGGTCTCCTAAGCAACATCCAGGCCCGTAGCCCTTTAGAGCCCCTCTGTGCACGCCGAGCGTAGGGAAACACACTGCCCTCTCTTTTGGAGCAGCTTGGTTTCCTCAGCACTCGCACACGTTCACGAACACCGTTCTGGCACATGCCACATGGCGCGAAGGTCTTACGCATTGCCCTATTCGGAGCTGCGCTCAGAGTAACCCTCGTCTTCGCATTCCATCCAGGACCTCCTGACTGAAGTCACCGTGCCTCCTAGAGGACGGCGGCTTGGGTTCTTACTGCAATTCAAGTCCTCTTCCTTCTGTGTCAGTGCAGGCAGCCCCAGGCCCAGAGGAGCAGCTACGGCGTTCCTTGGTGGAGACAGTTCGCTGGATGCGGGACTCCCTACTTCGATGAGTCGATTCAGGGAAGGAAACACAGGGTAACCGGTGTCTCTTGGGACTCGTTAGAAACCACAGGGATGTACGCTGAGTGTGCCCATGAAAACGGGGCCTGCTGGAACTAGTCCTGCTTTCCCATTTTGAGGGCGGCATTCATGCCTGCCTTGAAGCTACATGACATTCCCGGCGCCCGACAGTCCGGTGAGCCCTGGAAGAATGCTTCGGGGAAAATTATGAGTTTGCTCTCCCTAAACCAGGGGCTTCCGTGGCCGCGGTGGCGGTCCGCATGACAGGCTCTAGAGCTAAAGGGAACCTCAACATGAGAACTCGCTTCCAGGTTAGGCCCTGAGTAGCCGTGCAGAAAGGGAGCCATGCAGCTGTTTCCAGGAGTTCTTAGTCACTTACGTGCTTTATTTGAAAGGAAGTACACGTCCGGGGACTCCTAGGCCCCACGGGTGTGCCTCATTTTCCCTCCAAGGTCACTGAGTGCCTCCAGACACCTGTGGGCCAGCTGAGCAACGTCGAGGTCCATGGGTTGAGACCTCGGAGGACCTCTGTGTGTGCCGCGTGCTGGGCAACAACACACTGCGCATTCCTCGAGGAGCGGTTCACCTCCAGAGCCCTCGAGCACCCTGAGGACAACATGGCTGGTGAGCACGAAGTGCCCAGGAAGACTCTGTCATGACCCTTGTGTGAGCTGCCATGAGAGAACGCTGTGCATGGAACACTGCGAGGCCCGTCCTCGTACCTGAAGTCACTCTGCTCGAGGAGAAAGTCAGCATCTTAGCATGCTGTGTCGCTACCGACACACCCAGCATGAACCCATGCCTGGAAGTAAGGCCCTGCTTTGCCGTGCAGAAGCGGAGGCGTGGTGCAGTTTCCAGGAGGCGGTGGCCTCTGCTCTGCATACCTTTAACGGCAGCACAGCTTTCTGGACACCTGGGAGGCTAGCCGGGGCACCCTGTTCCCAGCAGGAACACTGAGTACCCCCAGGTGCACCTGGGTCTGCTAAGCAACATCCAGGCCTGTAGCCCTTTAGAGCCCCTCTGTGCACGCCGAGCGTAGGGAAACACACTGCCCTCTCTTTTGGAGCAGCTTGGTTTCCTCAGCACTCGCACACGTTCACGAACACCGTTCTGGCACATGCCACATGGCGCGAAGGTCTTACGCATTGCCCTAGTCGGAGCTGCGCTCAGAGTAACCCTCGTCTTCGCATTCCATCCAGGACCTCCTGACTGAAGTCACCGTGCCTCCTAGAGGACGGCGGCTTGGGTTCTTACTGCAATTCAAGTCCTCTTCCTTCTGTGTCAGTGCAGGCAGCCCCAGGCCCAGAGGAGCAGCTACGGCGTTCCTTGGTGGAGACAGTTCGCTGGATGCGGGACTCCCTACTTCGATGAGTTGATTCAGGGAAGGAAACACAGGGTAACCGGTGTCTCTTGGGACTCGTTAGAAACCACAGGGATGTACGCTGAGTGTGCCCATGAAAACGGGGCCTGCTGGAACTAGTCCTGCTTTCCCATTTTGAGGGCGGCATTCATGCCTGCCTTGAAGCTACATGACATTCCCTGCACCCGACCGTCCGGTGAACCTTGGAAGAATGCTTCGCGGAAAATTATGAGTTTGCTCTCTCTAAACCAGGGGCTTCCGTGGCCGCGGTGGCGGTCCGCATGACAGGCTCTAGAGCTAAAGGGAACCTCAACATGAGAACTCGCTTCCAGGCTAGGCCCTGAGTAGCCGTGCAGAAAGGGAGCCATGCAGCTGTTTCCAGGAGTTCTTAGTCACTTACGTGCTTTATTTGAAAGGAAGTACACGTCCGGGGACTCCTAGGCCCCACGGGTGTGCCTCATTTTCCCTCCAAGGTCACTGAGTGCCTCCAGACACCTGTGGGCCAGCTGAGCAACGTCGAGGTCCATGGGTTGAGACCTCGGAGGACCTCTGTGTGTGCCGCGTGCTGGGCAACAACACACTGCGCATTCCTCGAGGAGCGGTTCACCTCCAGAGCCCTCGAGCACCCTGAGGACAACATGGCTGGTGAGTACGAAGTGCCCAGGAAGACTCTGTCATGGCCCTTGTGTGAGCTGCCATGAGAGAACGCTGTGCATGGAACACTGCGAGGCCCGTCCTCGTACCTGAAGTCACTCTGCTCGAGGAGAAAGTCAGCATCTTAGCATGCTGTGTCGCTACCGACACACCCAGCATGAACCCATGCCTGGAAGTAAGGCCCTGCTTTGCCGTGCAGAAGCGGAGGCGTGGTGCAGTTTCCAGGAGGCGGTGGCCTCTGCTCTGCATACCTTTAACGGCAGCACAGCTTTCTGGACACCTGGGAGGCTAGCCGGGGCACCCTGTTCCCGGCAGGAACACTGAGTATCCCCAGGTGCACCTGGGTCTGCTAAGCAACATCCAGGCCCGTAGCCCTTTAGAGCCCCTCTGTGCACGCCGAGCGTAGGGAAACACACTGCCCTCTCTTTTGGAGCAGCTTGGTTTCCTCAGCACTCGCACACGTTCACGAACACCGTTCTGGCACATGCCACATGGCGCGAAGGTCTTACGCATTGCCCTAGTCGGAGCTGCGCTCAGAGTAACCCTCGTCTTCGCATTCCATCCAGGACCTCCTGACTGAAGTCACCGTGCCTCCTAGAGGACGGCGGCTTGGGTTCTTACTGCAATTCAAGTCCTCTTCCTTCTGTGTCACTGCAGGCAGCCCCAGGCCCAGAGGAGCAGCTACGGTGTTCCTTGGTGGAGACAGTTCGCTAGATGCGGGACTCCCTACTTCGATGAGTTGATTCAGGGAAGGAAACACAAGGAAACCGGTGTCTCTTGGGACTCGTTAGAAACCACAGGGATGTACGCTGAGTGTGCCCATGAAAACGGGGGCCTGTTGGAACTAGCCCTGCTTTCCCATTTTGAGGCTGCATTCATGCTTGCCTTGAAGCTTCCTCACATTCCCGGCTCCCAACAGGCCAGTGAGCCCTGGAAGAATGCTTCGGGGAAAATTATGAGTTTGCTCTCTCTAAACCAGGGGCTTCATTGGCCGTGGTGGTGGTCCGCATGACAGGCTCTAGAGCTAAAGGGAACCTCAACGTGAGAACTCGCCTCCAGGTTAGGCCCTGAGTAGCCATGCAGAAAGTGAGGCATGCAGCTGTTTCTAGGAGATCTTAGTGACTTACGCGCTTTGTTTTAAAGGAAGTACACGTCCGGGGACTCATAGGCCCCATGAGTGTGCATCATTTTCACTCCAAGGTCACTGAGTGCCTCCAGACACCTGTGGGCCAGCTGAGCAACGTCGAGGTCCATGGGTTGAGACCTCGGAGGACCTCTGTGCGTGCCGAGTGCTGGGCAACAACACACTGCGCATTCCTCGAGGAGCGGTTCACCTCCAGAGCCCTCGAGGACCCTGAGGACAACATGGCTGGTGAGTACGAAGTGCCCAGGAAGACTCTGTCATGGCCCTTGTGTGAGCTGCTATGAGAGAACGCTGTGCATGGAACACTGCGAGGCCCGTCCTCGTACCTGAAGTCACTCTGCTCGAGGAGAAAGTCAGCATCTTAGCATGCTGTGTCGCTACCGACACACCCAGCATGAACCCATGCCTGGAAGTAAGGCCCTGCTTTGCCGTGCAGAAGCGGAGGCGTGGTGCAGTTTCCAGGAGGCGGTGGCCTCTGCTCTGCATACCTTTAACGGCAGCACAGCTTTCTGGACACCTGGGAGGCTAGCCGGGGCACCCTGTTCCCGGCAGGAACACTGAGTACCCCCAGGTGCACCTGGGTCTGCTAAGCAACATCCAGGCCCGTAGCCCTTTAGAGCCCCTCTGTGCACGCCGAGCGTAGGGAAACACACTGCCCTCTCTTTTGGAGCAGCTTGGTTTCCTCAGCACTCGCACACGTTCACGAACACCGTTCTGGCACATGCCACATGGCGCGAAGGTCTTACGCATTGCCCTAGTCGGAGCTGCGCTCAGAGTAACCCTCGTCTTCGCATTCCATCCAGGACCTCCTGACTGAAGTCACCGTGCCTCCTAGAGGATGGCGGCTTGGGTTCTTACTGCAATTTAAGTCCTCTTCCTTCTGTGTCAGTGCAGGCAGCCCCAGGCCCAGAGGAGCAGCTACGGCGTTCCTTGGTGGAGACAGTTCGCTGGATGCGGGACTCCCTACTTCGATGAGTTGATTCAGGGAAGGAAACACAGGGTAACCGGTGTCTCTTGGGACTCTTTAGAAACCACAGGGATGTACGCTGAGTGTGCCCATGAAAACGGGGCCTGCTGGAACTAGTCCTGCTTTCCCATTTTGAGGGCGGCATTCATGCCTGCCTTGAAGCTACATGACATTCCCGGCGCCCGACAGTCCGGTGAGCCCTGGAAGAATGCTTCGGGGAAAATTATGAGTTTGCTCTCCCTAAACCAGGGGCTTCCGTGGCCGCGGTGGCGGTCCGCATGACAGGCTCTAGAGCTAAAGGGAACCTCAACATGAGAACTCGCTTCCAGGTTAGGCCCTGAGTAGCCGTGCAGAAAGGGAGCCATGCAGCTGTTTCCAGGAGTTCTTAGTCACTTACGTGCTTTATTTGAAAGGAAGTACACGTCCGGGGACTCCTAGGCCCCACGGGTGTGCCTCATTTTCCCTCCAAGGTCACTGAGTGCCTCCAGACACCTGTGGGCCAGCTGAGCAACGTCGAGGTCCATGGGTTGAGACCTCGGAGGACCTCTGTGTGTGCCGCGTGCTGGGCAACAACACACTGCGCATTCCTCGAGGAGCGGTTCACCTCCAGAGCCCTCGAGCACCCTGAGGACAACATGGCTGGTGAGTACGAAGTGCCCAGGAAGACTCTGTCATGACCCTTGTGTGAGCTGCCATGAGAGAACGCTGTGCATGGAACACTGCGAGGCCCGTCCTCGTACCTGAAGTCACTCTGCTCGAGGAGAAAGTCAGCATCTTAGCATGCTGTGTCGCTACCGACACACCCAGCATGAACCCATGCCTGGAAGTAAGGCCCTGCTTTGCCGTGCAGAAGCGGAGGCGTGGTGCAGTTTCCAGGAGGCGGTGGCCTCTGCTCTGCATACCTTTAACGGCAGCACAGCTTTCTGGACACCTGGGAGGCTAGCCGGGGCACCCTGTTCCCGGCAGGAACACTGAGTACCCCCAGGTGCACCTGGGTCTCCTAAGCAACATCCAGGCCCGTAGCCCTTTAGAGCCCCTCTGTGCACGCCGAGCGTAGGGAAACACACTGCCCTCTCTTTTGGAGCAGCTTGGTTTCCTCAGCACTCGCACACGTTCACGAACACCGTTCTGGCACATGCCACATGGCGCGAAGGTCTTACGCATTGCCCTATTCGGAGCTGCGCTCAGAGTAACCCTCGTCTTCGCATTCCATCCAGGACCTCCTGACTGAAGTCACCGTGCCTCCTAGAGGACGGCGGCTTGGGTTCTTACTGCAATTCAAGTCCTCTTCCTTCTGTGTCAGTGCAGGCAGCCCCAGGCCCAGAGGAGCAGCTACGGCGTTCCTTGGTGGAGACAGTTCGCTGGATGCGGGACTCCCTACTTCGATGAGTCGATTCAGGGAAGGAAACACAGGGTAACCGGTGTCTCTTGGGACTCGTTAGAAACCACAGGGATGTACGCTGAGTGTGCCCATGAAAACGGGGCCTGCTGGAACTAGTCCTGCTTTCCCATTTTGAGGGCGGCATTCATGCCTGCCTTGAAGCTACATGACATTCCCGGCGCCCGACAGTCCGGTGAGCCCTGGAAGAATGCTTCGGGGAAAATTATGAGTTTGCTCTCCCTAAACCAGGGGCTTCCGTGGCCGCGGTGGCGGTCCGCATGACAGGCTCTAGAGCTAAAGGGAACCTCAACATGAGAACTCGCTTCCAGGTTAGGCCCTGAGTAGCCGTGCAGAAAGGGAGCCATGCAGCTGTTTCCAGGAGTTCTTAGTCACTTACGTGCTTTATTTGAAAGGAAGTACACGTCCGGGGACTCCTAGGCCCCACGGGTGTGCCTCATTTTCCCTCCAAGGTCACTGAGTGCCTCCAGACACCTGTGGGCCAGCTGAGCAACGTCGAGGTCCATGGGTTGAGACCTCGGAGGACCTCTGTGTGTGCCGCGTGCTGGGCAACAACACACTGCGCATTCCTCGAGGAGCGGTTCACCTCCAGAGCCCTCGAGCACCCTGAGGACAACATGGCTGGTGAGCACGAAGTGCCCAGGAAGACTCTGTCATGACCCTTGTGTGAGCTGCCATGAGAGAACGCTGTGCATGGAACACTGCGAGGCCCGTCCTCGTACCTGAAGTCACTCTGCTCGAGGAGAAAGTCAGCATCTTAGCATGCTGTGTCGCTACCGACACACCCAGCATGAACCCATGCCTGGAAGTAAGGCCCTGCTTTGCCGTGCAGAAGCGGAGGCGTGGTGCAGTTTCCAGGAGGCGGTGGCCTCTGCTCTGCATACCTTTAACGGCAGCACAGCTTTCTGGACACCTGGGAGGCTAGCCGGGGCACCCTGTTCCCAGCAGGAACACTGAGTACCCCCAGGTGCACCTGGGTCTGCTAAGCAACATCCAGGCCTGTAGCCCTTTAGAGCCCCTCTGTGCACGCCGAGCGTAGGGAAACACACTGCCCTCTCTTTTGGAGCAGCTTGGTTTCCTCAGCACTCGCACACGTTCACGAACACCGTTCTGGCACATGCCACATGGCGCGAAGGTCTTACGCATTGCCCTAGTCGGAGCTGCGCTCAGAGTAACCCTCGTCTTCGCATTCCATCCAGGACCTCCTGACTGAAGTCACCGTGCCTCCTAGAGGACGGCGGCTTGGGTTCTTACTGCAATTCAAGTCCTCTTCCTTCTGTGTCAGTGCAGGCAGCCCCAGGCCCAGAGGAGCAGCTACGGCGTTCCTTGGTGGAGACAGTTCGCTGGATGCGGGACTCCCTACTTCGATGAGTTGATTCAGGGAAGGAAACACAGGGTAACCGGTGTCTCTTGGGACTCGTTAGAAACCACAGGGATGTACGCTGAGTGTGCCCATGAAAACGGGGCCTGCTGGAACTAGTCCTGCTTTCCCATTTTGAGGGCGGCATTCATGCCTGCCTTGAAGCTACATGACATTCCCTGCACCCGACCGTCCGGTGAACCTTGGAAGAATGCTTCGCGGAAAATTATGAGTTTGCTCTCTCTAAACCAGGGGCTTCCGTGGCCGCGGTGGCGGTCCGCATGACAGGCTCTAGAGCTAAAGGGAACCTCAACATGAGAACTCGCTTCCAGGCTAGGCCCTGAGTAGCCGTGCAGAAAGGGAGCCATGCAGCTGTTTCCAGGAGTTCTTAGTCACTTACGTGCTTTATTTGAAAGGAAGTACACGTCCGGGGACTCCTAGGCCCCACGGGTGTGCCTCATTTTCCCTCCAAGGTCACTGAGTGCCTCCAGACACCTGTGGGCCAGCTGAGCAACGTCGAGGTCCATGGGTTGAGACCTCGGAGGACCTCTGTGTGTGCCGCGTGCTGGGCAACAACACACTGCGCATTCCTCGAGGAGCGGTTCACCTCCAGAGCCCTCGAGCACCCTGAGGACAACATGGCTGGTGAGTACGAAGTGCCCAGGAAGACTCTGTCATGGCCCTTGTGTGAGCTGCCATGAGAGAACGCTGTGCATGGAACACTGCGAGGCCCGTCCTCGTACCTGAAGTCACTCTGCTCGAGGAGAAAGTCAGCATCTTAGCATGCTGTGTCGCTACCGACACACCCAGCATGAACCCATGCCTGGAAGTAAGGCCCTGCTTTGCCGTGCAGAAGCGGAGGCGTGGTGCAGTTTCCAGGAGGCGGTGGCCTCTGCTCTGCATACCTTTAACGGCAGCACAGCTTTCTGGACACCTGGGAGGCTAGCCGGGGCACCCTGTTCCCGGCAGGAACACTGAGTATCCCCAGGTGCACCTGGGTCTGCTAAGCAACATCCAGGCCCGTAGCCCTTTAGAGCCCCTCTGTGCACGCCGAGCGTAGGGAAACACACTGCCCTCTCTTTTGGAGCAGCTTGGTTTCCTCAGCACTCGCACACGTTCACGAACACCGTTCTGGCACATGCCACATGGCGCGAAGGTCTTACGCATTGCCCTAGTCGGAGCTGCGCTCAGAGTAACCCTCGTCTTCGCATTCCATCCAGGACCTCCTGACTGAAGTCACCGTGCCTCCTAGAGGACGGCGGCTTGGGTTCTTACTGCAATTCAAGTCCTCTTCCTTCTGTGTCAGTGCAGGCAGCCCCAGGCCCAGAGGAGCAGCTACGGCGTTCCTTGGTGGAGACAGTTCGCTGGATGCGGGACTCCCTACTTCGATGAGTTGATTCAGGGAAGGAAACACAGGGTAACCGGTGTCTCTTGGGACTCGTTAGAAACCACAGGGATGTACGCTGAGTGTGCCCATGAAAACGGGGCCTGCTGGAACTAGTCCTGCTTTCCCATTTTGAGGGCGGCATTCATGCCTGCCTTGAAGCTACATGACATTCCCGGCGCCCGACAGTCCGGTGAGCCCTGGAAGAATGCTTCGGGGAAAATTATGAGTTTGCTCTCCCTAAACCAGGGGCTTCCGTGGCCGCGGTGGCGGTCCGCATGACAGGCTCTAGAGCTAAAGGGAACCTCAACATGAGAACTCGCTTCCAGGTTAGGCCCTGAGTAGCCGTGCAGAAAGGGAGCCATGCAGCTGTTTCCAGGAGTTCTTAGTCACTTACGTGCTTTATTTGAAAGGAAGTACACGTCCGGGGACTCCTAGGCCCCACGGGTGTGCCTCATTTTCCCTCCAAGGTCACTGAGTGCCTCCAGACACCTGTGGGCCAGCTGAGCAACGTCGAGGTCCATGGGTTGAGACCTCGGAGGACCTCTGTGTGTGCCGCGTGCTGGGCAACAACACACTGCGCATTCCTCGAGGAGCGGTTCACCTCCAGAGCCCTCGAGCACCCTGAGGACAACATGGCTGGTGAGTACGAAGTGCCCAGGAAGACTCTGTCATGACCCTTGTGTGAGCTGCCATGAGAGAACGCTGTGCATGGAACACTGCGAGGCCCGTCCTCGTACCTGAAGTCACTCTGCTCGAGGAGAAAGTCAGCATCTTAGCATGCTGTGTCGCTACCGACACACCCAGCATGAACCCATGCCTGGAAGTAAGGCCCTGCTTTGCCGTGCAGAAGCGGAGGCGTGGTGCAGTTTCCAGGAGGCGGTGGCCTCTGCTCTGCATACCTTTAACGGCAGCACAGCTTTCTGGACACCTGGGAGGCTAGCCGGGGCACCCTGTTCCCGGCAGGAACACTGAGTACCCCCAGGTGCACCTGGGTCTCCTAAGCAACATCCAGGCCCGTAGCCCTTTAGAGCCCCTCTGTGCACGCCGAGCGTAGGGAAACACACTGCCCTCTCTTTTGGAGCAGCTTGGTTTCCTCAGCACTCGCACACGTTCACGAACACCGTTCTGGCACATGCCACATGGCGCGAAGGTCTTACGCATTGCCCTATTCGGAGCTGCGCTCAGAGTAACCCTCGTCTTCGCATTCCATCCAGGACCTCCTGACTGAAGTCACCGTGCCTCCTAGAGGACGGCGGCTTGGGTTCTTACTGCAATTCAAGTCCTCTTCCTTCTGTGTCAGTGCAGGCAGCCCCAGGCCCAGAGGAGCAGCTACGGCGTTCCTTGGTGGAGACAGTTCGCTGGATGCGGGACTCCCTACTTCGATGAGTCGATTCAGGGAAGGAAACACAGGGTAACCGGTGTCTCTTGGGACTCGTTAGAAACCACAGGGATGTACGCTGAGTGTGCCCATGAAAACGGGGCCTGCTGGAACTAGTCCTGCTTTCCCATTTTGAGGGCGGCATTCATGCCTGCCTTGAAGCTACATGACATTCCCGGCGCCCGACAGTCCGGTGAGCCCTGGAAGAATGCTTCGGGGAAAATTATGAGTTTGCTCTCCCTAAACCAGGGGCTTCCGTGGCCGCGGTGGCGGTCCGCATGACAGGCTCTAGAGCTAAAGGGAACCTCAACATGAGAACTCGCTTCCAGGTTAGGCCCTGAGTAGCCGTGCAGAAAGGGAGCCATGCAGCTGTTTCCAGGAGTTCTTAGTCACTTACGTGCTTTATTTGAAAGGAAGTACACGTCCGGGGACTCCTAGGCCCCACGGGTGTGCCTCATTTTCCCTCCAAGGTCACTGAGTGCCTCCAGACACCTGTGGGCCAGCTGAGCAACGTCGAGGTCCATGGGTTGAGACCTCGGAGGACCTCTGTGTGTGCCGCGTGCTGGGCAACAACACACTGCGCATTCCTCGAGGAGCGGTTCACCTCCAGAGCCCTCGAGCACCCTGAGGACAACATGGCTGGTGAGCACGAAGTGCCCAGGAAGACTCTGTCATGACCCTTGTGTGAGCTGCCATGAGAGAACGCTGTGCATGGAACACTGCGAGGCCCGTCCTCGTACCTGAATTCACTCTGCTCGAGGAGAAAGTCAGCATCTTAGCATGCTGTGTCGCTACCGACACACCCAGCATGAACCCATGCCTGGAAGTAAGGCCCTGCTTTGCCGTGCAGAAGCGGAGGCGTGGTGCAGTTTCCAGGAGGCGGTGGCCTCTGCTCTGCATACCTTTAACGGCAGCACAGCTTTCTGGACACCTGGGAGGCTAGCCGGGGCACCCTGTTCCCAGCAGGAACACTGAGTACCCCCAGGTGCACCTGGGTCTGCTAAGCAACATCCAGGCCTGTAGCCCTTTAGAGCCCCTCTGTGCACGCCGAGCGTAGGGAAACACACTGCCCTCTCTTTTGGAGCAGCTTGGTTTCCTCAGCACTCGCACACGTTCACGAACACCGTTCTGGCACATGCCACATGGCGCGAAGGTCTTACGCATTGCCCTAGTCGGAGCTGCGCTCAGAGTAACCCTCGTCTTCGCATTCCATCCAGGACCTCCTGACTGAAGTCACCGTGCCTCCTAGAGGACGGCGGCTTGGGTTCTTACTGCAATTCAAGTCCTCTTCCTTCTGTGTCAGTGCAGGCAGCCCCAGGCCCAGAGGAGCAGCTACGGCGTTCCTTGGTGGAGACAGTTCGCTGGATGCGGGACTCCCTACTTCGATGAGTTGATTCAGGGAAGGAAACACAGGGTAACCGGTGTCTCTTGGGACTCGTTAGAAACCACAGGGATGTACGCTGAGTGTGCCCATGAAAACGGGGCCTGCTGGAACTAGTCCTGCTTTCCCATTTTGAGGGCGGCATTCATGCCTGCCTTGAAGCTACATGACATTCCCTGCACCCGACCGTCCGGTGAACCTTGGAAGAATGCTTCGCGGAAAATTATGAGTTTGCTCTCTCTAAACCAGGGGCTTCCGTGGCCGCGGTGGCGGTCCGCATGACAGGCTCTAGAGCTAAAGGGAACCTCAACATGAGAACTCGCTTCCAGGCTAGGCCCTGAGTAGCCGTGCAGAAAGGGAGCCATGCAGCTGTTTCCAGGAGTTCTTAGTCACTTACGTGCTTTATTTGAAAGGAAGTACACGTCCGGGGACTCCTAGGCCCCACGGGTGTGCCTCATTTTCCCTCCAAGGTCACTGAGTGCCTCCAGACACCTGTGGGCCAGCTGAGCAACGTCGAGGTCCATGGGTTGAGACCTCGGAGGACCTCTGTGTGTGCCGCGTGCTGGGCAACAACACACTGCGCATTCCTCGAGGAGCGGTTCACCTCCAGAGCCCTCGAGCACCCTGAGGACAACATGGCTGGTGAGTACGAAGTGCCCAGGAAGACTCTGTCATGGCCCTTGTGTGAGCTGCCATGAGAGAACGCTGTGCATGGAACACTGCGAGGCCCGTCCTCGTACCTGAAGTCACTCTGCTCGAGGAGAAAGTCAGCATCTTAGCATGCTGTGTCGCTACCGACACACCCAGCATGAACCCATGCCTGGAAGTAAGGCCCTGCTTTGCCGTGCAGAAGCGGAGGCGTGGTGCAGTTTCCAGGAGGCGGTGGCCTCTGCTCTGCATACCTTTAACGGCAGCACAGCTTTCTGGACACCTGGGAGGCTAGCCGGGGCACCCTGTTCCCGGCAGGAACACTGAGTATCCCCAGGTGCACCTGGGTCTGCTAAGCAACATCCAGGCCCGTAGCCCTTTAGAGCCCCTCTGTGCACGCCGAGCGTAGGGAAACACACTGCCCTCTCTTTTGGAGCAGCTTGGTTTCCTCAGCACTCGCACACGTTCACGAACACCGTTCTGGCACATGCCACATGGCGCGAAGGTCTTACGCATTGCCCTAGTCGGAGCTGCGCTCAGAGTAACCCTCGTCTTCGCATTCCATCCAGGACCTCCTGACTGAAGTCACCGTGCCTCCTAGAGGACGGCGGCTTGGGTTCTTACTGCAATTCAAGTCCTCTTCCTTCTGTGTCACTGCAGGCAGCCCCAGGCCCAGAGGAGCAGCTACGGTGTTCCTTGGTGGAGACAGTTCGCTAGATGCGGGACTCCCTACTTCGATGAGTTGATTCAGGGAAGGAAACACAAGGAAACCGGTGTCTCTTGGGACTCGTTAGAAACCACAGGGATGTACGCTGAGTGTGCCCATGAAAACGGGGGCCTGTTGGAACTAGCCCTGCTTTCCCATTTTGAGGCTGCATTCATGCTTGCCTTGAAGCTTCCTCACATTCCCGGCTCCCAACAGGCCAGTGAGCCCTGGAAGAATGCTTCGGGGAAAATTATGAGTTTGCTCTCTCTAAACCAGGGGCTTCATTGGCCGTGGTGGTGGTCCGCATGACAGGCTCTAGAGCTAAAGGGAACCTCAACGTGAGAACTCGCCTCCAGGTTAGGCCCTGAGTAGCCATGCAGAAAGTGAGGCATGCAGCTGTTTCTAGGAGATCTTAGTGACTTACGCGCTTTGTTTTAAAGGAAGTACACGTCCGGGGACTCATAGGCCCCATGAGTGTGCATCATTTTCACTCCAAGGTCACTGAGTGCCTCCAGACACCTGTGGGCCAGCTGAGCAACGTCGAGGTCCATGGGTTGAGACCTCGGAGGACCTCTGTGCGTGCCGAGTGCTGGGCAACAACACACTGCGCATTCCTCGAGGAGCGGTTCACCTCCAGAGCCCTCGAGGACCCTGAGGACAACATGGCTGGTGAGTACGAAGTGCCCAGGAAGACTCTGTCATGGCCCTTGTGTGAGCTGCTATGAGAGAACGCTGTGCATGGAACACTGCGAGGCCCGTCCTCGTACCTGAAGTCACTCTGCTCGAGGAGAAAGTCAGCATCTTAGCATGCTGTGTCGCTACCGACACACCCAGCATGAACCCATGCCTGGAAGTAAGGCCCTGCTTTGCCGTGCAGAAGCGGAGGCGTGGTGCAGTTTCCAGGAGGCGGTGGCCTCTGCTCTGCATACCTTTAACGGCAGCACAGCTTTCTGGACACCTGGGAGGCTAGCCGGGGCACCCTGTTCCCGGCAGGAACACTGAGTACCCCCAGGTGCACCTGGGTCTGCTAAGCAACATCCAGGCCCGTAGCCCTTTAGAGCCCCTCTGTGCACGCCGAGCGTAGGGAAACACACTGCCCTCTCTTTTGGAGCAGCTTGGTTTCCTCAGCACTCGCACACGTTCACGAACACCGTTCTGGCACATGCCACATGGCGCGAAGGTCTTACGCATTGCCCTAGTCGGAGCTGCGCTCAGAGTAACCCTCGTCTTCGCATTCCATCCAGGACCTCCTGACTGAAGTCACCGTGCCTCCTAGAGGATGGCGGCTTGGGTTCTTACTGCAATTTAAGTCCTCTTCCTTCTGTGTCAGTGCAGGCAGCCCCAGGCCCAGAGGAGCAGCTACGGCGTTCCTTGGTGGAGACAGTTCGCTGGATGCGGGACTCCCTACTTCGATGAGTTGATTCAGGGAAGGAAACACAGGGTAACCGGTGTCTCTTGGGACTCTTTAGAAACCACAGGGATGTACGCTGAGTGTGCCCATGAAAACGGGGCCTGCTGGAACTAGTCCTGCTTTCCCATTTTGAGGGCGGCATTCATGCCTGCCTTGAAGCTACATGACATTCCCGGCGCCCGACAGTCCGGTGAGCCCTGGAAGAATGCTTCGGGGAAAATTATGAGTTTGCTCTCCCTAAACCAGGGGCTTCCGTGGCCGCGGTGGCGGTCCGCATGACAGGCTCTAGAGCTAAAGGGAACCTCAACATGAGAACTCGCTTCCAGGTTAGGCCCTGAGTAGCCGTGCAGAAAGGGAGCCATGCAGCTGTTTCCAGGAGTTCTTAGTCACTTACGTGCTTTATTTGAAAGGAAGTACACGTCCGGGGACTCCTAGGCCCCACGGGTGTGCCTCATTTTCCCTCCAAGGTCACTGAGTGCCTCCAGACACCTGTGGGCCAGCTGAGCAACGTCGAGGTCCATGGGTTGAGACCTCGGAGGACCTCTGTGTGTGCCGCGTGCTGGGCAACAACACACTGCGCATTCCTCGAGGAGCGGTTCACCTCCAGAGCCCTCGAGCACCCTGAGGACAACATGGCTGGTGAGTACGAAGTGCCCAGGAAGACTCTGTCATGACCCTTGTGTGAGCTGCCATGAGAGAACGCTGTGCATGGAACACTGCGAGGCCCGTCCTCGTACCTGAAGTCACTCTGCTCGAGGAGAAAGTCAGCATCTTAGCATGCTGTGTCGCTACCGACACACCCAGCATGAACCCATGCCTGGAAGTAAGGCCCTGCTTTGCCGTGCAGAAGCGGAGGCGTGGTGCAGTTTCCAGGAGGCGGTGGCCTCTGCTCTGCATACCTTTAACGGCAGCACAGCTTTCTGGACACCTGGGAGGCTAGCCGGGGCACCCTGTTCCCGGCAGGAACACTGAGTACCCCCAGGTGCACCTGGGTCTCCTAAGCAACATCCAGGCCCGTAGCCCTTTAGAGCCCCTCTGTGCACGCCGAGCGTAGGGAAACACACTGCCCTCTCTTTTGGAGCAGCTTGGTTTCCTCAGCACTCGCACACGTTCACGAACACCGTTCTGGCACATGCCACATGGCGCGAAGGTCTTACGCATTGCCCTATTCGGAGCTGCGCTCAGAGTAACCCTCGTCTTCGCATTCCATCCAGGACCTCCTGACTGAAGTCACCGTGCCTCCTAGAGGACGGCGGCTTGGGTTCTTACTGCAATTCAAGTCCTCTTCCTTCTGTGTCAGTGCAGGCAGCCCCAGGCCCAGAGGAGCAGCTACGGCGTTCCTTGGTGGAGACAGTTCGCTGGATGCGGGACTCCCTACTTCGATGAGTCGATTCAGGGAAGGAAACACAGGGTAACCGGTGTCTCTTGGGACTCGTTAGAAACCACAGGGATGTACGCTGAGTGTGCCCATGAAAACGGGGCCTGCTGGAACTAGTCCTGCTTTCCCATTTTGAGGGCGGCATTCATGCCTGCCTTGAAGCTACATGACATTCCCGGCGCCCGACAGTCCGGTGAGCCCTGGAAGAATGCTTCGGGGAAAATTATGAGTTTGCTCTCCCTAAACCAGGGGCTTCCGTGGCCGCGGTGGCGGTCCGCATGACAGGCTCTAGAGCTAAAGGGAACCTCAACATGAGAACTCGCTTCCAGGTTAGGCCCTGAGTAGCCGTGCAGAAAGGGAGCCATGCAGCTGTTTCCAGGAGTTCTTAGTCACTTACGTGCTTTATTTGAAAGGAAGTACACGTCCGGGGACTCCTAGGCCCCACGGGTGTGCCTCATTTTCCCTCCAAGGTCACTGAGTGCCTCCAGACACCTGTGGGCCAGCTGAGCAACGTCGAGGTCCATGGGTTGAGACCTCGGAGGACCTCTGTGTGTGCCGCGTGCTGGGCAACAACACACTGCGCATTCCTCGAGGAGCGGTTCACCTCCAGAGCCCTCGAGCACCCTGAGGACAACATGGCTGGTGAGCACGAAGTGCCCAGGAAGACTCTGTCATGACCCTTGTGTGAGCTGCCATGAGAGAACGCTGTGCATGGAACACTGCGAGGCCCGTCCTCGTACCTGAAGTCACTCTGCTCGAGGAGAAAGTCAGCATCTTAGCATGCTGTGTCGCTACCGACACACCCAGCATGAACCCATGCCTGGAAGTAAGGCCCTGCTTTGCCGTGCAGAAGCGGAGGCGTGGTGCAGTTTCCAGGAGGCGGTGGCCTCTGCTCTGCATACCTTTAACGGCAGCACAGCTTTCTGGACACCTGGGAGGCTAGCCGGGGCACCCTGTTCCCAGCAGGAACACTGAGTACCCCCAGGTGCACCTGGGTCTGCTAAGCAACATCCAGGCCTGTAGCCCTTTAGAGCCCCTCTGTGCACGCCGAGCGTAGGGAAACACACTGCCCTCTCTTTTGGAGCAGCTTGGTTTCCTCAGCACTCGCACACGTTCACGAACACCGTTCTGGCACATGCCACATGGCGCGAAGGTCTTACGCATTGCCCTAGTCGGAGCTGCGCTCAGAGTAACCCTCGTCTTCGCATTCCATCCAGGACCTCCTGACTGAAGTCACCGTGCCTCCTAGAGGACGGCGGCTTGGGTTCTTACTGCAATTCAAGTCCTCTTCCTTCTGTGTCAGTGCAGGCAGCCCCAGGCCCAGAGGAGCAGCTACGGCGTTCCTTGGTGGAGACAGTTCGCTGGATGCGGGACTCCCTACTTCGATGAGTTGATTCAGGGAAGGAAACACAGGGTAACCGGTGTCTCTTGGGACTCGTTAGAAACCACAGGGATGTACGCTGAGTGTGCCCATGAAAACGGGGCCTGCTGGAACTAGTCCTGCTTTCCCATTTTGAGGGCGGCATTCATGCCTGCCTTGAAGCTACATGACATTCCCTGCACCCGACCGTCCGGTGAACCTTGGAAGAATGCTTCGCGGAAAATTATGAGTTTGCTCTCTCTAAACCAGGGGCTTCCGTGGCCGCGGTGGCGGTCCGCATGACAGGCTCTAGAGCTAAAGGGAACCTCAACATGAGAACTCGCTTCCAGGCTAGGCCCTGAGTAGCCGTGCAGAAAGGGAGCCATGCAGCTGTTTCCAGGAGTTCTTAGTCACTTACGTGCTTTATTTGAAAGGAAGTACACGTCCGGGGACTCCTAGGCCCCACGGGTGTGCCTCATTTTCCCTCCAAGGTCACTGAGTGCCTCCAGACACCTGTGGGCCAGCTGAGCAACGTCGAGGTCCATGGGTTGAGACCTCGGAGGACCTCTGTGTGTGCCGCGTGCTGGGCAACAACACACTGCGCATTCCTCGAGGAGCGGTTCACCTCCAGAGCCCTCGAGCACCCTGAGGACAACATGGCTGGTGAGTACGAAGTGCCCAGGAAGACTCTGTCATGGCCCTTGTGTGAGCTGCCATGAGAGAACGCTGTGCATGGAACACTGCGAGGCCCGTCCTCGTACCTGAAGTCACTCTGCTCGAGGAGAAAGTCAGCATCTTAGCATGCTGTGTCGCTACCGACACACCCAGCATGAACCCATGCCTGGAAGTAAGGCCCTGCTTTGCCGTGCAGAAGCGGAGGCGTGGTGCAGTTTCCAGGAGGCGGTGGCCTCTGCTCTGCATACCTTTAACGGCAGCACAGCTTTCTGGACACCTGGGAGGCTAGCCGGGGCACCCTGTTCCCGGCAGGAACACTGAGTATCCCCAGGTGCACCTGGGTCTGCTAAGCAACATCCAGGCCCGTAGCCCTTTAGAGCCCCTCTGTGCACGCCGAGCGTAGGGAAACACACTGCCCTCTCTTTTGGAGCAGCTTGGTTTCCTCAGCACTCGCACACGTTCACGAACACCGTTCTGGCACATGCCACATGGCGCGAAGGTCTTACGCATTGCCCTAGTCGGAGCTGCGCTCAGAGTAACCCTCGTCTTCGCATTCCATCCAGGACCTCCTGACTGAAGTCACCGTGCCTCCTAGAGGACGGCGGCTTGGGTTCTTACTGCAATTCAAGTCCTCTTCCTTCTGTGTCAGTGCAGGCAGCCCCAGGCCCAGAGGAGCAGCTACGGCGTTCCTTGGTGGAGACAGTTCGCTGGATGCGGGACTCCCTACTTCGATGAGTTGATTCAGGGAAGGAAACACAGGGTAACCGGTGTCTCTTGGGACTCGTTAGAAACCACAGGGATGTACGCTGAGTGTGCCCATGAAAACGGGGCCTGCTGGAACTAGTCCTGCTTTCCCATTTTGAGGGCGGCATTCATGCCTGCCTTGAAGCTACATGACATTCCCGGCGCCCGACAGTCCGGTGAGCCCTGGAAGAATGCTTCGGGGAAAATTATGAGTTTGCTCTCCCTAAACCAGGGGCTTCCGTGGCCGCGGTGGCGGTCCGCATGACAGGCTCTAGAGCTAAAGGGAACCTCAACATGAGAACTCGCTTCCAGGTTAGGCCCTGAGTAGCCGTGCAGAAAGGGAGCCATGCAGCTGTTTCCAGGAGTTCTTAGTCACTTACGTGCTTTATTTGAAAGGAAGTACACGTCCGGGGACTCCTAGGCCCCACGGGTGTGCCTCATTTTCCCTCCAAGGTCACTGAGTGCCTCCAGACACCTGTGGGCCAGCTGAGCAACGTCGAGGTCCATGGGTTGAGACCTCGGAGGACCTCTGTGTGTGCCGCGTGCTGGGCAACAACACACTGCGCATTCCTCGAGGAGCGGTTCACCTCCAGAGCCCTCGAGCACCCTGAGGACAACATGGCTGGTGAGCACGAAGTGCCCAGGAAGACCCTGTCATGACCCTTGTGTGAACTGCCATGAGAGAACGCTGTGCATGGAACACTGCGAGGCCCGTCCTCGTACCTGAAGTCACTCTGCTCGAGGAGAAAGTCAGCATCTTAGCATGCTGTGTCGCTACCGACACACCCAGCATGAACCCATGCCTGGAAGTAAGGCCCTGCTTTGCCGTGCAGAAGCGGAGGCGTGGTGCAGTTTCCAGGAGGCGGTGGCCTCTGCTCTGCATACCTTTAATGGCAGCACAGCTTTCTGGACACCTGGGAGGCTAGCCGGGGCACCCTGTTCCCGGCAGGAACACTGAGTACCCCCATGTGCACCTGGGTCTGCTAAGCAACAGCCAGGCCCGTAGCCCTTTAGAGCCCCTCTGTGCACGCCGAGCGTAGGGAAACACACTGCCCTCTCTTTTGGAGCAGCTTGGTTTCCTCAGCACTCGCACACGTTCACGAACACCGTTCTGGCACATGCCACATGGCGCGAAGGTCTTACGCATTGCCCTAGTCGGAGCTGCGCTCAGAGTAACCCTCGTCTTCGCATTCCATCCAGGACCTCCTGACTGAAGTCACCGTGCCTCCTAGAGGATGGCGGCTTGGGTTCTTACTGCAATTTAAGTCCTCTTCCTTCTGTGTCAGTGCAGGCAGCCCCAGGCCCAGAGGAGCAGCTACGGCGTTCCTTGGTGGAGACAGTTCGCTGGATGCGGGACTCCCTACTTCGATGAGTTGATTCAGGGAAGGAAACACAGGGTAACCGGTGTCTCTTGGGACTCGTTAGAAACCACAGGGATGTACGCTGAGTGTGCCCATGAAAACGGGGCCTGCTGGAACTAGTCCTGCTTTCCCATTTTGAGGGCGGCATTCATGCCTGCCTTGAAGCTACATGACATTCCCGGCGCCCGACAGTCCGGTGAGCCCTGGAAGAATGCTTCGGGGAAAATTATGAGTTTGCTCTCCCTAAACCAGGGGCTTCCGTGGCCGCGGTGGCGGTCCGCATGACAGGCTCTAGAGCTAAAGGGAACCTCAACATGAGAACTCGCTTCCAGGTTAGGCCCTGAGTAGCCGTGCAGAAAGGGAGCCATGCAGCTGTTTCCAGGAGTTCTTTGTCACTTACGTGCTTTATTTGAAAGGAAGTACACGTCCGGGGACTCCTAGGCCCCACGGGTGTGCCTCATTTTCCCTCCAAGGTCACTGAGTGCCTCCAGACACCTGTGGGCCAGCTGAGCAACGTCGAGGTCCATGGGTTGAGACCTCGGAGGACCTCTGTGTGTGCCGCGTGCTGGGCAACAACACACTGCGCATTCCTCGAGGAGCGGTTCACCTCCAGAGCCCTCGAGCACCCTGAGGACAACATGGCTGGTGAGTACGAAGTGCCCAGGAAGACTCTGTCATGACCCTTGTGTGAGCTGCCATGAGAGAACGCTGTGCATGGAACACTGCGAGGCCCGTCCTCGTACCTGAAGTCACTCTGCTCGAGGAGAAAGTCAGCATCTTAGCATGCTGTGTCGCTACCGACACACCCAGCATGAACCCATGCCTGGAAGTAAGGCCCTGCTTTGCCGTGCAGAAGCGGAGGCGTGGTGCAGTTTCCAGGAGGCGGTGGCCTCTGCTCTGCATACCTTTAACGGCAGCACAGCTTTCTGGACACCTGGGAGGCTAGCCGGGGCACCCTGTTCCCGGCAGGAACACTGAGTATCCCCAGGTGCACCTGGGTCTGCTAAGCAACATCCAGGCCCGTAGCCCTTTAGAGCCCCTCTGTGCATGCCGAGCGTAGGGAAACACACTGCCCTCTCTTTTGGAGCAGCTTGGTTTCCTCAGCACTCGCACACGTTCACGAACACCGTTCTGGCACATGCCACATGGCGCGAAGGTCTTACGCATTGCCCTAGTCGGAGCTGCGCTCAGAGTAACCCTCGTCTTCGCATTCCATCCAGGACCTCCTGACTGAAGTCACCGTGCCTCCTAGAGGACGGCGGCTTGGGTTCTTACTGCAATTCAAGTCCTCTTCCTTCTGTGTCAGTGCAGGCAGCCCCAGGCCCAGAGGAGCAGCTACGGCGTTCCTTGGTGGAGACAGTTCGCTGGATGCGGGACTCCCTACTTCGATGAGTTGATTCAGGGAAGGAAACACAGGGTAACCGGTGTCTCTTGGGACTCGTTAGAAACCACAGGGATGTACGCTGAGTGTGCCCATGAAAACGGGGCCTGCTGGAACTAGTCCTGCTTTCCCATTTTGAGGGCGGCATTCATGCCTGCCTTGAAGCTACATGACATTCCCGGCACCCGACAGTCCGGTGAGCCCTGGAAGAATGCTTCGGGGAAAATTATGAGTTTGCTCTCCCTAAACCAGGGGCTTCCGTGGCCGCGGTGGCGGTGCGCATGACAGGCTCTAGAGCTAAATGGAACCTCAACATGAGAACTCGCTTCCAGGTTAGGCCCTGAGTAGCCGTGCAGAAAGGGAGCCATGCAGCTGTTTCCAGGAGTTCTTAGTCACGTGCTTTATTTGAAAGGAAGTACACGTCCGGGGACTCCTAGGCCCCACGGGTGTGCCTCATTTTCCCTCCAAGGTCACTGAGTGCCTCCAGACACCTGTGGGCCAGCTGAGCAACGTCGAGGTCCATGGGTTGAGACCTCGGAGGACCTCTGTGTGTGCCGCGTGCTGGGCAACAACACACTGCGCATTCCTCGAGGAGCGGTTCACCTCCAGAGCCCTCGAGCACCCTGAGGACAACATGGCTGGTGAGCACGAAGTGCCCAGGAAGACTCTGTCATGGCCCTTGTGTGAGCTGCCATGAGAGAACGCTGTGCATGGAACACTGCGAGGCCCGTCCTCGTACCTGAAGTCACTCTGCTCGAGGAGAAAGTCAGCATCTTAGCATGCTGTGTCGCTACCGACACACCCAGCATGAACCCATGCCTGGAAGTAAGGCCCTGCTTTGCCGTGCAGAAGCGGAGGCGTGGTGCAGTTTCCAGGAGGCGGTGGCCTCTGCTCTGCATACCTTTAACGGCAGCACAGCTTTCTGGACACCTGGGAGGCTAGCCGGGGCACCCTGTTCCCGGCAGGAACACTGAGTACCCCCAGGTGCACCTGGGTCTGCTAAGCAACATCCAGGCCCGTAGCCCTTTAGAGCCCCTCTGTGCACGCCGAGCGTAGGGAAACACACTGCCCTCTCTTTTGGAGCAGCTTGGTTTCCTCAGCACTCGCACACGTTCACGAACACCGTTCTGGCACATGCCACATGGCGCGAAGGTCTTACGCATTGCCCTAGTCGGAGCTGCGCTCAGAGTAACCCTCGTCTTCGCATTCCATCCAGGACCTCCTGACTGAAGTCACCGTGCCTCCTAGAGGACGGCGGCTTGGGTTCTTACTGCAATTCAAGTCCTCTTCCTTCTGTGTCAGTGCAGGCAGCCCCAGGCCCAGAGGAGCAGCTACGGCGTTCCTTGGTGGAGACAGTTCGCTGGATGCGGGACTCCCTACTTCGATGAGTTGATTCAGGGAAGGAAACACAGGGTAACCGGTGTCTCTTGGGACTCGTTAGAAACCACAGGGATGTACGCTGAGTGTGCCCATGAAAACGGGGCCTGCTGGAACTAGTCCTGCTTTCCCATTTTGAGGGCGGCATTCATGCCTGCCTTGAAGCTACATGACATTCCCGGCGCCCGACAGTCCGGTGAGCCCTGGAAGAATGCTTCGGGGAAAATTATGAGTTTGCTCTCCCTAAACCAGGGGCTTCCGTGGCCGCGGTGGCGGTCCGCATGACAGGCTCTAGAGCTAAAGGGAACCTCAACATGAGAACTCGCTTCCAGGTTAGGCCCTGAGTAGCCGTGCAGAAAGGGAGCCATGCAGCTGTTTCCAGGAGTTCTTAGTCACTTACGTGCTTTATTTGAAAGGAAGTACACGTCCGGGGACTCCTAGGCCCCACGGGTGTGCCTCATTTTCCCTCCAAGGTCACTGAGTGCCTCCAGACACCTGTGGGCCAGCTGAGCAACGTCGAGGTCCATGGGTTGAGACCTCGGAGGACCTCTGTGTGTGCCGCGTGCTGGGCAACAACACACTGCGCATTCCTCGAGGAGCGGTTCACCTCCAGAGCCCTCGAGCACCCTGAGGACAACATGGCTAGTGAGCACGAAGTGCCCAGGAAGACTCTGTCATGGCCCTTGTGTGAGCTGCCATGAGAGAACGCTGTGCATGGAACACTGCGAGGCCCGTCCTCGTACCTGAAGTCACTCTGCTCGAGGAGAAAGTCAGCATCTTAGCATGCTGTGTCGCTACCGACACACCCAGCATGAACCCATGCCTGGAAGTAAGGCCCTGCTTTGCCGTGCAGAAGCGGAGGCGTGGTGCAGTTTCCAGGAGGCGGTGGCCTCTGCTCTGCATACCTTTAACGGCAGCACAGCTTTCTGGACACCTGGGAGGCTAGCCGGGGCACCCTGTTCCCGGCAGGAACACTGAGTACCCCCAGGTGCACCTGGGTCTGCTAAGCAACATCCAGGCCCGTAGCCCTTTAGAGCCCCTCTGTGCACGCCGAGCGTAGGGAAACACACTGCCCTCTCTTTTGGAGCAGCTTGGTTTCCTCAGCACTCGCACACGTTCACGAACACCGTTCTGGCACATGCCACATGGCGCGAAGGTCTTACGCATTGCCCTAGTCGGAGCTGCGCTCAGAGTAACCCTCGTCTTCGCATTCCATCCAGGACCTCCTGACTGAAGTCACCGTGCCTCCTAGAGGATGGCGGCTTGGGTTCTTACTGCAATTTAAGTCCTCTTCCTTCTGTGTCAGTGCAGGCAGCCCCAGGCCCAGAGGAGCAGCTACGGCGTTCCTTGGTGGAGACAGTTCGCTGGATGCGGGACTCCCTACTTCGATGAGTTGATTCAGGGAAGGAAACACAGGGTAACCGGTGTCTCTTGGGACTCGTTAGAAACCACAGGGATGTACGCTGAGTGTGCCCATGAAAACGGGGCCTGCTGGAACTAGTCCTGCTTTCCCATTTTGAGGGCGGCATTCATGCCTGCCTTGAAGCTACATGACATTCCCGGCGCCCGACAGTCCGGTGAGCCCTGGAAGAATGCTTCGGGGAAAATTATGAGTTTGCTCTCCCTAAACCAGGGGCTTCCGTGGCCGCGGTGGCGGTCCGCATGACAGGCTCTAGAGCTAAAGGGAACCTCAACATGAGAACTCGCTTCCAGGTTAGGCCCTGAGTAGCCGTGCAGAAAGGGAGCCATGCAGCTGTTTCCAGGAGTTCTTAGTCACTTACGTGCTTTATTTGAAAGGAAGTACACGTCCGGGGACTCCTAGGCCCCACGGGTGTGCCTCATTTTCCCTCCAAGGTCACTGAGTGCCTCCAGACACCTGTGGGCCAGCTGAGCAACGTCGAGGTCCATGGGTTGAGACCTCGGAGGACCTCTGTGTGTGCCGCGTGCTGGGCAACAACACACTGCGCATTCCTCGAGGAGCGGTTCACCTCCAGAGCCCTCGAGCACCCTGAGGACAACATGGCTGGTGAGCACGAAGTGCCCAGGAAGACTCTGTCATGACCCTTGTGTGAGCTGCCATGAGAGAACGCTGTGCATGGAACACTGCGAGGCCCGTCCTCGTACCTGAAGTCACTCTGCTCGAGGAGAAAGTCAGCATCTTAGCATGCTGTGTCGCTACCGACACACCCAGCATGAACCCATGCCTGGAAGTAAGGCCCTGCTTTGCCGTGCAGAAGCGGAGGCGTGGTGCAGTTTCCAGGAGGCGGTGGCCTCTGCTCTGCATACCTTTAACGGCAGCACAGCTTTCTGGACACCTGGGAGGCTAGCCGGGGCACCCTGTTCCCGGCAGGAACACTGAGTATCCCCAGGTGCACCTGGGTCTGCTAAGCAACATCCAGGCCCGTAGCCCTTTAGAGCCCCTCTGTGCATGCCGAGCGTAGGGAAACACACTGCCCTCTCTTTTGGAGCAGCTTGGTTTCCTCAGCACTCGCACACGTTCACGAACACCGTTCTGGCACATGCCACATGGCGCGAAGGTCTTACGCATTGCCCTAGTCGGAGCTGCGCTCAGAGTAACCCTCGTCTTCGCATTCCATCCAGGACCTCCTGACTGAAGTCACCGTGCCTCCTAGAGGACGGCGGCTTGGGTTCTTACTGCAATTCAAGTCCTCTTCCTTCTGTGTCAGTGCAGGCAGCCCCAGGCCCAGAGGAGCAGCTACGGCGTTCCTTGGTGGAGACAGTTCGCTGGATGCGGGACTCCCTACTTCGATGAGTTGATTCAGGGAAGGAAACACAGGGTAACCGGTGTCTCTTGGGACTCGTTAGAAACCACAGGGATGTACGCTGAGTGTGCCCATGAAAACGGGGCCTGCTGGAACTAGTCCTGCTTTCCCATTTTGAGGGCGGCATTCATGCCTGCCTTGAAGCTACATGACATTCCCGGCACCCGACAGTCCGGTGAGCCCTGGAAGAATGCTTCGGGGAAAATTATGAGTTTGCTCTCCCTAAACCAGGGGCTTCCGTGGCCGCGGTGGCGGTGCGCATGACAGGCTCTAGAGCTAAAGGGAACCTCAACATGAGAACTCGCTTCCAGGTTAGGCCCTGAGTAGCCGTGCAGAAAGGGAGCCATGCAGCTGTTTCCAGGAGTTCTTAGTCACGTGCTTTATTTGAAAGGAAGTACACGTCCGGGGACTCCTAGGCCCCACGGGTGTGCCTCATTTTCCCTCCAAGGTCACTGAGTGCCTCCAGACACCTGTGGGCCAGCTGAGCAACGTCGAGGTCCATGGGTTGAGACCTCGGAGGACCTCTGTGTGTGCCGCGTGCTGGGCAACAACACACTGCGCATTCCTCGAGGAGCGGTTCACCTCCAGAGCCCTCGAGCACCCTGAGGACAACATGGCTGGTGAGCACGAAGTGCCCAGGAAGACTCTGTCATGGCCCTTGTGTGAGCTGCCATGAGAGAACGCTGTGCATGGAACACTGCGAGGCCCGTCCTCGTACCTGAAGTCACTCTGCTCGAGGAGAAAGTCAGCATCTTAGCATGCTGTGTCGCTACCGACACACCCAGCATGAACCCATGCCTGGAAGTAAGGCCCTGCTTTGCCGTGCAGAAGCGGAGGCGTGGTGCAGTTTCCAGGAGGCGGTGGCCTCTGCTCTGCATACCTTTAACGGCAGCACAGCTTTCTGGACACCTGGGAGGCTAGCCGGGGCACCCTGTTCCCGGCAGGAACACTGAGTACCCCCAGGTGCACCTGGGTCTGCTAAGCAACATCCAGGCCCGTAGCCCTTTAGAGCCCCTCTGTGCACGCCGAGCGTAGGGAAACACACTGCCCTCTCTTTTGGAGCAGCTTGGTTTCCTCAGCACTCGCACACGTTCACGAACACCGTTCTGGCACATGCCACATGGCGCGAAGGTCTTACGCATTGCCCTAGTCGGAGCTGCGCTCAGAGTAACCCTCGTCTTCGCATTCCATCCAGGACCTCCTGACTGAAGTCACCGTGCCTCCTAGAGGACGGCGGCTTGGGTTCTTACTGCAATTCAAGTCCTCTTCCTTCTGTGTCAGTGCAGGCAGCCCCAGGCCCAGAGGAGCAGCTACGGCGTTCCTTGGTGGAGACAGTTCGCTGGATGCGGGACTCCCTACTTCGATGAGTTGATTCAGGGAAGGAAACACAGGGTAACCGGTGTCTCTTGGGACTCGTTAGAAACCACAGGGATGTACGCTGAGTGTGCCCATGAAAACGGGGCCTGCTGGAACTAGTCCTGCTTTCCCATTTTGAGGGCGGCATTCATGCCTGCCTTGAAGCTACATGACATTCCCGGCGCCCGACAGTCCGGTGAGCCCTGGAAGAATGCTTCGGGGAAAATTATGAGTTTGCTCTCCCTAAACCAGGGGCTTCCGTGGCCGCGGTGGCGGTCCGCATGACAGGCTCTAGAGCTAAAGGGAACCTCAACATGAGAACTCGCTTCCAGGTTAGGCCCTGAGTAGCCGTGCAGAAAGGGAGCCATGCAGCTGTTTCCAGGAGTTCTTAGTCACTTACGTGCTTTATTTGAAAGGAAGTACACGTCCGGGGACTCCTAGGCCCCACGGGTGTGCCTCATTTTCCCTCCAAGGTCACTGAGTGCCTCCAGACACCTGTGGGCCAGCTGAGCAACGTCGAGGTCCATGGGTTGAGACCTCGGAGGACCTCTGTGTGTGCCGCGTGCTGGGCAACAACACACTGCGCATTCCTCGAGGAGCGGTTCACCTCCAGAGCCCTCGAGCACCCTGAGGACAACATGGCTGGTGAGTACGAAGTGCCCAGGAAGACTCTGTCATGGCCCTTGTGTGAGCTGCCATGAGAGAACGCTGTGCATGGAACACTGCGAGGCCCGTCCTCGTACCTGAAGTCACTCTGCTCGAGGAGAAAGTCAGCATCTTAGCATGCTGTGTCGCTACCGACACACCCAGCATGAACCCATGCCTGGAAGTAAGGCCCTGCTTTGCCGTGCAGAAGCGGAGGCGTGGTGCAGTTTCCAGGAGGCGGTGGCCTCTGCTCTGCATACCTTTAACGGCAGCACAGCTTTCTGGACACCTGGGAGGCTAGCCGGGGCACCCTGTTCCCGGCAGGAACACTGAGTACCCCCAGGTGCACCTGGGTCTGCTAAGCAACATCCAGGCCCGTAGCCCTTTAGAGCCCCTCTGTGCACGCCGAGCGTAGGGAAACACACTGCCCTCTCTTTTGGAGCAGCTTGGTTTCCTCAGCACTCGCACACGTTCACGAACACCGTTCTGGCACATGCCACATGGCGCGAAGGTCTTACGCATTGCCCTAGTCGGAGCTGCGCTCAGAGTAACCCTCGTCTTCGCATTCCATCCAGGACCTCCTGACTGAAGTCACCGTGCCTCCTAGAGGACGGCGGCTTGGGTTCTTTCTGCAATTCAAGTCCTCTTCCTTCTGTGTCAGTGCAGGCAGCCCCAGGCCCAGAGGAGCAGCTACGGCGTTCCTTGGTGGAGACAGTTCGCTGGATGCGGGACTCCCTACTTCGATGAGTTGATTCAGGGAAGGAAACACAGGGTAACCGGTGTCTCTTGGGACTCTTTAGAAACCACAGGGATGTACGCTGAGTGTGCCCATGAAAACGGGGCCTGCTGGAACTAGTCCTGCTTTCCCATTTTGAGGGCGGCATTCATGCCTGCCTTGAAGCTACATGACATTCCCGGCACCCGACAGTCCGGTGAGCCCTGGAAGAATGCTTCGGGGAAAATTATGAGTTTGCTCTCCCTAAACCAGGGGCTTCCGTGGCCGCGGTGGCGGTCCGCATGACAGGCTCTAGAGCTAAAGGGAACCTCAACATGAGAACTCGCTTCCAGGTTAGGCCCTGAGTAGCCGTGCAGAAAGGGAGCCATGCAGCTGTTTCCAGGAGTTCTTAGTCACTTACGTGCTTTATTTGAAAGGAAGTACACGTCCGGGGACTCCTAGGCCCCACGGGTGTGCCTCATTTTCCCTCCAAGGTCACTGAGTGCCTCCAGACACCTGTGGGCCAGCTGAGCAACGTCGAGGTCCATGGGTTGAGACCTCGGAGGACCTCTGTGTGTGCCGCGTGCTGGGCAACAACACACTGCGCATTCCTCGAGGAGCGGTTCACCTCCAGAGCCCTCGAGCACCCTGAGGACAACATGGCTGGTGAGTACGAAGTGCCCAGGAAGACTCTGTCATGGCCCTTGTGTGAGCTGCCATGAGAGAACGCTGTGCATGGAACACTGCGAGGCCCGTCCTCGTACCTGAAGTCACTCTGCTCGAGGAGAAAGTCAGCATCTTAGCATGCTGTGTCGCTACCGACACACCCAGCATGAACCCATGCCTGGAAGTAAGGCCCTGCTTTGCCGTGCAGAAGCGGAGGCGTGGTGCAGTTTCCAGGAGGCGGTGGCCTCTGCTCTGCATACCTTTAACGGCAGCACAGCTTTCTGGACACCTGGGAGGCTAGCCGGGGCACCCTGTTCCCGGCAGGAACACTGAGTACCCCCAGGTGCACCTGGGTCTGCTAAGCAACATCCAGGCCCGTAGCCCTTTAGAGCCCCTCTGTGCACGCCGAGCGTAGGGAAACACACTGCCCTCTCTTTTGGAGCAGCTTGGTTTCCTCAGCACTCGCACACGTTCACGAACACCGTTCTGGCACATGCCACATGGCGCGAAGGTCTTACGCATTGCCCTATTCGGAGCTGCGCTCAGAGTAACCCTCGTCTTCGCATTCCATCCAGGACCTCCTGACTGAAGTCACCGTGCCTCCTAGAGGACGGCGGCTTGGGTTCTTTCTGCAATTCAAGTCCTCTTCCTTCTGTGTCAGTGCAGGCAGCCCCAGGCCCAGAGGAGCAGCTACGGCGTTCCTTGGTGGAGACAGTTCGCTGGATGCGGGACTCCCTACTTCGATGAGTTGATTCAGGGAAGGAAACACAGGGTAACCGGTGTCTCTTGGGACTCGTTAGAAACCACAGGGATGTACGCTGAGTGTGCCCATGAAAACGGGGCCTGCTGGAACTAGTCCTGCTTTCCCATTTTGAGGGCGGCATTCATGCCTGCCTTGAAGCTACATGACATTCCCGGCGCCCAACAGTCCGGTGAGCCCTGGAAGAATGCTTCGGGGAAAATTATGAGTTTGCTCTCCCTAAACCAGGGGCTTCCGTGGCCGCGGTGGCGGTCCGCATGACAGGCTCTAGAGCTAAAGGGAACCTCAACATGAGAACTCGCTTCCAGGTTAGGCCCTGAGTAGCCGTGCAGAAAGGGAGCCATGCAGCTGTTTCCAGGAGTTCTTAGTCACTTACGTGCTTTATTTGAAAGGAAGTACACGTCCGGGGACTCCTAGGCCCCACGGGTGTGCCTCATTTTCCCTCCAAGGTCACTGAGTGCCTCCAGACACCTGTGGGCCAGCTGAGCAACGTCGAGGTCCATGGGTTGAGACCTCGGAGGACCTCTGTGTGTGCCGCGTGCTGGGCAACAACACACTGCGCATTCCTCGAGGAGCGGTTCACCTCCAGAGCCCTCGAGCACCCTGAGGACAACATGGCTGGTGAGCACGAAGTGCCCAGGAAGACTCTGTCATGGCCCTTGTGTGAGCTGCCATGAGAGAACGCTGTGCATGGAACACTGCGAGGCCCGTCCTCGTACCTGAAGTCACTCTGCTCGAGGAGAAAGTCAGCATCTTAGCATGCTGTGTCGCTACCGACACACCCAGCATGAACCCATGCCTGGAAGTAAGGCCCTGCTTTGCCGTGCAGAAGCGGAGGCGTGGTGCAGTTTCCAGGAGGCGGTGGCCTCTGCTCTGCATACCTTTAACGGCAGCACAGCTTTCTGGACACCTGGGAGGCTAGCCGGGGCACCCTATTCCCGGCAGGAACACTGAGTATCCCCAGGTGCACCTGGGTCTGCTAAGCAACATCCAGGCCCGTAGCCCTTTAGAGCCCCTCTGTGCACGCCGAGCGTAGGGAAACACACTGCCCTCTCTTTTGGAGCAGCTTGGTTTCCTCAGCACTCGCACACGTTCACGAACACCGTTCTGGCACATGCCACATGGCGCGAAGGTCTTACGCATTGCCCTAGTCGGAGCTGCGCTCAGAGTAACCCTCGTCTTCGCATTCCATCCAGGACCTCCTGACTGAAGTCACCGTGCCTCCTAGAGGACGGCGGCTTGGGTTCTTACTGCAATTCAACTCCTCTTCCTTCTGTGTCAGTGCAGGCAGCCCCAGGCCCAGAGGAGCAGCTACGGCGTTCCTTGGTGGAGACAGTTCGCTGGATGCGGGACTCCCTACTTCGATGAGTTGATTCAGGGAAGGAAACACAGGGTAACCGGTGTCTCTTGGGACTCGTTAGAAACCACAGGGATGTACGCTGAGTGTGCCCATGAAAACGGGGCCTGCTGGAACTAGTCCTGCTTTCCCATTTTGAGGGCGGCATTCATGCCTGCCTTGAAGCTACATGACATTCCCGGCACCCGACAGTCCGGTGAGCCCTGGAAGAATGCTTCGGGGAAAATTATGAGTTTGCTCTCCCTAAACCAGGGGCTTCCGTGGCCGCGGTGGCGGTCCGCATGACAGGCTCTAGAGCTAAAGGGAACCTCAACATGAGAACTCGCTTCCAGGTTAGGCCCTGAGTAGCCGTGCAGAAAGGGAGCCATGCAGCTGTTTCCAGGAGTTCTTAGTCACGTGCTTTATTTGAAAGGAAGTACACGTCCGGGGACTCCTAGGCCCCACGGGTGTGCCTCATTTTCCCTCCAAGGTCACTGAGTGCCTCCAGACACCTGTGGGCCAGCTGAGCAACGTCGAGGTCCATGGGTTGAGACCTCGGAGGACCTCTGTGTGTGCCGCGTGCTGGGCAACAACACACTGCGCATTCCTCGAGGAGCGGTTCACCTCCAGAGCCCTCGAGCACCCTGAGGACAACATGGCTGGTGAGCACGAAGTGCCCAGGAAGACTCTGTCATGGCCCTTGTGTGAGCTGCCATGAGAGAACGCTGTGCATGGAACACTGCGAGGCCCGTCCTCGTACCTGAAGTCACTCTGCTCGAGGAGAAAGTCAGCATCTTAGCATGCTGTGTCGCTACCGACACACCCAGCATGAACCCATGCCTGGAAGTAAGGCCCTGCTTTGCCGTGCAGAAGCGGAGGCGTGGTGCAGTTTCCAGGAGGCGGTGGCCTCTGCTCTGCATACCTTTAACGGCAGCACAGCTTTCTGGACACCTGGGAGGCTAGCCGGGGCACCCTGTTCCCGGCAGGAACACTGAGTACCCCCAGGTGCACCTGGGTCTGCTAAGCAACATCCAGGCCCGTAGCCCTTTAGAGCCCCTCTGTGCACGCCGAGCGTAGGGAAACACACTGCCCTCTCTTTTGGAGCAGCTTGGTTTCCTCAGCACTCGCACACGTTCACGAACACCGTTCTGGCACATGCCACATGGCGCGAAGGTCTTACGCATTGCCCTATTCGGAGCTGCGCTCAGAGTAACCCTCGTCTTCGCATTCCATCCAGGACCTCCTGACTGAAGTCACCGTGCCTCCTAGAGGACGGCGGCTTGGGTTCTTACTGCAATTCAAGTCCTCTTCCTTCTGTGTCAGTGCAGGCAGCCCCAGGCCCAGAGGAGCAGCTACGGCGTTCCTTGGTGGAGACAGTTCGCTGGATGCGGGACTCCCTACTTCGATGAGTTGATTCAGGGAAGGAAACACAGGGTAACCGGTGTCTCTTGGGACTCGTTAGAAACCACAGGGATGTACGCTGAGTGTGCCCATGAAAACGGGGCCTGCTGGAACTAGTCCTGCTTTCCCATTTTGAGGGCGGCATTCATGCCTGCCTTGAAGCTACATGACATTCCCGGCGCCCGACAGTCCGGTGAGCCCTGGAAGAATGCTTCGGGGAAAATTATGAGTTTGCTCTCCCTAAACCAGGGGCTTCCGTGGCCGCGGTGGCGGTCCGCATGACAGGCTCTAGAGCTAAAGGGAACCTCAACATGAGAACTCGCTTCCAGGTTAGGCCCTGAGTAGCCGTGCAGAAAGGGAGCCATGCAGCTGTTTCCAGGAGTTCTTAGTCACTTACGTGCTTTATTTGAAAGGAAGTACACGTCCGGGGACTCCTAGGCCCCACGGGTGTGCCTCATTTTCCCTCCAAGGTCACTGAGTGCCTCCAGACACCTGTGGGCCAGCTGAGCAACGTCGAGGTCCATGGGTTGAGACCTCGGAGGACCTCTGTGTGTGCCGCGTGCTGGGCAACAACACACTGCGCATTCCTCGAGGAGCGGTTCACCTCCAGAGCCCTCGAGCACCCTGAGGACAACATGGCTGGTGAGCACGAAGTGCCCAGGAAGACTCTGTCATGGCCCTTGTGTGAGCTGCCATGAGAGAACGCTGTGCATGGAACACTGCGAGGCCCGTCCTCGTACCTGAAGTCACTCTGCTCGAGGAGAAAGTCAGCATCTTAGCATGCTGTGTCGCTACCGACACACCCAGCATGAACCCATGCCTGGAAGTAAGGCCCTGCTTTGCCGTGCAGAAGCGGAGGCGTGGTGCAGTTTCCAGGAGGCGGTGGCCTCTGCTCTGCATACCTTTAACGGCAGCACAGCTTTCTGGACACCTGGGAGGCTAGCCGGGGCACCCTGTTCCCGGCAGGAACACTGAGTACCCCCAGGTGCACCTGGGTCTGCTAAGCAACATCCAGGCCCGTAGCCCTTTAGAGCCCCTCTGTGCACGCCGAGCGTAGGGAAACACACTGCCCTCTCTTTTGGAGCAGCTTGGTTTCCTCAGCACTCGCACACGTTCACGAACACCGTTCTGGCACATGCCACATGGCGCGAAGGTCTTACGCATTGCCCTATTCGGAGCTGCGCTCAGAGTAACCCTCGTCTTCGCATTCCATCCAGGACCTCCTGACTGAAGTCACCGTGCCTCCTAGAGGACGGCGGCTTGGGTTCTTTCTGCAATTCAAGTCCTCTTCCTTCTGTGTCAGTGCAGGCAGCCCCAGGCCCAGAGGAGCAGCTACGGCGTTCCTTGGTGGAGACAGTTCGCTGGATGCGGGACTCCCTACTTCGATGAGTTGATTCAGGGAAGGAAACACAGGGTAACCGGTGTCTCTTGGGACTCTTTAGAAACCACAGGGATGTACGCTGAGTGTGCCCATGAAAACGGGGCCTGCTGGAACTAGTCCTGCTTTCCCATTTTGAGGGCGGCATTCATGCCTGCCTTGAAGCTACATGACATTCCCGGCACCCGACAGTCCGGTGAGCCCTGGAAGAATGCTTCGGGGAAAATTATGAGTTTGCTCTCCCTAAACCAGGGGCTTCCGTGGCCGCGGTGGCGGTCCGCATGACAGGCTCTAGAGCTAAAGGGAACCTCAACATGAGAACTCGCTTCCAGGTTAGGCCCTGAGTAGCCGTGCAGAAAGGGAGCCATGCAGCTGTTTCCAGGAGTTCTTAGTCACTTACGTGCTTTATTTGAAAGGAAGTACACGTCCGGGGACTCCTAGGCCCCACGGGTGTGCCTCATTTTCCCTCCAAGGTCACTGAGTGCCTCCAGACACCTGTGGGCCAGCTGAGCAACGTCGAGGTCCATGGGTTGAGACCTCGGAGGACCTCTGTGTGTGCCGCGTGCTGGGCAACACACTGCGCATTCCTCGAGGAGCGGTTCACCTCCAGAGCCCTCGAGCACCCTGAGGACAACATGGCTGGTGAGCACGAAGTGCCCAGGAAGACTCTGTCATGACCCTTGTGTGAGCTGCCATGAGAGAACGCTGTGCATGGAACACTGCGAGGCCCGTCCTCGTACCTGAAGTCACTCTGCTCGAGGAGAAAGTCAGCATCTTAGCATGCTGTGTCGCTACCGACACACCCAGCATGAACCCATGCCTGGAAGTAAGGCCCTGCTTTGCCGTGCAGAAGCGGAGGCGTGGTGCAGTTTCCAGGAGGCGGTGGCCTCTGCTCTGCATACCTTTAACGGCAGCACAGCTTTCTGGACACCTGGGAGGCTAGCCGGGGCACCCTGTTCCCGGCAGGAACACTGAGTATCCCCATGTGCACATGGGTCTGCTAAGCAACATCCAGGCCCGTAGCCCTTTAGAGCCCCTCTGTGCACGCCGAGCGTAGGGAAACACACTGCCCTCTCTTTTGGAGCAGCTTGGTTTCCTCAGCACTCGCACACGTTCACGAACACCGTTCTGGCACATGCCACATGGCGCGAAGGTCTTACGCATTGCCCTAGTCGGAGCTGCGCTCAGAGTAACCCTCGTCTTCGCATTCCATCCAGGACCTCCTGACTGAAGTCACCGTGCCTCCTAGAGGACGGCGGCTTGGGTTCTTACTGCAATTCAACTCCTCTTCCTTCTGTGTCAGTGCAGGCAGCCCCAGGCCCAGAGGAGCAGCTACGGCGTTCCTTGGTGGAGACAGTTCGCTGGATGCGGGACTCCCTACTTCGATGAGTTGATTCAGGGAAGGAAACACAGGGTAACCGGTGTCTCTTGGGACTCGTTAGAAACCACAGGGATGTACGCTGAGTGTGCCCATGAAAACGGGGCCTGCTGGAACTAGTCCTGCTTTCCCATTTTGAGGGCGGCATTCATGCCTGCCTTGAAGCTACATGACATTCCCGGCACCCGACAGTCCGGTGAGCCCTGGAAGAATGCTTCGGGGAAAATTATGAGTTTGCTCTCCCTAAACCAGGGGCTTCCGTGGCCGCGGTGGCGGTCCGCATGACAGGCTCTAGAGCTAAAGGGAACCTCAACATGAGAACTCGCTTCCAGGTTAGGCCCTGAGTAGCCGTGCAGAAAGGGAGCCATGCAGCTGTTTCCAGGAGTTCTTAGTCACGTGCTTTATTTGAAAGGAAGTACACGTCCGGGGACTCCTAGGCCCCACGGGTGTGCCTCATTTTCCCTCCAAGGTCACTGAGTGCCTCCAGACACCTGTGGGCCAGCTGAGCAACGTCGAGGTCCATGGGTTGAGACCTCGGAGGACCTCTGTGTGTGCCGCGTGCTGGGCAACAACACACTGCGCATTCCTCGAGGAGCGGTTCACCTCCAGAGCCCTCGAGCACCCTGAGGACAACATGGCTGGTGAGCACGAAGTGCCCAGGAAGACTCTGTCATGGCCCTTGTGTGAGCTGCCATGAGAGAACGCTGTGCATGGAACACTGCGAGGCCCGTCCTCGTACCTGAAGTCACTCTGCTCGAGGAGAAAGTCAGCATCTTAGCATGCTGTGTCGCTACCGACACACCCAGCATGAACCCATGCCTGGAAGTAAGGCCCTGCTTTGCCGTGCAGAAGCGGAGGCGTGGTGCAGTTTCCAGGAGGCGGTGGCCTCTGCTCTGCATACCTTTAACGGCAGCACAGCTTTCTGGACACCTGGGAGGCTAGCCGGGGCACCCTGTTCCCGGCAGGAACACTGAGTACCCCCAGGTGCACCTGGGTCTGCTAAGCAACATCCAGGCCCGTAGCCCTTTAGAGCCCCTCTGTGCACGCCGAGCGTAGGGAAACACACTGCCCTCTCTTTTGGAGCAGCTTGGTTTCCTCAGCACTCGCACACGTTCACGAACACCGTTCTGGCACATGCCACATGGCGCGAAGGTCTTACGCATTGCCCTATTCGGAGCTGCGCTCAGAGTAACCCTCGTCTTCGCATTCCATCCAGGACCTCCTGACTGAAGTCACCGTGCCTCCTAGAGGACGGCGGCTTGGGTTCTTACTGCAATTCAAGTCCTCTTCCTTCTGTGTCAGTGCAGGCAGCCCCAGGCCCAGAGGAGCAGCTACGGCGTTCCTTGGTGGAGACAGTTCGCTGGATGCGGGACTCCCTACTTCGATGAGTTGATTCAGGGAAGGAAACACAGGGTAACCGGTGTCTCTTGGGACTCGTTAGAAACCACAGGGATGTACGCTGAGTGTGCCCATGAAAACGGGGCCTGCTGGAACTAGTCCTGCTTTCCCATTTTGAGGGCGGCATTCATGCCTGCCTTGAAGCTACATGACATTCCCGGCGCCCGACAGTCCGGTGAGCCCTGGAAGAATGCTTCGGGGAAAATTATGAGTTTGCTCTCCCTAAACCAGGGGCTTCCGTGGCCGCGGTGGCGGTCCGCATGACAGGCTCTAGAGCTAAAGGGAACCTCAACATGAGAACTCGCTTCCAGGTTAGGCCCTGAGTAGCCGTGCAGAAAGGGAGCCATGCAGCTGTTTCCAGGAGTTCTTAGTCACTTACGTGCTTTATTTGAAAGGAAGTACACGTCCGGGGACTCCTAGGCCCCACGGGTGTGCCTCATTTTCCCTCCAAGGTCACTGAGTGCCTCCAGACACCTGTGGGCCAGCTGAGCAACGTCGAGGTCCATGGGTTGAGACCTCGGAGGACCTCTGTGTGTGCCGCGTGCTGGGCAACAACACACTGCGCATTCCTCGAGGAGCGGTTCACCTCCAGAGCCCTCGAGCACCCTGAGGACAACATGGCTGGTGAGCACGAAGTGCCCAGGAAGACTCTGTCATGGCCCTTGTGTGAGCTGCCATGAGAGAACGCTGTGCATGGAACACTGCGAGGCCCGTCCTCGTACCTGAAGTCACTCTGCTCGAGGAGAAAGTCAGCATCTTAGCATGCTGTGTCGCTACCGACACACCCAGCATGAACCCATGCCTGGAAGTAAGGCCCTGCTTTGCCGTGCAGAAGCGGAGGCGTGGTGCAGTTTCCAGGAGGCGGTGGCCTCTGCTCTGCATACCTTTAACGGCAGCACAGCTTTCTGGACACCTGGGAGGCTAGCCGGGGCACCCTATTCCCGGCAGGAACACTGAGTACCCCCAGGTGCACCTGGGTCTGCTAAGCAACATCCAGGCCCGTAGCCCTTTAGAGCCCCTCTGTGCACGCCGAGCGTAGGGAAACACACTGCCCTCTCTTTTGGAGCAGCTTGGTTTCCTCAGCACTCGCACACGTTCACGAACACCGTTCTGGCACATGCCACATGGCGCGAAGGTCTTACGCATTGCCCTAGTCGGAGCTGCGCTCAGAGTAACCCTCGTCTTCGCATTCCATCCAGGACCTCCTGACTGAAGTCACCGTGCCTCCTAGAGGACGGCGGCTTGGGTTCTTACTGCAATTCAACTCCTCTTCCTTCTGTGTCAGTGCAGGCAGCCCCAGGCCCAGAGGAGCAGCTACGGCGTTCCTTGGTGGAGACAGTTCGCTGGATGCGGGACTCCCTACTTCGATGAGTTGATTCAGGGAAGGAAACACAGGGTAACCGGTGTCTCTTGGGACTCGTTAGAAACCACAGGGATGTACGCTGAGTGTGCCCATGAAAACGGGGCCTGCTGGAACTAGTCCTGCTTTCCCATTTTGAGGGCGGCATTCATGCCTGCCTTGAAGCTACATGACATTCCCGGCACCCGACAGTCCGGTGAGCCCTGGAAGAATGCTTCGGGGAAAATTATGAGTTTGCTCTCCCTAAACCAGGGGCTTCCGTGGCCGCGGTGGCGGTCCGCATGACAGGCTCTAGAGCTAAAGGGAACCTCAACATGAGAACTCGCTTCCAGGTTAGGCCCTGAGTAGCCGTGCAGAAAGGGAGCCATGCAGCTGTTTCCAGGAGTTCTTAGTCACGTGCTTTATTTGAAAGGAAGTACACGTCCGGGGACTCCTAGGCCCCACGGGTGTGCCTCATTTTCCCTCCAAGGTCACTGAGTGCCTCCAGACACCTGTGGGCCAGCTGAGCAACGTCGAGGTCCATGGGTTGAGACCTCGGAGGACCTCTGTGTGTGCCGCGTGCTGGGCAACAACACACTGCGCATTCCTCGAGGAGCGGTTCACCTCCAGAGCCCTCGAGCACCCTGAGGACAACATGGCTGGTGAGCACGAAGTGCCCAGGAAGACTCTGTCATGGCCCTTGTGTGAGCTGCCATGAGAGAACGCTGTGCATGGAACACTGCGAGGCCCGTCCTCGTACCTGAAGTCACTCTGCTCGAGGAGAAAGTCAGCATCTTAGCATGCTGTGTCGCTACCGACACACCCAGCATGAACCCATGCCTGGAAGTAAGGCCCTGCTTTGCCGTGCAGAAGCGGAGGCGTGGTGCAGTTTCCAGGAGGCGGTGGCCTCTGCTCTGCATACCTTTAACGGCAGCACAGCTTTCTGGACACCTGGGAGGCTAGCCGGGGCACCCTGTTCCCGGCAGGAACACTGAGTACCCCCAGGTGCACCTGGGTCTGCTAAGCAACATCCAGGCCCGTAGCCCTTTAGAGCCCCTCTGTGCACGCCGAGCGTAGGGAAACACACTGCCCTCTCTTTTGGAGCAGCTTGGTTTCCTCAGCACTCGCACACGTTCACGAACACCGTTCTGGCACATGCCACATGGCGCGAAGGTCTTACGCATTGCCCTATTCGGAGCTGCGCTCAGAGTAACCCTCGTCTTCGCATTCCATCCAGGACCTCCTGACTGAAGTCACCGTGCCTCCTAGAGGACGGCGGCTTGGGTTCTTTCTGCAATTCAAGTCCTCTTCCTTCTGTGTCAGTGCAGGCAGCCCCAGGCCCAGAGGAGCAGCTACGGCGTTCCTTGGTGGAGACAGTTCGCTGGATGCGGGACTCCCTACTTCGATGAGTTGATTCAGGGAAGGAAACACAGGGTAACCGGTGTCTCTTGGGACTCTTTAGAAACCACAGGGATGTACGCTGAGTGTGCCCATGAAAACGGGGCCTGCTGGAACTAGTCCTGCTTTCCCATTTTGAGGGCGGCATTCATGCCTGCCTTGAAGCTACATGACATTCCCGGCACCCGACAGTCCGGTGAGCCCTGGAAGAATGCTTCGGGGAAAATTATGAGTTTGCTCTCCCTAAACCAGGGGCTTCCGTGGCCGCGGTGGCGGTCCGCATGACAGGCTCTAGAGCTAAAGGGAACCTCAACATGAGAACTCGCTTCCAGGTTAGGCCCTGAGTAGCCGTGCAGAAAGGGAGCCATGCAGCTGTTTCCAGGAGTTCTTAGTCACTTACGTGCTTTATTTGAAAGGAAGTACACGTCCGGGGACTCCTAGGCCCCACGGGTGTGCCTCATTTTCCCTCCAAGGTCACTGAGTGCCTCCAGACACCTGTGGGCCAGCTGAGCAACGTCGAGGTCCATGGGTTGAGACCTCGGAGGACCTCTGTGTGTGCCGCGTGCTGGGCAACACACTGCGCATTCCTCGAGGAGCGGTTCACCTCCAGAGCCCTCGAGCACCCTGAGGACAACATGGCTGGTGAGCACGAAGTGCCCAGGAAGACTCTGTCATGACCCTTGTGTGAGCTGCCATGAGAGAACGCTGTGCATGGAACACTGCGAGGCCCGTCCTCGTACCTGAAGTCACTCTGCTCGAGGAGAAAGTCAGCATCTTAGCATGCTGTGTCGCTACCGACACACCCAGCATGAACCCATGCCTGGAAGTAAGGCCCTGCTTTGCCGTGCAGAAGCGGAGGCGTGGTGCAGTTTCCAGGAGGCGGTGGCCTCTGCTCTGCATACCTTTAACGGCAGCACAGCTTTCTGGACACCTGGGAGGCTAGCCGGGGCACCCTGTTCCCGGCAGGAACACTGAGTATCCCCATGTGCACATGGGTCTGCTAAGCAACATCCAGGCCCGTAGCCCTTTAGAGCCCCTCTGTGCACGCCGAGCGTAGGGAAACACACTGCCCTCTCTTTTGGAGCAGCTTGGTTTCCTCAGCACTCGCACACGTTCACGAACACCGTTCTGGCACATGCCACATGGCGCGAAGGTCTTACGCATTGCCCTAGTCGGAGCTGCGCTCAGAGTAACCCTCGTCTTCGCATTCCATCCAGGACCTCCTGACTGAAGTCACCGTGCCTCCTAGAGGACGGCGGCTTGGGTTCTTACTGCAATTCAAGTCCTCTTCCTTCTGTGTCAGTGCAGGCAGCCCCAGGCCCAGAGGAGCAGCTACGGCGTTCCTTGGTGGAGACAGTTCGCTGGATGCGGGACTCCCTACTTCGATGAGTTGATTCAGGGAAGGAAACACAGGGTAACCGGTGTCTCTTGGGACTCGTTAGAAACCACAGGGATGTACGCTGAGTGTGCCCATGAAAACGGGGCCTGCTGGAACTAGTCCTGCTTTCCCATTTTGAGGGCGGCATTCATGCCTGCCTTGAAGCTACATGACATTCCCGGCACCCGACAGTCCGGTGAGCCCTGGAAGAATGCTTCGGGGAAAATTATGAGTTTGCTCTCCCTAAACCAGGGGCTTCCGTGGCCGCGGTGGCGGTCCGCATGACAGGCTCTAGAGCTAAAGGGAACCTCAACATGAGAACTCGCTTCCAGGTTAGGCCCTGAGTAGCCGTGCAGAAAGGGAGCCATGCAGCTGTTTCCAGGAGTTCTTAGTCACGTGCTTTATTTGAAAGGAAGTACACGTCCGGGGACTCCTAGGCCCCACGGGTGTGCCTCATTTTCCCTCCAAGGTCACTGAGTGCCTCCAGACACCTGTGGGCCAGCTGAGCAACGTCGAGGTCCATGGGTTGAGACCTCGGAGGACCTCTGTGTGTGCCGCGTGCTGGGCAACAACACACTGCGCATTCCTCGAGGAGCGGTTCACCTCCAGAGCCCTCGAGCACCCTGAGGACAACATGGCTGGTGAGCACGAAGTGCCCAGGAAGACTCTGTCATGGCCCTTGTGTGAGCTGCCATGAGAGAACGCTGTGCATGGAACACTGCGAGGCCCGTCCTCGTACCTGAAGTCACTCTGCTCGAGGAGAAAGTCAGCATCTTAGCATGCTGTGTCGCTACCGACACACCCAGCATGAACCCATGCCTGGAAGTAAGGCCCTGCTTTGCCGTGCAGAAGCGGAGGCGTGGTGCAGTTTCCAGGAGGCGGTGGCCTCTGCTCTGCATACCTTTAACGGCAGCACAGCTTTCTGGACACCTGGGAGGCTAGCCGGGGCACCCTGTTCCCGGCAGGAACACTGAGTACCCCCAGGTGCACCTGGGTCTGCTAAGCAACATCCAGGCCCGTAGCCCTTTAGAGCCCCTCTGTGCACGCCGAGCGTAGGGAAACACACTGCCCTCTCTTTTGGAGCAGCTTGGTTTCCTCAGCACTCGCACACGTTCACGAACACCGTTCTGGCACATGCCACATGGCGCGAAGGTCTTACGCATTGCCCTATTCGGAGCTGCGCTCAGAGTAACCCTCGTCTTCGCATTCCATCCAGGACCTCCTGACTGAAGTCACCGTGCCTCCTAGAGGACGGCGGCTTGGGTTCTTACTGCAATTCAAGTCCTCTTCCTTCTGTGTCAGTGCAGGCAGCCCCAGGCCCAGAGGAGCAGCTACGGCGTTCCTTGGTGGAGACAGTTCGCTGGATGCGGGACTCCCTACTTCGATGAGTTGATTCAGGGAAGGAAACACAGGGTAACCGGTGTCTCTTGGGACTCGTTAGAAACCACAGGGATGTACGCTGAGTGTGCCCATGAAAACGGGGCCTGCTGGAACTAGTCCTGCTTTCCCATTTTGAGGGCGGCATTCATGCCTGCCTTGAAGCTACATGACATTCCCGGCGCCCGACAGTCCGGTGAGCCTTGGAAGAATGCTTCGGGGAAAATTATGAGTTTGCTCTCCCTAAACCAGGGGCTTCCGTGGCCGCGGTGGCGGTCCGCATGACAGGCTCTAGAGCTAAAGGGAACCTCAACATGAGAACTCGCTTCCAGGTTAGGCCCTGAGTAGCCGTGCAGAAAGGGAGCCATGCAGCTGTTTCCAGGAGTTCTTAGTCACTTACGTGCTTTATTTGAAAGGAAGTACACGTCCGGGGACTCCTAGGCCCCACGGGTGTGCCTCATTTTCCCTCCAAGGTCACTGAGTGCCTCCAGACACCTGTGGGCCAGCTGAGCAACGTCGAGGTCCATGGGTTGAGACCTCGGAGGACCTCTGTGTGTGCCGCGTGCTGGGCAACAACACACTGCGCATTCCTCGAGGAGCGGTTCACCTCCAGAGCCCTCGAGCACCCTGAGGACAACATGGCTGGTGAGCACGAAGTGCCCAGGAAGACTCTGTCATGGCCCTTGTGTGAGCTGCCATGAGAGAACGCTGTGCATGGAACACTGCGAGGCCCGTCCTCGTACCTGAAGTCACTCTGCTCGAGGAGAAAGTCAGCATCTTAGCATGCTGTGTCGCTACCGACACACCCAGCATGAACCCATGCCTGGAAGTAAGGCCCTGCTTTGCCGTGCAGAAGCGGAGGCGTGGTGCAGTTTCCAGGAGGCGGTGGCCTCTGCTCTGCATACCTTTAACGGCAGCACAGCTTTCTGGACACCTGGGAGGCTAGCCGGGGCACCCTGTTCCCGGCAGGAACACTGAGTACCCCCAGGTGCACCTGGGTCTGCTAAGCAACATCCAGGCCCGTAGCCCTTTAGAGCCCCTCTGTGCACGCCGAGCGTAGGGAAACACACTGCCCTCTCTTTTGGAGCAGCTTGGTTTCCTCAGCACTCGCACACGTTCACGAACACCGTTCTGGCACATGCCACATGGCGCGAAGGTCTTACGCATTGCCCTAGTCGGAGCTGCGCTCAGAGTAACCCTCGTCTTCGCATTCCATCCAGGACCTCCTGACTGAAGTCACCGTGCCTCCTAGAGGACGGCGGCTTGGGTTCTTTCTGCAATTCAAGTCCTCTTCCTTCTGTGTCAGTGCAGGCAGCCCCAGGCCCAGAGGAGCAGCTACGGCGTTCCTTGGTGGAGACAGTTCGCTGGATGCGGGACTCCCTACTTCGATGAGTTGATTCAGGGAAGGAAACACAGGGTAACCGGTGTCTCTTGGGACTCTTTAGAAACCACAGGGATGTACGCTGAGTGTGCCCATGAAAACGGGGCCTGCTGGAACTAGTCCTGCTTTCCCATTTTGAGGGCGGCATTCATGCCTGCCTTGAAGCTACATGACATTCCCGGCACCCGACAGTCCGGTGAGCCCTGGAAGAATGCTTCGGGGAAAATTATGAGTTTGCTCTCCCTAAACCAGGGGCTTCCGTGGCCGCGGTGGCGGTCCGCATGACAGGCTCTAGAGCTAAAGGGAACCTCAACATGAGAACTCGCTTCCAGGTTAGGCCCTGAGTAGCCGTGCAGAAAGGGAGCCATGCAGCTGTTTCCAGGAGTTCTTAGTCACTTACGTGCTTTATTTGAAAGGAAGTACACGTCCGGGGACTCCTAGGCCCCACGGGTGTGCCTCATTTTCCCTCCAAGGTCACTGAGTGCCTCCAGACACCTGTGGGCCAGCTGAGCAACGTCGAGGTCCATGGGTTGAGACCTCGGAGGACCTCTGTGTGTGCCGCGTGCTGGGCAACAACACACTGCGCATTCCTCGAGGAGCGGTTCACCTCCAGAGCCCTCGAGCACCCTGAGGACAACATGGCTGGTGAGTACGAAGTGCCCAGGAAGACTCTGTCATGGCCCTTGTGTGAGCTGCCATGAGAGAACGCTGTGCATGGAACACTGCGAGGCCCGTCCTCGTACCTGAAGTCACTCTGCTCGAGGAGAAAGTCAGCATCTTAGCATGCTGTGTCGCTACCGACACACCCAGCATGAACCCATGCCTGGAAGTAAGGCCCTGCTTTGCCGTGCAGAAGCGGAGGCGTGGTGCAGTTTCCAGGAGGCGGTGGCCTCTGCTCTGCATACCTTTAACGGCAGCACAGCTTTCTGGACACCTGGGAGGCTAGCCGGGGCACCCTGTTCCCGGCAGGAACACTGAGTATCCCCAGGTGCACCTGGGTCTGCTAAGCAACATCCAGGCCCGTAGCCCTTTAGAGCCCCTCTGTGCACGCCGAGCGTAGGGAAACACACTGCCCTCTCTTTTGGAGCAGCTTGGTTTCCTCAGCACTCGCACACGTTCACGAACACCGTTCTGGCACATGCCACATGGCGCGAAGGTCTTACGCATTGCCCTAGTCGGAGCTGCGCTCAGAGTAACCCTCGTCTTCGCATTCCATCCAGGACCTCCTGACTGAAGTCACCGTGCCTCCTAGAGGACGGCGGCTTGGGTTCTTACTGCAATTCAAGTCCTCTTCCTTCTGTGTCACTGCAGGCAGCCCCAGGCCCAGAGGAGCAGCTACGGTGTTCCTTGGTGGAGACAGTTCGCTAGATGCGGGACTCCCTACTTCGATGAGTTGATTCAGGGAAGGAAACACAAGGAAACCGGTGTCTCTTGGGACTCGTTAGAAACCACAGGGATGTACGCTGAGTGTGCCCATGAAAACGGGGGCCTGTTGGAACTAGCCCTGCTTTCCCATTTTGAGGGCTGCATTCATGCTTGCCTTGAAGCTCCCTCACATTCCCGGCTCCCAACAGGCCAGTGAGCCCTGGAAGAATGCTTCGGGGAAAATTATGAGTTTGCTCTCTCTAAACCAGGGGCTTCATTGGCCGTGGTGGTGGTCCGCATGACAGGCTCTAGAGCTAAAGGGAACCTCAACGTGAGAACTCGCCTCCAGGTTAGGCCCTGAGTAGCCATGCAGAAAGTGAGGCATGCAGCTGTTTCTAGGAGATCTTAGTGACTTACGCGCTTTGTTTTAAAGGAAGTACACGTCCGGGGACTCATAGGCCCCATGAGTGTGCATCATTTTCACTCCAAGGTCACTGAGTGCCTCCAGACACCTGTGGGCCAGCTGAGCAACGTCGAGGTCCATGGGTTGAGACCTCGGAGGACCTCTGTGCGTGCCGAGTGCTGGGCAACAACACACTGCGCATTCCTCGAGGAGCGGTTCACCTCCAGAGCCCTCGAGCACCCTGAGGACAACATGGCTGGTGAGTACGAAGTGCCCAGGAAGACTCTGTCATGGCCCTTGTGTGAGCTGCCATGAGAGAACGCTGTGCATGGAACACTGCGAGGCCCGTCCTCGTACCTGAAGTCACTCTGCTCGAGGAGAAAGTCAGCATCTTAGCATGCTGTGTCGCTACCGACACACCCAGCATGAACCCATGCCTGGAAGTAAGGCCCTGCTTTGCCGTGCAGAAGCGGAGGCGTGGTGCAGTTTCCAGGAGGCGGTGGCCTCTGCTCTGCATACCTTTAACGGCAGCACAGCTTTCTGGACACCTGGGAGGCTAGCCGGGGCACCCTGTTCCCGGCAGGAACACTGAGTATCCCCAGGTGCACCTGGGTCTGCTAAGCAACATCCAGGCCCGTAGCCCTTTAGAGCCCCTCTGTGCACGCCGAGCGTAGGGAAACACACTGCCCTCTCTTTTGGAGCAGCTTGGTTTCCTCAGCACTCGCACACGTTCACGAACACCGTTCTGGCACATGCCACATGGCGCGAAGGTCTTACGCATTGCCCTAGTCGGAGCTGCGCTCAGAGTAACCCTCGTCTTCGCATTCCATCCAGGACCTCCTGACTGAAGTCACCGTGCCTCCTAGAGGACGGCGGCTTGGGTTCTTACTGCAATTCAAGTCCTCTTCCTTCTGTGCCACTGCAGGCAGCCCCAGGCCCAGAGGAGCAGCTACGGTGTTCCTTGGTGGAGACAGTTCGCTAGATGCGGGACTCCCTACTTCGATGAGTTGATACAGGGAAGGAAACTCAAGGAAACCGGTGTCTCTTGGGACTCGTTAGAAACCACAGGGATGTACGCTGAGTGTGCCCATGAAAACGGGGGCCTGTTGGAACTAGCCCTGCTTTCCCATTTTGAGGGCTGCATTCATGCTTGCCTTGAAGCTCCCTCACATTCCCGGCTCCCAACAGGCCAGTGAGCCCTGGAAGAATGCTTCGGGGAAAATTATGAGTTTGCTCTCTCTAAACCAGGGGCTTCATTGGCCGTGGTGGTGGTCCGCATGACAGGCTCTAGAGCTAAAGGGAACCTCAACGTGAGAACTCGCCTCCAGGTTAGGCCCTGAGTAGCCATGCAGAAAGTGAGGCATGCAGCTGTTTCTAGGAGATCTTAGTGACTTACGCGCTTTGTTTTAAAGGAAGTACACGTCCGGGGACTCATAGGCCCCATGAGTGTGCATCATTTTCACTCCAAGGTCACTGAGTGCCTCCAGACACCTGTGGGCCAGCTGAGCAACGTCGAGGTCCATGGGTTGAGACCTCGGAGGACCTCTGTGTGTGCCGCGTGCTGGGCAACAACACACTGCGCATTCCTCGAGGAGCGGTTCACCTCCAGAGCCCTCGAGCACCCTGAGGACAACATGGCTGGTGAGCACGAAGTGCCCAGGAAGACTCTGTCATGGCCCTTGTGTGAGCTGCCATGAGAGAACGCTGTGCATGGAACACTGCGAGGCCCGTCCTCGTACCTGAAGTCACTCTGCTCGAGGAGAAAGTCAGCATCTTAGCATGCTGTGTCGCTACCGACACACCCAGCATGAACCCATGCCTGGAAGTAAGGCCCTGCTTTGCCGTGCAGAAGCGGAGGCGTGGTGCAGTTTCCAGGAGGCGGTGGCCTCTGCTCTGCATACCTTTAACGGCAGCACAGCTTTCTGGACACCTGGGAGGCTAGCCGGGGCACCCTATTCCCGGCAGGAACACTGAGTATCCCCAGGTGCACCTGGGTCTGCTAAGCAACATCCAGGCCCGTAGCCCTTTAGAGCCCCTCTGTGCACGCCGAGCGTAGGGAAACACACTGCCCTCTCTTTTGGAGCAGCTTGGTTTCCTCAGCACTCGCACACGTTCACGAACACCGTTCTGGCACATGCCACATGGCGCGAAGGTCTTACGCATTGCCCTAGTCGGAGCTGCGCTCAGAGTAACCCTCGTCTTCGCATTCCATCCAGGACCTCCTGACTGAAGTCACCGTGCCTCCTAGAGGACGGCGGCTTGGGTTCTTACTGCAATTCAAGTCCTCTTCCTTCTGTGTCAGTGCAGGCAGTCCCAGGCCCAGAGGAGCAGCTACGGCGTTCCTTGGTGGAGACAGTTCGCTGGATGCGGGACTCCCTACTTCGATGAGTTGATTCAGGGAAGGAAACACAGGGTAACCGGTGTCTCTTGGGACTCGTTAGAAACCACAGGGATGTACGCTGAGTGTGCCCATGAAAACGGGGCCTGCTGGAACTAGTCCTGCTTTCCCATTTTGAGGGCGGCATTCATGCCTGCCTTGAAGCTACATGACATTCCCGGCACCCGACAGTCCGGTGAGCCCTGGAAGAATGCTTCGGGGAAAATTATGAGTTTGCTCTCCCTAAACCAGGGGCTTCCGTGGCCGCGGTGGCGGTCCGCATGACAGGCTCTAGAGCTAAAGGGAACCTCAACATGAGAACTCGCTTCCAGGTTAGGCCCTGAGTAGCCGTGCAGAAAGGGAGCCATGCAGCTGTTTCCAGGAGTTCTTAGTCACGTGCTTTATTTGAAAGGAAGTACACGTCCGGGGACTCCTAGGCCCCACGGGTGTGCCTCATTTTCCCTCCAAGGTCACTGAGTGCCTCCAGACAACTGTGGGCCAGCTGAGCAACGTCGAGGTCCATGGGTTGAGACCTCGGAGGACCTCTGTGTGTGCCGCGTGCTGGGCAACAACACACTGCGCATTCCTCGAGGAGCGGTTCACCTCCAGAGCCCTCGAGCACCCTGAGGACAACATGGCTGGTGAGCACGAAGTGCCCAGGAAGACTCTGTCATGGCCCTTGTGTGAGCTGCCATGAGAGAACGCTGTGCATGGAACACTGCGAGGCCCGTCCTCGTACCTGAAGTCACTCTGCTCGAGGAGAAAGTCAGCATCTTAGCATGCTGTGTCGCTACCGACACACCCAGCATGAACCCATGCCTGGAAGTAAGGCCCTGCTTTGCCGTGCAGAAGCGGAGGCGTGGTGCAGTTTCCAGGAGGCGGTGGCCTCTGCTCTGCATACCTTTAACGGCAGCACAGCTTTCTGGACACCTGGGAGGCTAGCCGGGGCACCCTGTTCCCGGCAGGAACACTGAGTATCCCCAGGTGCACCTGGGTCTGCTAAGCAACATCCAGGCCCGTAGCCCTTTAGAGCCCCTCTGTGCACGCCGAGCGTAGGGAAACACACTGCCCTCTCTTTTGGAGCAGCTTGGTTTCCTCAGCACTCGCACACGTTCACGAACACCGTTCTGGCACATGCCACATGGCGCGAAGGTCTTACGCATTGCCCTAGTCGGAGCTGCGCTCAGAGTAACCCTCGTCTTCGCATTCCATCCAGGACCTCCTGACTGAAGTCACCGTGCCTCCTAGAGGACGGCGGCTTGGGTTCTTACTGCAATTCAAGTCCTCTTCCTTCTGTGTCAGTGCAGGCAGCCCCAGGCCCAGAGGAGCAGCTACGGCGTTCCTTGGTGGAGACAGTTCGCTGGATGCGGGACTCCCTACTTCGATGAGTTGATTCAGGGAAGGAAACACAGGGTAACCGGTGTCTCTTGGGACTCGTTAGAAACCACAGGGATGTACGCTGAGTGTGCCCATGAAAACGGGGCCTGCTGGAACTAGTCCTGCTTTCCCATTTTGAGGGCGGCATTCATGCCTGCCTTGAAGCTACATGACATTCCCGGCGCCCGACAGTCCGGTGAGCCCTGGAAGAATGCTTCGGGGAAAATTATGAGTTTGCTCTCCCTAAACCAGGGGCTTCCGTGGCCGCGGTGGCGGTCCGCATGACAGGCTCTAGAGCTAAAGGGAACCTCAACATGAGAACTCGCTTCCAGGTTAGGCCCTGAGTAGCCGTGCAGAAAGGGAGCCATGCAGCTGTTTCCAGGAGTTCTTAGTCACTTACGTGCTTTATTTGAAAGGAAGTACACGTCCGGGGACTCCTAGGCCCCACGGGTGTGCCTCATTTTCCCTCCAAGGTCACTGAGTGCCTCCAGACACCTGTGGGCCAGCTGAGCAACGTCGAGGTCCATGGGTTGAGACCTCGGAGGACCTCTGTGTGTGCCGCGTGCTGGGCAACAACACACTGCGCATTCCTCGAGGAGCGGTTCACCTCCAGAGCCCTCGAGCACCCTGAGGACAACATGGCTGGTGAGCACGAAGTGCCCAGGAAGACCCTGTCATGACCCTTGTGTGAACTGCCATGAGAGAACGCTGTGCATGGAACACTGCGAGGCCCGTCCTCGTACCTGAAGTCACTCTGCTCGAGGAGAAAGTCAGCATCTTAGCATGCTGTGTCGCTACCGACACACCCAGCATGAACCCATGCCTGGAAGTAAGGCCCTGCTTTGCCGTGCAGAAGCGGAGGCGTGGTGCAGTTTCCAGGAGGCGGTGGCCTCTGCTCTGCATACCTTTAATGGCAGCACAGCTTTCTGGACACCTGGGAGGCTAGCCGGGGCACCCTGTTCCCGGCAGGAACACTGAGTACCCCCATGTGCACCTGGGTCTGCTAAGCAACAGCCAGGCCCGTAGCCCTTTAGAGCCCCTCTGTGCACGCCGAGCGTAGGGAAACACACTGCCCTCTCTTTTGGAGCAGCTTGGTTTCCTCAGCACTCGCACACGTTCACGAACACCGTTCTGGCACATGCCACATGGCGCGAAGGTCTTACGCATTGCCCTAGTCGGAGCTGCGCTCAGAGTAACCCTCGTCTTCGCATTCCATCCAGGACCTCCTGACTGAAGTCACCGTGCCTCCTAGAGGACGGCGGCTTGGGTTCTTACTGCAATTCAAGTCCTCTTCCTTCTGTGTCAGTGCAGGCAGCCCCAGGCCCAGAGGAGCAGCTACGGCGTTCCTTGGTGGAGACAGTTCGCTGGATGCGGGACTCCCTACTTCGATGAGTTGATTCAGGGAAGGAAACACAGGGTAACCGGTGTCTCTTGGGACTCGTTAGAAACCACAGGGATGTACGCTGAGTGTGCCCATGAAAACGGGGCCTGCTGGAACTAGTCCTGCTTTCCCATTTTGAGGGCGGCATTCATGCCTGCCTTGAAGCTACATGACATTCCCGGCACCCGACAGTCCGGTGAGCCCTGGAAGAATGCTTCGGGGAAAATTATGAGTTTGCTCTCTCTAAACCAGGGGCTTCCGTGGCCGCGGTGGTGGTCCGCATGACAGGCTCTAGAGCTAAAGGGAACCTCAACATGAGAACTCGCTTCCAGGCTAGGCCCTGTGTAGCCGTGCAGAAAGGGAGCCATGCAGCTGTTTCCAGGAGTTCTTAGTCACTTACGTGCTTTATTTGAAAGGAAGTACACGTCCGGGGACTCCTAGGCCCCACGGGTGTGCCTCATTTTCCCTCCAAGGTCACTGAGTGCCTCCAGACACCTGTGGGCCAGCTGAGCAACGTCGAGGTCCATGGGTTGAGACCTCGGAGGACCTCTGTGCGTGCCGAGTGCTGGGCAACAACACACTGCGCATTCCTCGAGGAGCGGTTCACCTCCACAGCCCTCGAGCACCCTGAGGACAACATGGCTGGTGAGTACGAAGTGCCCAGGAAGACTCTGTCATGGCCCTTGTGTGAGCTGCCATGAGAGAACGCTGTGCATGGAACACTGCGAGGCCCGTCCTCGTACCTGAAGTCACTCTGCTCGAGGAGAAAGTCAGCATCTTAGCATGCTGTGTCGCTACCGACACACCCAGCATGAACCCATGCCTGGAAGTAAGGCCCTGCTTTGCCGTGCAGAAGCGGAGGCGTGGTGCAGTTTCCAGGAGGCGGTGGCCTCTGCTCTGCATACCTTTAACGGCAGCACAGCTTTCTGGACACCTGGGAGGCTAGCCGGGGCACCCTGTTCCCGGCAGGAACACTGAGTATCCCCAGGTGCACCTGGGTCTGCTAAGCAACATCCAGGCCCGTAGCCCTTTAGAGCCCCTCTGTGCACGCCGAGCGTAGGGAAACACACTGCCCTCTCTTTTGGAGCAGCTTGGTTTCCTCAGCACTCGCACACGTTCACGAACACCGTTCTGGCACATGCCACATGGCGCGAAGGTCTTACGCATTGCCCTAGTCGGAGCTGCGCTCAGAGTAACCCTCGTCTTCGCATTCCATCCAGGACCTCCTGACTGAAGTCACCGTGCCTCCTAGAGGACGGCGGCTTGGGTCTTACTGCAATTCAACTCCTCTTCCTTCTGTGTCAGTGCAGGCAGCCCCAGGCCCAGAGGAGCAGCTACGGCGTTCCTTTGTGGAGACAGTTCGCTGGATGCGGGACTCCCTACTTCGATGAGTTGATTCAGGGAAGGAAACACAGGGTAACCGGTGTCTCTTGGGACTCGTTAGAAACCACAGGGATGTACGCTGAGTGTGCCCATGAAAACGGGGCCTGCTGGAACTAGTCCTGCTTTCCCATTTTGAGGGCGGCATTCATGCCTGCCTTGAAGCTACATGACATTCCCGGCACCCGACAGTCCGGTGAGCCCTGGAAGAATGCTTCGGGGAAAATTATGAGTTTGCTCACCCTAAACCAGGGGCTTCCGTGGCCGCGGTGGCGGTCCGCATGACAGGCTCTAGAGCTAAAGGGAACCTCAACATGAGAACTCGCTTCCAGGTTAGGCCCTGAGTAGCCGTGCAGAAAGGGAGCCATGCAGCTGTTTCCAGGAGTTCTTAGTCACTTACGTGCTTTATTTGAAAGGAAGTACACGTCCGGGGACTCCTAGGCCCCACGGGTGTGCCTCATTTTCCCTCCAAGGTCACTGAGTGCCTCCAGACACCTGTGGGCCAGCTGAGCAACGTCGAGGTCCATGGGTTGAGACCTCGGAGGACCTCTGTGCGTGCCGAGTGCTGGGCAACAACACACTGCGCATTCCTCGAAGAGCGGTTCACCTCCACAGCCCTCGAGCACCCTGAGGACAACATGGCTGGTGAGTACGAAGTGCCCAGGAAGACTCTGTCATGGCCCTTGTGTGAGCTGCCATGAGAGAACGCTGTGCATGGAACACTGCGAGGCCCGTCCTCGTACCTGAAGTCACTCTGCTCGAGGAGAAAGTCAGCATCTTAGCATGCTGTGTCGCTACCGACACACCCAGCATGAACCCATGCCTGGAAGTAAGGCCCTGCTTTGCCGTGCAGAAGCGGAGGCGTGGTGCAGTTTCCAGGAGGCGGTGGCCTCTGCTCTGCATACCTTTAACGGCAGCACAGCTTTCTGGACACCTGGGAGGCTAGCCGGGGCACCCTGTTCCCGGCAGGAACACTGAGTACCCCCAGGTGCACCTGGGTCTGCTAAGCAACATCCAGGCCCGTAGCCCTTTAGAGCCCCTCTGTGCACGCCGAGCGTAGGGAAACACACTGCCCTCTCTTTTGGAGCAGCTTGGTTTCCTCAGCACTCGCACACGTTCACGAACACCGTTCTGGCACATGCCACATGGCGCGAAGGTCTTACGCATTGCCCTAGTCGGAGCTGCGCTCAGAGTAACCCTCGTCTTCGCATTCCATCCAGGACCTCCTGACTGAAGTCACCGTGCCTCCTAGAGGACGGCGGCTTGGGTTCTTACTGCAATTCAACTCCTCTTCCTTCTGTGTCAGTGCAGGCAGCCCCAGGCCCAGAGGAGCAGCTACGGCGTTCCTTTGTGGAGACAGTTCGCTGGATGCGGGACTCCCTACTTCGATGAGTTGATTCAGGGAAGGAAACACAGGGTAACCGGTGTCTCTTGGGACTCGTTAGAAACCACAGGGATGTACGCTGAGTGTGCCCATGAAAACGGGGCCTGCTGGAACTAGTCCGGCTTTCCCATTTTGAGGGCGGCATTCATGCCTGCCTTGAAGCTACATGACATTCCCGGCACCCGACAGTCCGGTGAGCCCTGGAAGAATGCTTCGGGGAAAATTATGAGTTTGCTCTCTCTAAACCAGGGGCTTCCGTGGCCGCGGTGGCGGTCCGCATGACAGGCTCTAGAGCTAAAGGGAACCTCAACATGAGAACTCGCTTCCAGGTTAGGCCCTGAGTAGCCGTGCAGAAAGGGAGCCATGCAGCTGTTTCCAGGAGTTCTTAGTCACTTACGTGCTTTATTTGAAAGGAAGTACACGTCCGGGGACTCCTAGGCCCCACGGGTGTGCCTCATCTTCCCTCCAAGGTCACTGAGTGCCTCCAGACAACTGTGGGCCAGCTGAGCAACGTCGAGGTCCATGGGTTGAGACCTCGGAGGACCTCTGTGTGTGCCGCGTGCTGGGCAACAACACACTGCGCATTCCTCGAGGAGCGGTTCACCTCCAGAGCCCTCGAGCACCCTGAGGACAACATGGCTGGTGAGTACGAAGTGCCCAGGAAGACTCTGTCATGGCCCTTGTGTGAGCTGCCATGAGAGAACGCTGTGCATGGAACACTGCGAGGCCCGTCCTCGTACCTGAAGTCACTCTGCTCGAGGAGAAAGTCAGCATCTTAGCATGCTGTGTCGCTACCGACACACCCAGCATGAACCCATGCCTGGAAGTAAGGCCCTGCTTTGCCGTGCAGAAGCGGAGGCGTGGTGCAGTTTCCAGGAGGCGGTGGCCTCTGCTCTGCATACCTTTAACGGCAGCACAGCTTTCTGGACACCTGGGAGGCTAGCCGGGGCACCCTGTTCCCGGCAGGAACACTGAGTATCCCCAGGTGCACCTGGGTCTGCTAAGCAACATCCAGGCCCGTAGCCCTTTAGAGCCCCTCTGTGCACGCCGAGCGTAGGGAAACACACTGCCCTCTCTTTTGGAGCAGCTTGGTTTCCTCAGCACTCGCACACGTTCACGAACACCGTTCTGGCACATGCCACATGGCGCGAAGGTCTTACGCATTGCCCTAGTCGGAGCTGCGCTCAGAGTAACCCTCGTCTTCGCATTCCATCCAGGACCTCCTGACTGAAGTCACCGTGCCTCCTAGAGGACGGCGGCTTGGGTTCTTACTGCAATTCAAGTCCTCTTCCTTCTGTGCCACTGCAGGCAGCCCCAGGCCCAGAGGAGCAGCTACGGCGTTCCTTGGTGGAGACAGTTCGCTGGATGCGGGACTCCCTACTTCGATGAGTTGATTCAGGGAAGGAAACACAGGGTAACCGGTGTCTCTTGGGACTCGTTAGAAACCACAGGGATGTACGCTGAGTGTGCCCATGAAAACGGGGCCTGCTGGAACTAGTCCTGCTTTCCCATTTTGAGGGCGGCATTCATGCCTGCCTTGAAGCTACATGACATTCCCGGCGCCCGACAGTCCGGTGAGCCCTGGAAGAATGCTTCGGGGAAAATTATGAGTTTGCTCTCCCTAAACCAGGGGCTTCCGTGGCCGCGGTGGCGGTCCGCATGACAGGCTCTAGAGCTAAAGGGAACCTCAACATGAGAACTCGCTTCCAGGTTAGGCCCTGAGTAGCCGTGCAGAAAGGGAGCCATGCAGCTGTTTCCAGGAGTTCTTAGTCACTTACGTGCTTTATTTGAAAGGAAGTACACGTCCGGGGACTCCTAGGCCCCACGGGTGTGCCTCATTTTCCCTCCAAGGTCACTGAGTGCCTCCAGACACCTGTGGGCCAGCTGAGCAACGTCGAGGTCCATGGGTTGAGACCTCGGAGGACCTCTGTGTGTGCCGCGTGCTGGGCAACAACACACTGCGCATTCCTCGAGGAGCGGTTCACCTCCAGAGCCCTCGAGCACCCTGAGGACAACATGGCTGGTGAGCACGAAGTGCCCAGGAAGACCCTGTCATGACCCTTGTGTGAACTGCCATGAGAGAACGCTGTGCATGGAACACTGCGAGGCCCGTCCTCGTACCTGAAGTCACTCTGCTCGAGGAGAAAGTCAGCATCTTAGCATGCTGTGTCGCTACCGACACACCCAGCATGAACCCATGCCTGGAAGTAAGGCCCTGCTTTGCCGTGCAGAAGCGGAGGCGTGGTGCAGTTTCCAGGAGGCGGTGGCCTCTGCTCTGCATACCTTTAATGGCAGCACAGCTTTCTGGACACCTGGGAGGCTAGCCGGGGCACCCTGTTCCCGGCAGGAACACTGAGTACCCCCATGTGCACCTGGGTCTGCTAAGCAACAGCCAGGCCCGTAGCCCTTTAGAGCCCCTCTGTGCACGCCGAGCGTAGGGAAACACACTGCCCTCTCTTTTGGAGCAGCTTGGTTTCCTCAGCACTCGCACACGTTCACGAACACCGTTCTGGCACATGCCACATGGCGCGAAGGTCTTACGCATTGCCCTAGTCGGAGCTGCGCTCAGAGTAACCCTCGTCTTCGCATTCCATCCAGGACCTCCTGACTGAAGTCACCGTGCCTCCTAGAGGACGGCGGCTTGGGTTCTTACTGCAATTCAACTCCTCTTCCTTCTGTGTCAGTGCAGGCAGCCCCAGGCCCAGAGGAGCAGCTACGGCGTTCCTTGGTGGAGACAGTTCGCTGGATGCGGGACTCCCTACTTCGATGAGTTGATTCAGGGAAGGAAACACAGGGTAACCGGTGTCTCTTGGGACTCGTTAGAAACCACAGGGATGTACGCTGAGTGTGCCCATGAAAACGGGGCCTGCTGGAACTAGTCCTGCTTTCCCATTTTGAGGGCGGCATTCATGCCTGCCTTGAAGCTACATGACATTCCCGGCACCCAACAGTCCGGTGAGCCCTGGAAGAATGCTTCGGGGAAAATTATGAGTTTGCTCTCTCTAAACCAGGGGCTTCCGTGGCCGCGGTGGTGGTCCGCATGACAGGCTCTAGAGCTAAAGGGAACCTCAACATGAGAACTCGCTTCCAGGCTAGGCCCTGTGTAGCCGTGCAGAAAGGGAGCCATGCAGCTGTTTCCAGGAGTTCTTAGTCACTTACGTGCTTTATTTGAAAGGAAGTACACGTCCGGGGACTCCTAGGCCCCACGGGTGTGCCTCATTTTCCCTCCAAGGTCACTGAGTGCCTCCAGACACCTGTGGGCCAGCTGAGCAACGTCGAGGTCCATGGGTTGAGACCTCGGAGGACCTCTGTGCGTGCCGAGTGCTGGGCAACAACACACTGCGCATTCCTCGAGGAGCGGTTCACCTCCACAGCCCTCGAGCACCCTGAGGACAACATGGCTGGTGAGTACGAAGTGCCCAGGAAGACTCTGTCATGGCCCTTGTGTGAGCTGCCATGAGAGAACGCTGTGCATGGAACACTGCGAGGCCCGTCCTCGTACCTGAAGTCACTCTGCTCGAGGAGAAAGTCAGCATCTTAGCATGCTGTGTCGCTACCGACACACCCAGCATGAACCCATGCCTGGAAGTAAGGCCCTGCTTTGCCGTGCAGAAGCGGAGGCGTGGTGCAGTTTCCAGGAGGCGGTGGCCTCTGCTCTGCATACCTTTAACGGCAGCACAGCTTTCTGGACACCTGGGAGGCTAGCCGGGGCACCCTGTTCCCGGCAGGAACACTGAGCACCCCCAGGTGCACCTGGGTCTGCTAAGCAACATCCAGGCCCGTAGCCCTTTAGAGCCCCTCTGTGCACGCCGAGCGTAGGGAAACACACTGCCCTCTCTTTTGGAGCAGCTTGGTTTCCTCAGCACTCGCACACGTTCACGAACACCGTTCTGGCACATGCCACATGGCGCGAAGGTCTTACGCATTGCCCTAGTCGGAGCTGCGCTCAGAGTAACCCTCGTCTTCGCATTCCATCCAGGACCTCCTGACTGAAGTCACCGTGCCTCCTAGAGGACGGCGGCTTGGGTTCTTACTGCAATTCAAGTCCTCTTCCTTCTGTGTCAGTGCAGGCAGCCCCAGGCCCAGAGGAGCAGCTACGGCGTTCCTTGGTGGAGACAGTTCGCTGGATGCGGGACTCCCTACTTCGATGAGTTGATTCAGGGAAGGAAACACAGGGTAACCGGTGTCTCTTGGGACTCGTTAGAAACCACAGGGATGTACGCTGAGTGTGCCCATGAAAACGGGGCCTGCTGGAACTAGTCCTGCTTTCCCATTTTGAGGGCGGCATTCATGCCTGCCTTGAAGCTACATGACATTCCCGGCGCCCGACAGTCCGGTGAGCCCTGGAAGAATGCTTCGGGGAAAATTATGAGTTTGCTCTCCCTAAACCAGGGGCTTCCGTGGCCGCGGTGGCGGTCCGCATGACAGGCTCTAGAGCTAAAGGGAACCTCAACATGAGAACTCGCTTCCAGGTTAGGCCCTGAGTAGCCGTGCAGAAAGGGAGCCATGCAGCTGTTTCCAGGAGTTCTTAGTCACTTACGTGCTTTATTTGAAAGGAAGTACACGTCCGGGGACTCCTAGGCCCCACGGGTGTGCCTCATTTTCCCTCCAAGGTCACTGAGTGCCTCCAGACACCTGTGGGCCAGCTGAGCAACGTCGAGGTCCATGGGTTGAGACCTCGGAGGACCTCTGTGTGTGCCGCGTGCTGGGCAACAACACACTGCGCATTCCTCGAGGAGCGGTTCACCTCCAGAGCCCTCGAGCACCCTGAGGACAACATGGCTGGTGAGCACGAAGTGCCCAGGAAGACCCTGTCATGACCCTTGTGTGAACTGCCATGAGAGAACGCTGTGCATGGAACACTGCGAGGCCCGTCCTCGTACCTGAAGTCACTCTGCTCGAGGAGAAAGTCAGCATCTTAGCATGCTGTGTCGCTACCGACACACCCAGCATGAACCCATGCCTGGAAGTAAGGCCCTGCTTTGCCGTGCAGAAGCGGAGGCGTGGTGCAGTTTCCAGGAGGCGGTGGCCTCTGCTCTGCATACCTTTAATGGCAGCACAGCTTTCTGGACACCTGGGAGGCTAGCCGGGGCACCCTGTTCCCGGCAGGAACACTGAGTACCCCCATGTGCACCTGGGTCTGCTAAGCAACAGCCAGGCCCGTAGCCCTTTAGAGCCCCTCTGTGCACGCCGAGCGTAGGGAAACACACTGCCCTCTCTTTTGGAGCAGCTTGGTTTCCTCAGCACTCGCACACGTTCACGAACACCGTTCTGGCACATGCCACATGGCGCGAAGGTCTTACGCATTGCCCTAGTCGGAGCTGCGCTCAGAGTAACCCTCGTCTTCGCATTCCATCCAGGACCTCCTGACTGAAGTCACCGTGCCTCCTAGAGGACGGCGGCTTGGGTTCTTACTGCAATTCAAGTCCTCTTCCTTCTGTGTCAGTGCAGGCAGCCCCAGGCCCAGAGGAGCAGCTACGGCGTTCCTTGGTGGAGACAGTTCGCTGGATGCGGGACTCCCTACTTCGATGAGTTGATTCAGGGAAGGAAACACAGGGTAACCGGTGTCTCTTGGGACTCGTTAGAAACCACAGGGATGTACGCTGAGTGTGCCCATGAAAACGGGGCCTGCTGGAACTAGTCCTGCTTTCCCATTTTGAGGGCGGCATTCATGCCTGCCTTGAAGCTACATGACATTCCCGGCGCCCGACAGTCCGGTGAGCCCTGGAAGAATGCTTCGGGGAAAATTATGAGTTTGCTCTCTCTAAACCAGGGGCTTCCGTGGCCGCGGTGGTGGTCCGCATGACAGGCTCTAGAGCTAAAGGGAACCTCAACATGAGAACTCGCTTCCAGGCTAGGCCCTGTGTAGCCGTGCAGAAAGGGAGCCATGCAGCTGTTTCCAGGAGTTCTTAGTCACTTACGTGCTTTATTTGAAAGGAAGTACACGTCCGGGGACTCCTAGGCCCCACGGGTGTGCCTCATTTTCCCTCCAAGGTCACTGAGTGCCTCCAGACACCTGTGGGCCAGCTGAGCAACGTCGAGGTCCATGGGTTGAGACCTCGGAGGACCTCTGTGCGTGCCGAGTGCTGGGCAACAACACACTGCGCATTCCTCGAGGAGCGGTTCACCTCCACAGCCCTCGAGCACCCTGAGGACAACATGGCTGGTGAGTACGAAGTGCCCAGGAAGACTCTGTCATGGCCCTTGTGTGAGCTGCCATGAGAGAACGCTGTGCATGGAACACTGCGAGGCCCGTCCTCGTACCTGAAGTCACTCTGCTCGAGGAGAAAGTCAGCATCTTAGCATGCTGTGTCGCTACCGACACACCCAGCATGAACCCATGCCTGGAAGTAAGGCCCTGCTTTGCCGTGCAGAAGCGGAGGCGTGGTGCAGTTTCCAGGAGGCGGTGGCCTCTGCTCTGCATACCTTTAACGGCAGCACAGCTTTCTGGACACCTGGGAGGCTAGCCGGGGCACCCTGTTCCCGGCAGGAACACTGAGTACCCCCAGGTGCACCTGGGTCTGCTAAGCAACATCCAGGCCTGTAGCCCTTTAGAGCCCCTCTGTGCACGCCGAGCGTAGGGAAACACACTGCCCTCTCTTTTGGAGCAGCTTGGTTTCCTCAGCACTCGCACACGTTCACGAACACCGTTCTGGCACATGCCACATGGCGCGAAGGTCTTACGCATTGCCCTAGTCGGAGCTGCGCTCAGAGTAACCCTCGTCTTCGCATTCCATCCAGGACCTCCTGACTGAAGTCACCGTGCCTCCTAGAGGACGGCGGCTTGGGTTCTTACTGCAATTCAAGTCCTCTTCCTTCTGTGTCAGTGCAGGCAGCCCCAGGCCCAGAGGAGCAGCTACGGCGTTCCTTGGTGGAGACAGTTCGCTGGATGCGGGACTCCCTACTTCGATGAGTTGATTCAGGGAAGGAAACACAGGGTAACCGGTGTCTCTTGGGACTCGTTAGAAACCACAGGGATGTACGCTGAGTGTGCCCATGAAAACGGGGCCTGCTGGAACTAGTCCTGCTTTCCCATTTTGAGGGCGGCATTCATGCCTGCCTTGAAGCTACATGACATTCCCTGCACCCGACCGTCCGGTGAACCTTGGAAGAATGCTTCGCGGAAAATTATGAGTTTGCTCTCTCTAAACCAGGGGCTTCCGTGGCCGCGGTGGCGGTCCGCATGACAGGCTCTAGAGCTAAAGGGAACCTCAACATGAGAACTCGCTTCCAGGCTAGGCCCTGTGTAGCCGTGCAGAAAGGGAGCCATGCAGCTGTTTCCAGGAGTTCTTAGTCACTTACGTGCTTTATTTGAAAGGAAGTACACGTCCGGGGACTCCTAGGCCCCACGGGTGTGCCTCATTTTCCCTCCAAGGTCACTGAGTGCCTCCAGACACCTGTGGGCCAGCTGAGCAACGTCGAGGTCCATGGGTTGAGACCTCGGAGGACCTCTGTGTGTGCCGCGTGCTGGGCAACAACACACTGCGCATTCCTCGAGGAGCGGTTCACCTCCAGAGCCCTCGAGCACCCTGAGGACAACATGGCTGGTGAGTACGAAGTGCCCAGGAAGACTCTGTCATGGCCCTTGTGTGAGCTGCCATGAGAGAACGCTGTGCATGGAACACTGCGAGGCCCGTCCTCGTACCTGAAGTCACTCTGCTCGAGGAGAAAGTCAGCATCTTAGCATGCTGTGTCGCTACCGACACACCCAGCATGAACCCATGCCTGGAAGTAAGGCCCTGCTTTGCCGTGCAGAAGCGGAGGCGTGGTGCAGTTTCCAGGAGGCGGTGGCCTCTGCTCTGCATACCTTTAACGGCAGCACAGCTTTCTGGACACCTGGGAGGCTAGCCGGGGCACCCTGTTCCCGGCAGGAACACTGAGTACCCCCAGGTGCACCTGGGTCTGCTAAGCAACATCCAGGCCCGTAGCCCTTTAGAGCCCCTCTGTGCACGCCGAGCGTAGGGAAACACACTGCCCTCTCTTTTGGAGCAGCTTGGTTTCCTCAGCACTCGCACACGTTCACGAACACCGTTCTGGCACATGCCACATGGCGCGAAGGTCTTACGCATTGCCCTAGTCGGAGCTGCGCTCAGAGTAACCCTCGTCTTCGCATTCCATCCAGGACCTCCTGACTGAAGTCACCGTGCCTCCTAGAGGACGGCGGCTTGGGTTCTTACTGCAATTCAAGTCCTCTTCCTTCTGTGTCAGTGCAGGCAGCCCCAGGCCCAGAGGAGCAGCTACGGCGTTCCTTGGTGGAGACAGTTCGCTGGATGCGGGACTCCCTACTTCGATGAGTTGATTCAGGGAAGGAAACACAGGGTAACCGGTGTCTCTTGGGACTCGTTAGAAACCACAGGGATGTACGCTGAGTGTGCCCATGAAAACGGGGCCTGCTGGAACTAGTCCTGCTTTCCCATTTTGAGGGCGGCATTCATGCCTGCCTTGAAGCTACATGACATTCCCGGCACCCGACAGTCCGGTGAGCCCTGGAAGAATGCTTCGGGGAAAATTATGAGTTTGCTCTCTCTAAACCAGGGGCTTCCGTGGCCGCGGTGGCGGTCCGCATGACAGGCTCTAGAGCTAAAGGGAACCTCAACATGAGAACTCGCTTCCAGGCTAGGCCCTGTGTAGCCGTGCAGAAAGGGAGCCATGCAGCTGTTTCCAGGAGTTCTTAGTCACTTACGTGCTTTATTTGAAAGGAAGTACACGTCCGGGGACTCCTAGGCCCCACGGGTGTGCCTCATTTTCCCTCCAAGGTCACTGAGTGCCTCCAGACACCTGTGGGCCAGCTGAGCAACGTCGAGGTCCATGGGTTGAGACCTCGGAGGACCTCTGTGTGTGCCGCGTGCTGGGCAACAACACACTGCGCATTCCTCGAGGAGCGGTTCACCTCCAGAGCCCTCGAGCACCCTGAGGACAACATGGCTGGTGAGCACGAAGTGCCCAGGAAGACCCTGTCATGACCCTTGTGTGAACTGCCATGAGAGAACGCTGTGCATGGAACACTGCGAGGCCCGTCCTCGTACCTGAAGTCACTCTGCTCGAGGAGAAAGTCAGCATCTTAGCATGCTGTGTCGCTACCGACACACCCAGCATGAACCCATGCCTGGAAGTAAGGCCCTGCTTTGCCGTGCAGAAGCGGAGGCGTGGTGCAGTTTCCAGGAGGCGGTGGCCTCTGCTCTGCATACCTTTAATGGCAGCACAGCTTTCTGGACACCTGGGAGGCTAGCCGGGGCACCCTGTTCCCGGCAGGAACACTGAGTACCCCCATGTGCACCTGGGTCTGCTAAGCAACAGCCAGGCCCGTAGCCCTTTAGAGCCCCTCTGTGCACGCCGAGCGTAGGGAAACACACTGCCCTCTCTTTTGGAGCAGCTTGGTTTCCTCAGCACTCGCACACGTTCACGAACACCGTTCTGGCACATGCCACATGGCGCGAAGGTCTTACGCATTGCCCTAGTCGGAGCTGCGCTCAGAGTAACCCTCGTCTTCGCATTCCATCCAGGACCTCCTGACTGAAGTCACCGTGCCTCCTAGAGGACGGCGGCTTGGGTTCTTACTGCAATTCAACTCCTCTTCCTTCTGTGTCAGTGCAGGCAGCCCCAGGCCCAGAGGAGCAGCTACGGCGTTCCTTGGTGGAGACAGTTCGCTGGATGCGGGACTCCCTACTTCGATGAGTTGATTCAGGGAAGGAAACACAGGGTAACCGGTGTCTCTTGGGACTCGTTAGAAACCACAGGGATGTACGCTGAGTGTGCCCATGAAAACGGGGCCTGCTGGAACTAGTCCTGCTTTCCCATTTTGAGGGCGGCATTCATGCCTGCCTTGAAGCTACATGACATTCCCGGCACCCAACAGTCCGGTGAGCCCTGGAAGAATGCTTCGGGGAAAATTATGAGTTTGCTCTCTCTAAACCAGGGGCTTCCGTGGCCGCGGTGGTGGTCCGCATGACAGGCTCTAGAGCTAAAGGGAACCTCAACATGAGAACTCGCTTCCAGGCTAGGCCCTGTGTAGCCGTGCAGAAAGGGAGCCATGCAGCTGTTTCCAGGAGTTCTTAGTCACTTACGTGCTTTATTTGAAAGGAAGTACACGTCCGGGGACTCCTAGGCCCCACGGGTGTGCCTCATTTTCCCTCCAAGGTCACTGAGTGCCTCCAGACACCTGTGGGCCAGCTGAGCAACGTCGAGGTCCATGGGTTGAGACCTCGGAGGACCTCTGTGCGTGCCGAGTGCTGGGCAACAACACACTGCGCATTCCTCGAGGAGCGGTTCACCTCCACAGCCCTCGAGCACCCTGAGGACAACATGGCTGGTGAGTACGAAGTGCCCAGGAAGACTCTGTCATGGCCCTTGTGTGAGCTGCCATGAGAGAACGCTGTGCATGGAACACTGCGAGGCCCGTCCTCGTACCTGAAGTCACTCTGCTCGAGGAGAAAGTCAGCATCTTAGCATGCTGTGTCGCTACCGACACACCCAGCATGAACCCATGCCTGGAAGTAAGGCCCTGCTTTGCCGTGCAGAAGCGGAGGCGTGGTGCAGTTTCCAGGAGGCGGTGGCCTCTGCTCTGCATACCTTTAACGGCAGCACAGCTTTCTGGACACCTGGGAGGCTAGCCGGGGCACCCTGTTCCCGGCAGGAACACTGAGCACCCCCAGGTGCACCTGGGTCTGCTAAGCAACATCCAGGCCCGTAGCCCTTTAGAGCCCCTCTGTGCACGCCGAGCGTAGGGAAACACACTGCCCTCTCTTTTGGAGCAGCTTGGTTTCCTCAGCACTCGCACACGTTCACGAACACCGTTCTGGCACATGCCACATGGCGCGAAGGTCTTACGCATTGCCCTAGTCGGAGCTGCGCTCAGAGTAACCCTCGTCTTCGCATTCCATCCAGGACCTCCTGACTGAAGTCACCGTGCCTCCTAGAGGACGGCGGCTTGGGTTCTTACTGCAATTCAAGTCCTCTTCCTTCTGTGTCAGTGCAGGCAGCCCCAGGCCCAGAGGAGCAGCTACGGCGTTCCTTGGTGGAGACAGTTCGCTGGATGCGGGACTCCCTACTTCGATGAGTTGATTCAGGGAAGGAAACACAGGGTAACCGGTGTCTCTTGGGACTCGTTAGAAACCACAGGGATGTACGCTGAGTGTGCCCATGAAAACGGGGCCTGCTGGAACTAGTCCTGCTTTCCCATTTTGAGGGCGGCATTCATGCCTGCCTTGAAGCTACATGACATTCCCGGCGCCCGACAGTCCGGTGAGCCCTGGAAGAATGCTTCGGGGAAAATTATGAGTTTGCTCTCCCTAAACCAGGGGCTTCCGTGGCCGCGGTGGCGGTCCGCATGACAGGCTCTAGAGCTAAAGGGAACCTCAACATGAGAACTCGCTTCCAGGTTAGGCCCTGAGTAGCCGTGCAGAAAGGGAGCCATGCAGCTGTTTCCAGGAGTTCTTAGTCACTTACGTGCTTTATTTGAAAGGAAGTACACGTCCGGGGACTCCTAGGCCCCACGGGTGTGCCTCATTTTCCCTCCAAGGTCACTGAGTGCCTCCAGACACCTGTGGGCCAGCTGAGCAACGTCGAGGTCCATGGGTTGAGACCTCGGAGGACCTCTGTGTGTGCCGCGTGCTGGGCAACAACACACTGCGCATTCCTCGAGGAGCGGTTCACCTCCAGAGCCCTCGAGCACCCTGAGGACAACATGGCTGGTGAGCACGAAGTGCCCAGGAAGACCCTGTCATGACCCTTGTGTGAACTGCCATGAGAGAACGCTGTGCATGGAACACTGCGAGGCCCGTCCTCGTACCTGAAGTCACTCTGCTCGAGGAGAAAGTCAGCATCTTAGCATGCTGTGTCGCTACCGACACACCCAGCATGAACCCATGCCTGGAAGTAAGGCCCTGCTTTGCCGTGCAGAAGCGGAGGCGTGGTGCAGTTTCCAGGAGGCGGTGGCCTCTGCTCTGCATACCTTTAATGGCAGCACAGCTTTCTGGACACCTGGGAGGCTAGCCGGGGCACCCTGTTCCCGGCAGGAACACTGAGTACCCCCATGTGCACCTGGGTCTGCTAAGCAACAGCCAGGCCCGTAGCCCTTTAGAGCCCCTCTGTGCACGCCGAGCGTAGGGAAACACACTGCCCTCTCTTTTGGAGCAGCTTGGTTTCCTCAGCACTCGCACACGTTCACGAACACCGTTCTGGCACATGCCACATGGCGCGAAGGTCTTACGCATTGCCCTAGTCGGAGCTGCGCTCAGAGTAACCCTCGTCTTCGCATTCCATCCAGGACCTCCTGACTGAAGTCACCGTGCCTCCTAGAGGACGGCGGCTTGGGTTCTTACTGCAATTCAACTCCTCTTCCTTCTGTGTCAGTGCAGGCAGCCCCAGGCCCAGAGGAGCAGCTACGGCGTTCCTTGGTGGAGACAGTTCGCTGGATGCGGGACTCCCTACTTCGATGAGTTGATTCAGGGAAGGAAACACAGGGTAACCGGTGTCTCTTGGGACTCGTTAGAAACCACAGGGATGTACGCTGAGTGTGCCCATGAAAACGGGGCCTGCTGGAACTAGTCCTGCTTTCCCATTTTGAGGGCGGCATTCATGCCTGCCTTGAAGCTACATGACATTCCCGGCACCCAACAGTCCGGTGAGCCCTGGAAGAATGCTTCGGGGAAAATTATGAGTTTGCTCTCTCTAAACCAGGGGCTTCCGTGGCCGCGGTGGTGGTCCGCATGACAGGCTCTAGAGCTAAAGGGAACCTCAACATGAGAACTCGCTTCCAGGCTAGGCCCTGTGTAGCCGTGCAGAAAGGGAGCCATGCAGCTGTTTCCAGGAGTTCTTAGTCACTTACGTGCTTTATTTGAAAGGAAGTACACGTCCGGGGACTCCTAGGCCCCACGGGTGTGCCTCATTTTCCCTCCAAGGTCACTGAGTGCCTCCAGACACCTGTGGGCCAGCTGAGCAACGTCGAGGTCCATGGGTTGAGACCTCGGAGGACCTCTGTGCGTGCCGAGTGCTGGGCAACAACACACTGCGCATTCCTCGAGGAGCGGTTCACCTCCACAGCCCTCGAGCACCCTGAGGACAACATGGCTGGTGAGTACGAAGTGCCCAGGAAGACTCTGTCATGGCCCTTGTGTGAGCTGCCATGAGAGAACGCTGTGCATGGAACACTGCGAGGCCCGTCCTCGTACCTGAAGTCACTCTGCTCGAGGAGAAAGTCAGCATCTTAGCATGCTGTGTCGCTACCGACACACCCAGCATGAACCCATGCCTGGAAGTAAGGCCCTGCTTTGCCGTGCAGAAGCGGAGGCGTGGTGCAGTTTCCAGGAGGCGGTGGCCTCTGCTCTGCATACCTTTAACGGCAGCACAGCTTTCTGGACACCTGGGAGGCTAGCCGGGGCACCCTGTTCCCGGCAGGAACACTGAGTACCCCCAGGTGCACCTGGGTCTGCTAAGCAACATCCAGGCCCGTAGCCCTTTAGAGCCCCTCTGTGCACGCCGAGCGTAGGGAAACACACTGCCCTCTCTTTTGGAGCAGCTTGGTTTCCTCAGCACTCGCACACGTTCACGAACACCGTTCTGGCACATGCCACATGGCGCGAAGGTCTTACGCATTGCCCTAGTCGGAGCTGCGCTCAGAGTAACCCTCGTCTTCGCATTCCATCCAGGACCTCCTGACTGAAGTCACCGTGCCTCCTAGAGGACGGCGGCTTGGGTTCTTACTGCAATTCAAGTCCTCTTCCTTCTGTGTCAGTGCAGGCAGCCCCAGGCCCAGAGGAGCAGCTACGGCGTTCCTTGGTGGAGACAGTTCGCTGGATGCGGGACTCCCTACTTCGATGAGTTGATTCAGGGAAGGAAACACAGGGTAACCGGTGTCTCTTGGGACTCGTTAGAAACCACAGGGATGTACGCTGAGTGTGCCCATGAAAACGGGGCCTGCTGGAACTAGTCCTGCTTTCCCATTTTGAGGGCGGCATTCATGCCTGCCTTGAAGCTACATGACATTCCCTGCACCCGACCGTCCGGTGAACCTTGGAAGAATGCTTCGCGGAAAATTATGAGTTTGCTCTCTCTAAACCAGGGGCTTCCGTGGCCGCGGTGGCGGTCCGCATGACAGGCTCTAGAGCTAAAGGGAACCTCAACATGAGAACTCGCTTCCAGGCTAGGCCCTGTGTAGCCGTGCAGAAAGGGAGCCATGCAGCTGTTTCCAGGAGTTCTTAGTCACTTACGTGCTTTATTTGAAAGGAAGTACACGTCCGGGGACTCCTAGGCCCCACGGGTGTGCCTCATTTTCCCTCCAAGGTCACTGAGTGCCTCCAGACACCTGTGGGCCAGCTGAGCAACGTCGAGGTCCATGGGTTGAGACCTCGGAGGACCTCTGTGTGTGCCGCGTGCTGGGCAACAACACACTGCGCATTCCTCGAGGAGCGGTTCACCTCCAGAGCCCTCGAGCACCCTGAGGACAACATGGCTGGTGAGTACGAAGTGCCCAGGAAGACTCTGTCATGGCCCTTGTGTGAGCTGCCATGAGAGAACGCTGTGCATGGAACACTGCGAGGCCCGTCCTCGTACCTGAAGTCACTCTGCTCGAGGAGAAAGTCAGCATCTTAGCATGCTGTGTCGCTACCGACACACCCAGCATGAACCCATGCCTGGAAGTAAGGCCCTGCTTTGCCGTGCAGAAGCGGAGGCGTGGTGCAGTTTCCAGGAGGCGGTGGCCTCTGCTCTGCATACCTTTAACGGCAGCACAGCTTTCTGGACACCTGGGAGGCTAGCCGGGGCACCCTGTTCCCGGCAGGAACACTGAGTACCCCCAGGTGCACCTGGGTCTGCTAAGCAACATCCAGGCCCGTAGCCCTTTAGAGCCCCTCTGTGCACGCCGAGCGTAGGGAAACACACTGCCCTCTCTTTTGGAGCAGCTTGGTTTCCTCAGCACTCGCACACGTTCACGAACACCGTTCTGGCACATGCCACATGGCGCGAAGGTCTTACGCATTGCCCTAGTCGGAGCTGCGCTCAGAGTAACCCTCGTCTTCGCATTCCATCCAGGACCTCCTGACTGAAGTCACCGTGCCTCCTAGAGGACGGCGGCTTGGGTTCTTACTGCAATTCAACTCCTCTTCCTTCTGTGTCAGTGCAGGCAGCCCCAGGCCCAGAGGAGCAGCTACGGCGTTCCTTGGTGGAGACAGTTCGCTGGATGCGGGACTCCCTACTTCGATGAGTTGATTCAGGGAAGGAAACACAGGGTAACCGGTGTCTCTTGGGACTCGTTAGAAACCACAGGGATGTACGCTGAGTGTGCCCATGAAAACGGGGCCTGCTGGAACTAGTCCTGCTTTCCCATTTTGAGGGCGGCATTCATGCCTGCCTTGAAGCTACATGACATTCCCGGCACCCGACAGTCCGGTGAGCCCTGGAAGAATGCTTCGGGGAAAATTATGAGTTTGCTCTCTCTAAACCAGGGGCTTCCGTGGCCGCGGTGGCGGTCCGCATGACAGGCTCTAGAGCTAAAGGGAACCTCAACATGAGAACTCGCTTCCAGGCTAGGCCCTGTGTAGCCGTGCAGAAAGGGAGCCATGCAGCTGTTTCCAGGAGTTCTTAGTCACTTACGTGCTTTATTTGAAAGGAAGTACACGTCCGGGGACTCCTAGGCCCCACGGGTGTGCCTCATTTTCCCTCCAAGGTCACTGAGTGCCTCCAGACACCTGTGGGCCAGCTGAGCAACGTCGAGGTCCATGGGTTGAGACCTCGGAGGACCTCTGTGTGTGCCGCGTGCTGGGCAACAACACACTGCGCATTCCTCGAGGAGCGGTTCACCTCCACAGCCCTCGAGCACCCTGAGGACAACATGGCTGGTGAGTACGAAGTGCCCAGGAAGACTCTGTCATGGCCCTTGTGTGAGCTGCCATGAGAGAACGCTGTGCATGGAACACTGCGAGGCCCGTCCTCGTACCTGAAGTCACTCTGCTCGAGGAGAAAGTCAGCATCTTAGCATGCTGTGTCGCTACCGACACACCCAGCATGAACCCATGCCTGGAAGTAAGGCCCTGCTTTGCCGTGCAGAAGCGGAGGCGTGGTGCAGTTTCCAGGAGGCGGTGGCCTCTGCTCTGCATACCTTTAACGGCAGCACAGCTTTCTGGACACCTGGGAGGCTAGCCGGGGCACCCTGTTCCCGGCAGGAACACTGAGCACCCCCAGGTGCACCTGGGTCTGCTAAGCAACATCCAGGCCCGTAGCCCTTTAGAGCCCCTCTGTGCACGCCGAGCGTAGGGAAACACACTGCCCTCTCTTTTGGAGCAGCTTGGTTTCCTCAGCACTCGCACACGTTCACGAACACCGTTCTGGCACATGCCACATGGCGCGAAGGTCTTACGCATTGCCCTAGTCGGAGCTGCGCTCAGAGTAACCCTCGTCTTCGCATTCCATCCAGGACCTCCTGACTGAAGTCACCGTGCCTCCTAGAGGACGGCGGCTTGGGTTCTTACTGCAATTCAAGTCCTCTTCCTTCTGTGTCAGTGCAGGCAGCCCCAGGCCCAGAGGAGCAGCTACGGCGTTCCTTGGTGGAGACAGTTCGCTGGATGCGGGACTCCCTACTTCGATGAGTTGATTCAGGGAAGGAAACACAGGGTAACCGGTGTCTCTTGGGACTCGTTAGAAACCACAGGGATGTACGCTGAGTGTGCCCATGAAAACGGGGCCTGCTGGAACTAGTCCTGCTTTCCCATTTTGAGGGCGGCATTCATGCCTGCCTTGAAGCTACATGACATTCCCGGCGCCCGACAGTCCGGTGAGCCCTGGAAGAATGCTTCGGGGAAAATTATGAGTTTGCTCTCCCTAAACCAGGGGCTTCCGTGGCCGCGGTGGCGGTCCGCATGACAGGCTCTAGAGCTAAAGGGAACCTCAACATGAGAACTCGCTTCCAGGTTAGGCCCTGAGTAGCCGTGCAGAAAGGGAGCCATGCAGCTGTTTCCAGGAGTTCTTAGTCACTTACGTGCTTTATTTGAAAGGAAGTACACGTCCGGGGACTCCTAGGCCCCACGGGTGTGCCTCATTTTCCCTCCAAGGTCACTGAGTGCCTCCAGACACCTGTGGGCCAGCTGAGCAACGTCGAGGTCCATGGGTTGAGACCTCGGAGGACCTCTGTGTGTGCCGCGTGCTGGGCAACAACACACTGCGCATTCCTCGAGGAGCGGTTCACCTCCAGAGCCCTCGAGCACCCTGAGGACAACATGGCTGGTGAGCACGAAGTGCCCAGGAAGACCCTGTCATGACCCTTGTGTGAACTGCCATGAGAGAACGCTGTGCATGGAACACTGCGAGGCCCGTCCTCGTACCTGAAGTCACTCTGCTCGAGGAGAAAGTCAGCATCTTAGCATGCTGTGTCGCTACCGACACACCCAGCATGAACCCATGCCTGGAAGTAAGGCCCTGCTTTGCCGTGCAGAAGCGGAGGCGTGGTGCAGTTTCCAGGAGGCGGTGGCCTCTGCTCTGCATACCTTTAATGGCAGCACAGCTTTCTGGACACCTGGGAGGCTAGCCGGGGCACCCTGTTCCCGGCAGGAACACTGAGTACCCCCATGTGCACCTGGGTCTGCTAAGCAACAGCCAGGCCCGTAGCCCTTTAGAGCCCCTCTGTGCACGCCGAGCGTAGGGAAACACACTGCCCTCTCTTTTGGAGCAGCTTGGTTTCCTCAGCACTCGCACACGTTCACGAACACCGTTCTGGCACATGCCACATGGCGCGAAGGTCTTACGCATTGCCCTAGTCGGAGCTGCGCTCAGAGTAACCCTCGTCTTCGCATTCCATCCAGGACCTCCTGACTGAAGTCACCGTGCCTCCTAGAGGACGGCGGCTTGGGTTCTTACTGCAATTCAACTCCTCTTCCTTCTGTGTCAGTGCAGGCAGCCCCAGGCCCAGAGGAGCAGCTACGGCGTTCCTTGGTGGAGACAGTTCGCTGGATGCGGGACTCCCTACTTCGATGAGTTGATTCAGGGAAGGAAACACAGGGTAACCGGTGTCTCTTGGGACTCGTTAGAAACCACAGGGATGTACGCTGAGTGTGCCCATGAAAACGGGGCCTGCTGGAAATAGTCCTGCTTTCCCATTTTGAGGGCGGCATTCATGCCTGCCTTGAAGCTACATGACATTCCCGGCACCCAACAGTCCGGTGAGCCCTGGAAGAATGCTTCGGGGAAAATTATGAGTTTGCTCTCTCTAAACCAGGGGCTTCCGTGGCCGCGGTGGTGGTCCGCATGACAGGCTCTAGAGCTAAAGGGAACCTCAACATGAGAACTCGCTTCCAGGCTAGGCCCTGTGTAGCCGTGCAGAAAGGGAGCCATGCAGCTGTTTCCAGGAGTTCTTAGTCACTTACGTGCTTTATTTGAAAGGAAGTACACGTCCGGGGACTCCTAGGCCCCACGGGTGTGCCTCATTTTCCCTCCAAGGTCACTGAGTGCCTCCAGACACCTGTGGGCCAGCTGAGCAACGTCGAGGTCCATGGGTTGAGACCTCGGAGGACCTCTGTGCGTGCCGAGTGCTGGGCAACAACACACTGCGCATTCCTCGAGGAGCGGTTCACCTCCACAGCCCTCGAGCACCCTGAGGACAACATGGCTGGTGAGTACGAAGTGCCCAGGAAGACTCTGTCATGGCCCTTGTGTGAGCTGCCATGAGAGAACGCTGTGCATGGAACACTGCGAGGCCCGTCCTCGTACCTGAAGTCACTCTGCTCGAGGAGAAAGTCAGCATCTTAGCATGCTGTGTCGCTACCGACACACCCAGCATGAACCCATGCCTGGAAGTAAGGCCCTGCTTTGCCGTGCAGAAGCGGAGGCGTGGTGCAGTTTCCAGGAGGCGGTGGCCTCTGCTCTGCATACCTTTAACGGCAGCACAGCTTTCTGGACACCTGGGAGGCTAGCCGGGGCACCCTGTTCCCGGCAGGAACACTGAGTACCCCCAGGTGCACCTGGGTCTGCTAAGCAACATCCAGGCCCGTAGCCCTTTAGAGCCCCTCTGTGCACGCCGAGCGTAGGGAAACACACTGCCCTCTCTTTTGGAGCAGCTTGGTTTCCTCAGCACTCGCACACGTTCACGAACACCGTTCTGGCACATGCCACATGGCGCGAAGGTCTTACGCATTGCCCTAGTCGGAGCTGCGCTCAGAGTAACCCTCGTCTTCGCATTCCATCCAGGACCTCCTGACTGAAGTCACCGTGCCTCCTAGAGGACGGCGGCTTGGGTTCTTACTGCAATTCAAGTCCTCTTCCTTCTGTGTCAGTGCAGGCAGCCCCAGGCCCAGAGGAGCAGCTACGGCGTTCCTTGGTGGAGACAGTTCGCTGGATGCGGGACTCCCTACTTCGATGAGTTGATTCAGGGAAGGAAACACAGGGTAACCGGTGTCTCTTGGGACTCGTTAGAAACCACAGGGATGTACGCTGAGTGTGCCCATGAAAACGGGGCCTGCTGGAACTAGTCCTGCTTTCCCATTTTGAGGGCGGCATTCATGCCTGCCTTGAAGCTACATGACATTCCCTGCACCCGACCGTCCGGTGAACCTTGGAAGAATGCTTCGCGGAAAATTATGAGTTTGCTCTCTCTAAACCAGGGGCTTCCGTGGCCGCGGTGGCGGTCCGCATGACAGGCTCTAGAGCTAAAGGGAACCTCAACATGAGAACTCGCTTCCAGGCTAGGCCCTGTGTAGCCGTGCAGAAAGGGAGCCATGCAGCTGTTTCCAGGAGTTCTTAGTCACTTACGTGCTTTATTTGAAAGGAAGTACACGTCCGGGGACTCCTAGGCCCCACGGGTGTGCCTCATTTTCCCTCCAAGGTCACTGAGTGCCTCCAGACACCTGTGGGCCAGCTGAGCAACGTCGAGGTCCATGGGTTGAGACCTCGGAGGACCTCTGTGTGTGCCGCGTGCTGGGCAACAACACACTGCGCATTCCTCGAGGAGCGGTTCACCTCCAGAGCCCTCGAGCACCCTGAGGACAACATGGCTGGTGAGTACGAAGTGCCCAGGAAGACTCTGTCATGGCCCTTGTGTGAGCTGCCATGAGAGAACGCTGTGCATGGAACACTGCGAGGCCCGTCCTCGTACCTGAAGTCACTCTGCTCGAGGAGAAAGTCAGCATCTTAGCATGCTGTGTCGCTACCGACACACCCAGCATGAACCCATGCCTGGAAGTAAGGCCCTGCTTTGCCGTGCAGAAGCGGAGGCGTGGTGCAGTTTCCAGGAGGCGGTGGCCTCTGCTCTGCATACCTTTAACGGCAGCACAGCTTTCTGGACACCTGGGAGGCTAGCCGGGGCACCCTGTTCCCGGCAGGAACACTGAGTACCCCCAGGTGCACCTGGGTCTGCTAAGCAACATCCAGGCCCGTAGCCCTTTAGAGCCCCTCTGTGCACGCCGAGCGTAGGGAAACACACTGCCCTCTCTTTTGGAGCAGCTTGGTTTCCTCAGCACTCGCACACGTTCACGAACACCGTTCTGGCACATGCCACATGGCGCGAAGGTCTTACGCATTGCCCTAGTCGGAGCTGCGCTCAGAGTAACCCTCGTCTTCGCATTCCATCCAGGACCTCCTGACTGAAGTCACCGTGCCTCCTAGAGGACGGCGGCTTGGGTTCTTACTGCAATTCAACTCCTCTTCCTTCTGTGTCAGTGCAGGCAGCCCCAGGCCCAGAGGAGCAGCTACGGCGTTCCTTGGTGGAGACAGTTCGCTGGATGCGGGACTCCCTACTTCGATGAGTTGATTCAGGGAAGGAAACACAGGGTAACCGGTGTCTCTTGGGACTCGTTAGAAACCACAGGGATGTACGCTGAGTGTGCCCATGAAAACGGGGCCTGCTGGAACTAGTCCTGCTTTCCCATTTTGAGGGCGGCATTCATGCCTGCCTTGAAGCTACATGACATTCCCGGCACCCGACAGTCCGGTGAGCCCTGGAAGAATGCTTCGGGGAAAATTATGAGTTTGCTCTCTCTAAACCAGGGGCTTCCGTGGCCGCGGTGGCGGTCCGCATGACAGGCTCTAGAGCTAAAGGGAACCTCAACATGAGAACTCGCTTCCAGGCTAGGCCCTGTGTAGCCGTGCAGAAAGGGAGCCATGCAGCTGTTTCCAGGAGTTCTTAGTCACTTACGTGCTTTATTTGAAAGGAAGTACACGTCCGGGGACTCCTAGGCCCCACGGGTGTGCCTCATTTTCCCTCCAAGGTCACTGAGTGCCTCCAGACACCTGTGGGCCAGCTGAGCAACGTCGAGGTCCATGGGTTGAGACCTCGGAGGACCTCTGTGTGTGCCGCGTGCTGGGCAACAACACACTGCGCATTCCTCGAGGAGCGGTTCACCTCCAGAGCCCTCGAGCACCCTGAGGACAACATGGCTGGTGAGTACGAAGTGCCCAGGAAGACTCTGTCATGGCCCTTGTGTGAGCTGCCATGAGAGAACGCTGTGCATGGAACACTGCGAGGCCCGTCCTCGTACCTGAAGTCACTCTGCTCGAGGAGAAAGTCAGCATCTTAGCATGCTGTGTCGCTACCGACACACCCAGCATGAACCCATGCCTGGAAGTAAGGCCCTGCTTTGCCGTGCAGAAGCGGAGGCGTGGTGCAGTTTCCAGGAGGCGGTGGCCTCTGCTCTGCATACCTTTAACGGCAGCACAGCTTTCTGGACACCTGGGAGGCTAGCCGGGGCACCCTGTTCCCGGCAGGAACACTGAGTACCCCCAGGTGCACCTGGGTCTGCTAAGCAACATCCAGGCCCGTAGCCCTTTAGAGCCCCTCTGTGCACGCCGAGCGTAGGGAAACACACTGCCCTCTCTTTTGGAGCAGCTTGGTTTCCTCAGCACTCGCACACGTTCACGAACACCGTTCTGGCACATGCCACATGGCGCGAAGGTCTTACGCATTGCCCTAGTCGGAGCTGCGCTCAGAGTAACCCTCGTCTTCGCATTCCATCCAGGACCTCCTGACTGAAGTCACCGTGCCTCCTAGAGGACGGCGGCTTGGGTCTTACTGCAATTCAACTCCTCTTCCTTCTGTGTCAGTGCAGGCAGCCCCAGGCCCAGAGGAGCAGCTACAGCGTTCCTTTGTGGAGACAGTTCGCTGGATGCGGGACTCCCTACTTCGATGAGTTGATTCAGGGAAGGAAACACAGGGTAACCGGTGTCTCTTGGGACTCGTTAGAAACCACAGGGATGTACGCTGAGTGTGCCCATGAAAACGGGGCCTGCTGGAACTAGCCCTGCTTTCCCATTTTGAGGGCTGCATTCATGCTTGCCTTGAAGCTCCCTCACATTCCCGGCTCCCAACAGGCCAGTGAGCCCTGGAAGAATGCTTCGGGGAAAATTATGAGTTTGCTCTCTCTAAACCAGGGGCTTCATTGGCCGTGGTGGTGGTCCGCATGACAGGCTCTAGAGCTAAAGGGAACCTCAACGTGAGAACTCGCCTCCAGGTTAGGCCCTGAGTAGCCATGCAGAAAGGGAGGCATGCAGCTGTTTCTAGGAGATCTTAGTGACTTACGCGCTTTGTTTTAAAGGAAGTACACGTCCGGGGACTCATAGGCCCCATGAGTGTGCATCATTTTCACTCCAAGGTCACTGAGTGCCTCCAGACACCTGTGGGCCAGCTGAGCAACGTCGAGGTCCATGGGTTGAGACCTCGGAGGACCTCTGTGCGTGCCGAGTGCTGGGCAACAACACACTGCGCATTCCTCGAGGAGCGGTTCACCTCCAGAGCCCTCGAGCACCCTGAGGACAACATGGCTGGTGAGTACGAAGTGCCCAGGAAGACTCTGTCATGGCCCTTGTGTGAGCTGCCATGAGAGAACGCTGTGCATGGAACACTGCGAGGCCCGTCCTCGTACCTGAAGTCACTCTGCTCGAGGAGAAAGTCAGCATCTTAGCATGCTGTGTCGCTACCGACACACCCAGCATGAACCCATGCCTGGAAGTAAGGCCCTGCTTTGCCGTGCAGAAGCGGAGGCGTGGTGCAGTTTCCAGGAGGCGGTGGCCTCTGCTCTGCATACCTTTAACGGCAGCACAGCTTTCTGGACACCTGGGAGGCTAGCCGGGGCACCCTGTTCCCGGCAGGAACACTGAGTATCCCCAGGTGCACCTGGGTCTGCTAAGCAACATCCAGGCCCGTAGCCCTTTAGAGCCCCTCTGTGCACGCCGAGCGTAGGGAAACACACTGCCCTCTCTTTTGGAGCAGCTTGGTTTCCTCAGCACTCGCACACGTTCACGAACACCGTTCTGGCACATGCCACATGGCGCGAAGGTCTTACGCATTGCCCTATTCGGAGCTGCGCTCAGAGTAACCCTCGTCTTCGCATTCCATCCAGGACCTCCTGACTGAAGTCACCGTGCCTCCTAGAGGACGGCGGCTTGGGTTCTTACTGCAATTCAAGTCCTCTTCCTTCTGTGTCAGTGCAGGCAGCCCCAGGCCCAGAGGAGCAGCTACGGCGTTCCTTGGTGGAGACAGTTCGCTGGATGCGGGACTCCCTACTTCGATGAGTTGATTCAGGGAAGGAAACACAGGGTAACCGGTGTCTCTTGGGACTCGTTAGAAACCACAGGGATGTACGCTGAGTGTGCCCATGAAAACGGGGCCTGCTGGAACTAGTCCTGCTTTCCCATTTTGAGGGCGGCATTCATGCCTGCCTTGAAGCTACATGACATTCCCGGCGCCCGACAGTCCGGTGAGCCCTGGAAGAATGCTTCGGGGAAAATTATGAGTTTGCTCTCCCTAAACCAGGGGCTTCCGTGGCCGCGGTGGCGGTCCGCATGACAGGCTCTAGAGCTAAAGGGAACCTCAACATGAGAACTCGCTTCCAGGTTAGGCCCTGAGTAGCCGTGCAGAAAGGGAGCCATGCAGCTGTTTCCAGGAGTTCTTAGTCACTTACGTGCTTTATTTGAAAGGAAGTACACGTCCGGGGACTCCTAGGCCCCACGGGTGTGCCTCATTTTCCCTCCAAGGTCACTGAGTGCCTCCAGACACCTGTGGGCCAGCTGAGCAACGTCGAGGTCCATGGGTTGAGACCTCGGAGGACCTCTGTGTGTGCCGCGTGCTGGGCAACAACACACTGCGCATTCCTCGAGGAGCGGTTCACCTCCACAGCCCTCGAGCACCCTGAGGACAACATGGCTGGTGAGCACGAAGTGCCCAGGAAGACCCTGTCATGACCCTTGTGTGAACTGCCATGAGAGAACGCTGTGCATGGAACACTGCGAGGCCCGTCCTCGTACCTGAAGTCACTCTGCTCGAGGAGAAAGTCAGCATCTTAGCATGCTGTGTCGCTACCGACACACCCAGCATGAACCCATGCCTGGAAGTAAGGCCCTGCTTTGCCGTGCAGAAGCGGAGGCGTGGTGCAGTTTCCAGGAGGCGGTGGCCTCTGCTCTGCATACCTTTAACGGCAGCACAGCTTTCTGGACACCTGGGAGGCTAGCCGGGGCACCCTGTTCCCGGCAGGAACACTGAGTACCCCCATGTGCACCTGGGTCTGCTAAGCAACAGCCAGGCCCGTAGCCCTTTAGAGCCCCTCTGTGCACGCCGAGCGTAGGGAAACACACTGCCCTCTCTTTTGGAGCAGCTTGGTTTCCTCAGCACTCGCACACGTTCACGAACACCGTTCTGGCACATGCCACATGGCGCGAAGGTCTTACGCATTGCCCTAGTCGGAGCTGCGCTCAGAGTAACCCTCGTCTTCGCATTCCATCCAGGACCTCCTGACTGAAGTCACCGTGCCTCCTAGAGGACGGCGGCTTGGGTTCTTACTGCAATTCAAGTCCTCTTCCTTCTGTGTCAGTGCAGGCAGCCCCAGGCCCAGAGGAGCAGCTACGGCGTTCCTTGGTGGAGACAGTTCGCTGGATGCGGGACTCCCTACTTCGATGAGTTGATTCAGGGAAGGAAACACAGGGTAACCGGTGTCTCTTGGGACTCGTTAGAAACCACAGGGATGTACGCTGAGTGTGCCCATGAAAACGGGGCCTGCTGGAACTAGTCCTGCTTTCCCATTTTGAGGGCGGCATTCATGCCTGCCTTGAAGCTACATGACATTCCCGGCGCCCGACAGTCCGGTGAGCCCTGGAAGAATGCTTCGGGGAAAATTATGAGTTTGCTCTCCCTAAACCAGGGGCTTCCGTGGCCGCGGTGGCGGTCCGCATGACAGGCTCTAGAGCTAAAGGGAACCTCAACATGAGAACTCGCTTCCAGGTTAGGCCCTGAGTAGCCGTGCAGAAAGGGAGCCATGCAGCTGTTTCCAGGAGTTCTTAGTCACTTACGTGCTTTATTTGAAAGGAAGTACACGTCCGGGGACTCCTAGGCCCCACGGGTGTGCCTCATTTTCCCTCCAAGGTCACTGAGTGCCTCCAGACACCTGTGGGCCAGCTGAGCAACGTCGAGGTCCATGGGTTGAGACCTCGGAGGACCTCTGTGTGTGCCGCGTGCTGGGCAACAACACACTGCGCATTCCTCGAGGAGCGGTTCACCTCCAGAGCCCTCGAGCACCCTGAGGACAACATGGCTGGTGAGCACGAAGTGCCCAGGAAGACCCTGTCATGACCCTTGTGTGAACTGCCATGAGAGAACGCTGTGCATGGAACACTGCGAGGCCCGTCCTCGTACCTGAAGTCACTCTGCTCGAGGAGAAAGTCAGCATCTTAGCATGCTGTGTCGCTACCGACACACCCAGCATGAACCCATGCCTGGAAGTAAGGCCCTGCTTTGCCGTGCAGAAGCGGAGGCGTGGTGCAGTTTCCAGGAGGCGGTGGCCTCTGCTCTGCATACCTTTAACGGCAGCACAGCTTTCTGGACACCTGGGAGGCTAGCCGGGGCACCCTGTTCCCGGCAGGAACACTGAGTACCCCCATGTGCACCTGGGTCTGCTAAGCAACAGCCAGGCCCGTAGCCCTTTAGAGCCCCTCTGTGCACGCCGAGCGTAGGGAAACACACTGCCCTCTCTTTTGGAGCAGCTTGGTTTCCTCAGCACTCGCACACGTTCACGAACACCGTTCTGGCACATGCCACATGGCGCGAAGGTCTTACGCATTGCCCTAGTCGGAGCTGCGCTCAGAGTAACCCTCGTCTTCGCATTCCATCCAGGACCTCCTGACTGAAGTCACCGTGCCTCCTAGAGGACGGCGGCTTGGGTTCTTACTGCAATTCAACTCCTCTTCCTTCTGTGTCAGTGCAGGCAGCCCCAGGCCCAGAGGAGCAGCTACGGCGTTCCTTGGTGGAGACAGTTCGCTGGATGCGGGACTCCCTACTTCGATGAGTTGATTCAGGGAAGGAAACACAGGGTAACCGGTGTCTCTTGGGACTCGTTAGAAACCACAGGGATGTACGCTGAGTGTGCCCATGAAAACGGGGCCTGCTGGAACTAGTCCTGCTTTCCCATTTTGAGGGCGGCATTCATGCCTGCCTTGAAGCTACATGACATTCCCGGCACCCGACAGTCCGGTGAGCCCTGGAAGAATGCTTCGGGGAAAATTATGAGTTTGCTCTCTCTAAACCAGGGGCTTCCGTGGCCGCGGTGGCGGTCCGCATGACAGGCTCTAGAGCTAAAGGGAACCTCAACATGAGAACTCGCTTCCAGGCTAGGCCCTGTGTAGCCGTGCAGAAAGGGAGCCATGCAGCTGTTTCCAGGAGTTCTTAGTCACTTACGTGCTTTATTTGAAAGGAAGTACACGTCCGGGGACTCCTAGGCCCCACGGGTGTGCCTCATTTTCCCTCCAAGGTCACTGAGTGCCTCCAGACACCTGTGGGCCAGCTGAGCAACGTCGAGGTCCATGGGTTGAGACCTCGGAGGACCTCTGTGCGTGCCGAGTGCTGGGCAACAACACACTGCGCATTCCTCGAGGAGTGGTTCACCTCCACAGCCCTCGAGCACCCTGAGGACAACATGGCTGGTGAGTACGAAGTGCCCAGGAAGACTCTGTCATGGCCCTTGTGTGAGCTGCCATGAGAGAACGCTGTGCATGGAACACTGCGAGGCCCGTCCTCGTACCTGAAGTCACTCTGCTCGAGGAGAAAGTCAGCATCTTAGCATGCTGTGTCGCTACCGACACACCCAGCATGAACCCATGCCTGGAAGTAAGGCCCTGCTTTGCCGTGCAGAAGCGGAGGCGTGGTGCAGTTTCCAGGAGGCGGTGGCCTCTGCTCTGCATACCTTTAACGGCAGCACAGCTTTCTGGACACCTGGGAGGCTAGCCGGGGCACCCTGTTCCCGGCAGGAACACTGAGTACCCCCAGGTGCACCTGGGTCTGCTAAGCAACATCCAGGCCCGTAGCCCTTTAGAGCCCCTCTGTGCACGCCGAGCGTAGGGAAACACACTGCCCTCTCTTTTGGAGCAGCTTGGTTTCCTCAGCACTCGCACACGTTCACGAACACCGTTCTGGCACATGCCACATGGCGCGAAGGTCTTACGCATTGCCCTAGTCGGAGCTGCGCTCAGAGTAACCCTCGTCTTCGCATTCCATCCAGGACCTCCTGACTGAAGTCACCGTGCCTCCTAGAGGACGGCGGCTTGGGTTCTTACTGCAATTCAAGTCCTCTTCCTTCTGTGTCAGTGCAGGCAGCCCCAGGCCCAGAGGAGCAGCTACGGCGTTCCTTGGTGGAGACAGTTCGCTGGATGCGGGACTCCCTACTTCGATGAGTTGATTCAGGGAAGGAAACACAGGGTAACCGGTGTCTCTTGGGACTCGTTAGAAACCACAGGGATATACGCTGAGTGTGCCCATGAAAACGGGGCCTGCTGGAACTAGTCCTGCTTTCCCATTTTGAGGGCGGCATTCATGCCTGCCTTGAAGCTACATGACATTCCCGGCACCCGACAGTCCGGTGAGCCCTGGAAGAATGCTTCGGGGAAAATTATGAGTTTGCTCTCTCTAAACCAGGGGCTTCCGTGGCCGCGGTGGCGGTCCGCATGACAGGCTCTAGAGCTAAAGGGAACCTCAACATGAGAACTCGCTTCCAGGCTAGGCCCTGTGTAGCCGTGCAGAAAGGGAGCCATGCAGCTGTTTCCAGGAGTTCTTAGTCACTTACGTGCTTTATTTGAAAGGAAGTACACGTCCGGGGACTCCTAGGCCCCACGGGTGTGCCTCATTTTCCCTCCAAGGTCACTGAGTGCCTCCAGACACCTGTGGGCCAGCTGAGCAACGTCGAGGTCCATGGGTTGAGACCTCGGAGGACCTCTGTGTGTGCCGCGTGCTGGGCAACAACACACTGCGCATTCCTCGAGGAGCGGTTCACCTCCAGAGCCCTCGAGCACCCTGAGGACAACATGGCTGGTGAGTACGAAGTGCCCAGGAAGACTCTGTCATGGCCCTTGTGTGAGCTGCCATGAGAGAACGCTGTGCATGGAACACTGCGAGGCCCGTCCTCGTACCTGAAGTCACTCTGCTCGAGGAGAAAGTCAGCATCTTAGCATGCTGTGTCGCTACCGACACACCCAGCATGAACCCATGCCTGGAAGTAAGGCCCTGCTTTGCCGTGCAGAAGCGGAGGCGTGGTGCAGTTTCCAGGAGGCGGTGGCCTCTGCTCTGCATACCTTTAACGGCAGCACAGCTTTCTGGACACCTGGGAGGCTAGCCGGGGCACCCTGTTCCCGGCAGGAACACTGAGTATCCCCAGGTGCACCTGGGTCTGCTAAGCAACATCCAGGCCCGTAGCCCTTTAGAGCCCCTCTGTGCACGCCGAGCGTAGGGAAACACACTGCCCTCTCTTTTGGAGCAGCTTGGTTTCCTCAGCACTCGCACACGTTCACGAACACCGTTCTGGCACATGCCACATGGCGCGAAGGTCTTACGCATTGCCCTAGTCGGAGCTGCGCTCAGAGTAACCCTCGTCTTCGCATTCCATCCAGGACCTCCTGACTGAAGTCACCGTGCCTCCTAGAGGACGGCGGCTTGGGTTCTTACTGCAATTCAAGTCCTCTTCCTTCTGTGTCACTGCAGGCAGCCCCAGGCCCAGAGGAGCAGCTACGGTTTTCCTTGGTGGAGACAGTTCGCTAGATGCGGGACTCCCTACTTCGATGAGTTGATTCAGGGAAGGAAACACAAGGAAACCGGTGTCTCTTGGGACTCGTTAGAAACCACAGGGATGTACGCTGAGTGTGCCCATGAAAACGGGGGCCTGTTGGAACTAGCCCTGCTTTCCCATTTTGAGGGCTGCATTCATGCTTGCCTTGAAGCTCCCTCACATTCCCGGCTCCCAACAGGCCAGTGAGCCCTGGAAGAATGCTTCGGGGAAAATTATGAGTTTGCTCTCTCTAAACCAGGGGCTTCATTGGCCGTGGTGGTGGTCCGCATGACAGGCTCTAGAGCTAAAGGGAACCTCAACGTGAGAACTCGCCTCCAGGTTAGGCCCTGAGTAGCCATGCAGAAAGTGAGGCATGCAGCTGTTTCTAGGAGATCTTAGTGACTTACGCGCTTTGTTTTAAAGGAAGTACACGTCCGGGGACTCATAGGCCCCATGGGTGTGCATCATTTTCACTCCAAGGTCACTGAGTGCCTCCAGACACCTGTGGGCCAGCTGAGCAACGTCGAGGTCCATGGGTTGAGACCTCGGAGGACCTCTGTGCGTGCCGAGTGCTGGGCAACAACACACTGCGCATTCCTCGAGGAGCGGTTCACCTCCACAGCCCTCGAGCACCCTGAGGACAACATGGCTGGTGAGTACGAAGTGCCCAGGAAGACTCTGTCATGGCCCTTGTGTGAGCTGCCATGAGAGAACGCTGTGCATGGAACACTGCGAGGCCCGTCCTCGTACCTGAAGTCACTCTGCTCGAGGAGAAAGTCAGCATCTTAGCATGCTGTGTCGCTACCGACACACCCAGCATGAACCCATGCCTGGAAGTAAGGCCCTGCTTTGCCGTGCAGAAGCGGAGGCGTGGTGCAGTTTCCAGGAGGCGGTGGCCTCTGCTCTGCATACCTTTAACGGCAGCACAGCTTTCTGGACACCTGGGAGGCTAGCCGGGGCACCCTGTTCCCGGCAGGAACACTGAGTACCCCCAGGTGCACCTGGGTCTGCTAAGCAACATCCAGGCCCGTAGCCCTTTAGAGCCCCTCTGTGCACGCCGAGCGTAGGGAAACACACTGCCCTCTCTTTTGGAGCAGCTTGGTTTCCTCAGCACTCGCACACGTTCACGAACACCGTTCTGGCACATGCCACATGGCGCGAAGGTCTTACGCATTGCCCTAGTCGGAGCTGCGCTCAGAGTAACCCTCGTCTTCGCATTCCATCCAGGACCTCCTGACTGAAGTCACCGTGCCTCCTAGAGGACGGCGGCTTGGGTTCTTACTGCAATTCAAGTCCTCTTCCTTCTGTGTCAGTGCAGGCAGCCCCAGGCCCAGAGGAGCAGCTACGGCGTTCCTTGGTGGAGACAGTTCGCTGGATGCGGGACTCCCTACTTCGATGAGTTGATTCAGGGAAGGAAACACAGGGTAACCGGTGTCTCTTGGGACTCGTTAGAAACCACAGGGATGTACGCTGAGTGTGCCCATGAAAACGGGGCCTGCTGGAACTAGTCCTGCTTTCCCATTTTGAGGGCGGCATTCATGCCTGCCTTGAAGCTACATGACATTCCCGGCACCCGACAGTCCGGTGAGCCCTGGAAGAATGCTTCGGGGAAAATTATGAGTTTGCTCTCTCTAAACCAGGGGCTTCCGTGGCCGCGGTGGCGGTCCGCATGACAGGCTCTAGAGCTAAAGGGAACCTCAACATGAGAACTCGCTTCCAGGCTAGGCCCTGTGTAGCCGTGCAGAAAGGGAGCCATGCAGCTGTTTCCAGGAGTTCTTAGTCACTTACGTGCTTTATTTGAAAGGAAGTACACGTCCGGGGACTCCTAGGCCCCACGGGTGTGCCTCATTTTCCCTCCAAGGTCACTGAGTGCCTCCAGACACCTGTGGGCCAGCTGAGCAACGTCGAGGTCCATGGGTTGAGACCTCGGAGGACCTCTGTGTGTGCCGCGTGCTGGGCAACAACACACTGCGCATTCCTCGAGGAGCGGTTCACCTCCAGAGCCCTCGAGCACCCTGAGGACAACATGGCTGGTGAGTACGAAGTGCCCAGGAAGACTCTGTCATGGCCCTTGTGTGAGCTGCCATGAGAGAACGCTGTGCATGGAACACTGCGAGGCCCGTCCTCGTACCTGAAGTCACTCTGCTCGAGGAGAAAGTCAGCATCTTAGCATGCTGTGTCGCTACCGACACACCCAGCATGAACCCATGCCTGGAAGTAAGGCCCTGCTTTGCCGTGCAGAAGCGGAGGCGTGGTGCAGTTTCCAGGAGGCGGTGGCCTCTGCTCTGCATACCTTTAACGGCAGCACAGCTTTCTGGACACCTGGGAGGCTAGCCGGGGCACCCTGTTCCCGGCAGGAACACTGAGCACCCCCAGGTGCACCTGGGTCTGCTAAGCAACATCCAGGCCCGTAGCCCTTTAGAGCCCCTCTGTGCACGCCGAGCGTAGGGAAACACACTGCCCTCTCTTTTGGAGCAGCTTGGTTTCCTCAGCACTCGCACACGTTCACGAACACCGTTCTGGCACATGCCACATGGCGCGAAGGTCTTACGCATTGCCCTAGTCGGAGCTGCGCTCAGAGTAACCCTCGTCTTCGCATTCCATCCAGGACCTCCTGACTGAAGTCACCGTGCCTCCTAGAGGACGGCGGCTTGGGTTCTTACTGCAATTCAAGTCCTCTTCCTTCTGTGTCAGTGCAGGCAGCCCCAGGCCCAGAGGAGCAGCTACGGCGTTCCTTGGTGGAGACAGTTCGCTGGATGCGGGACTCCCTACTTCGATGAGTTGATTCAGGGAAGGAAACACAGGGTAACCGGTGTCTCTTGGGACTCGTTAGAAACCACAGGGATGTACGCTGAGTGTGCCCATGAAAACGGGGCCTGCTGGAACTAGTCCTGCTTTCCCATTTTGAGGGCGGCATTCATGCCTGCCTTGAAGCTACATGACATTCCCGGCACCCGACAGTCCGGTGAGCCCTGGAAGAATGCTTCGGGGAAAATTATGAGTTTGCTCTCCCTAAACCAGGGGCTTCCGTGGCCGCGGTGGCGGTCCGCATGACAGGCTCTAGAGCTAAAGGGAACCTCAACATGAGAACTCACTTCCAGGTTAGGCCCTGAGTAGCCGTGCAGAAAGGGAGCCATGCAGCTGTTTCCAGGAGTTCTTAGTCACTTACGTGCTTTATTTGAAAGGAAGTACACGTCCGGGGACTCCTAGGCCCCACGGGTGTGCCTCATTTTCCCTCCAAGGTCACTGAGTGCCTCCAGACACCTGTGGGCCAGCTGAGCAACGTCGAGGTCCATGGGTTGAGACCTCGGAGGACCTCTGTGTGTGCCGCGTGCTGGGCAACAACACACTGCGCATTCCTCGAGGAGCGGTTCACCTCCAGAGCCCTCGAGCACCCTGAGGACAACATGGCTGGTGAGCACGAAGTGCCCAGGAAGACTCTGTCATGGCCCTTGTGTGAGCTGCCATGAGAGAACGCTGTGCATGGAACACTGCGAGGCCCGTCCTCGTACCTGAAGTCACTCTGCTCGAGGAGAAAGTCAGCATCTTAGCATGCTGTGTCGCTACCGACACACCCAGCATGAACCCATGCCTGGAAGTAAGGCCCTGCTTTGCCGTGCAGAAGCGGAGGCGTGGTGCAGTTTCCAGGAGGCGGTGGCCTCTGCTCTGCATACCTTTAACGGCAGCACAGCTTTCTGGACACCTGGGAGGCTAGCCGGGGCACCCTGTTCCCGGCAGGAACACTGAGTATCCCCAGGTGCACCTGGGTCTGCTAAGCAACATCCAGGCCCGTAGCCCTTTAGAGCCCCTCTGTGCACGCCGAGCGTAGGGAAACACACTGCCCTCTCTTTTGGAGCAGCTTGGTTTCCTCAGCACTCGCACACGTTCACGAACACCGTTCTGGCACATGCCACATGGCGCGAAGGTCTTACGCATTGCCCTAGTCGGAGCTGCGCTCAGAGTAACCCTCGTCTTCGCATTCCATCCAGGACCTCCTGACTGAAGTCACCGTGCCTCCTAGAGGACGGCGGCTTGGGTTCTTACTGCAATTCAAGTCCTCTTCCTTCTGTGTCACTGCAGGCAGCCCCAGGCCCAGAGGAGCAGCTACGGCGTTCCTTGGTGGAGACAGTTCGCTGGATGCGGGACTCCCTACTTCGATGAGTTGATTCAGGGAAGGAAACACAGGGTAACCGGTGTCTCTTGGGACTCGTTAGAAACCACAGGGATGTACGCTGAGTGTGCCCATGAAAACGGGGCCTGCTGGAACTAGTCCTGCTTTCCCATTTTGAGGGCGGCATTCATGCCTGCCTTGAAGCTACATGACATTCCCGGCACCCGACAGTCCGGTGAGCCCTGGAAGAATGCTTCGGGGAAAATTATGAGTTTGCTCTCCCTAAACCAGGGGCTTCCGTGGCCGCGGTGGCGGTCCGCATGACAGGCTCTAGAGCTAAAGGGAACCTCAACATGAGAACTCGCTTCCAGGTTAGGCCCTGAGTAGCCGTGCAGAAAGGGAGCCATGCAGCTGTTTCCAGGAGTTCTTAGTCACTTACGTGCTTTATTTGAAAGGAAGTACACGTCCGGGGACTCCTAGGCCCCACGGGTGTGCCTCATTTTCCCTCCAAGGTCACTGAGTGCCTCCAGACACCTGTGGGCCAGCTGAGCAACGTCGAGGTCCATGGGTTGAGACCTCGGAGGACCTCTGTGTGTGCCGCGTGCTGGGCAACAACACACTGCGCATTCCTCGAGGAGCGGTTCACCTCCAGAGCCCTCGAGCACCCTGAGGACAACATGGCTGGTGAGTACGAAGTGCCCAGGAAGACTCTGTCATGGCCCTTGTGTGAGCTGCCATGAGAGAACGCTGTGCATGGAACACTGCGAGGCCCGTCCTCGTACCTGAAGTCACTCTGCTCGAGGAGAAAGTCAGCATCTTAGCATGCTGTGTCGCTACCGACACACCCAGCATGAACCCATGCCTGGAAGTAAGGCCCTGCTTTGCCGTGCAGAAGCGGAGGCGTGGTGCAGTTTCCAGGATGCGGTGGCCTCTGCTCTGCATACATTTAACGGCAGCACAGCTTTCTGGACACCTGGGAGGCTAGCCGGGGCACCCTGTTCCCGGCAGGAACACTGAGTACCTCCAGGTGCACCTGGGTCTGCTAAGCAACATCCAGGCCCGTAGCCCTTTAGAGCCCCTCTGTGCACGCCGAGCGTAGGGAAACACACTGCCCTCTCTTTTGGAGCAGCTTGGTTTCCTCAGCACTCGCACACGTTCACGAACACCGTTCTGGCACATGCCACATGGCGCGAAGGTCTTACGCATTGCCCTAGTCGGAGCTGCGCTCAGAGTAACCCTCGTCTTCGCATTCCATCCAGGACCTCCTGACTGAAGTCACCGTGCCTCCTAGAGGACGGCGGCTTGGGTTCTTACTGCAATTCAAGTCCTCTTCCTTCTGTGTCACTGCAGGCAGCCCCAGGCCCAGAGGAGCAGCTACGGCGTTCCTTGGTGGAGACAGTTCGCTGGATGCGGGACTCCCTACTTCGATGAGTTGATTCAGGGAAGGAAACACAGGGTAACCGGTGTCTCTTGGGACTCGTTAGAAACCACAGGGATGTACGCTGAGTGTGCCCATGAAAACGGGGCCTGCTGGAACTAGTCCTGCTTTCCCATTTTGAGGGCGGCATTCATGCCTGCCTTGAAGCTACATGACATTCCCGGCACCCGACAGTCCGGTGAGCCCTGGAAGAATGCTTCGGGGAAAATTATGAGTTTGCTCTCCCTAAACCAGGGGCTTCCGTGGCCGCGGTGGCGGTCCGCATGACAGGCTCTAGAGCTAAAGGGAACCTCAACATGAGAACTCGCTTCCAGGCTAGGCCCTGTGTAGCCGTGCAGAAAGGGAGCCATGCAGCTGTTTCCAGGAGTTCTTAGTCACTTACGTGCTTTATTTGAAAGGAAGTACACGTCCGGGGACTCCTAGGCCCCACGGGTGTGCCTCATTTTCCCTCCAAGGTCACTGAGTGCCTCCAGACACCTGTGGGCCAGCTGAGCAACGTCGAGGTCCATGGGTTGAGACCTCGGAGGACCTCTGTGTGTGCCGCGTGCTGGGCAACAACACACTGCGCATTCCTCGAGGAGCGGTTCACCTCCAGAGCCCTCGAGCACCCTGAGGACAACATGGCTGGTGAGTACGAAGTGCCCAGGAAGACTCTGTCATGGCCCTTGTGTGAGCTGCCATGAGAGAACGCTGTGCATGGAACACTGCGAGGCCCGTCCTCGTACCTGAAGTCACTCTGCTCGAGGAGAAAGTCAGCATCTTAGCATGCTGTGTCGCTACCGACACACCCAGCATGAACCCATGCCTGGAAGTAAGGCCCTGCTTTGCCGTGCAGAAGCGGAGGCGTGGTGCAGTTTCCAGGAGGCGGTGGCCTCTGCTCTGCATACCTTTAATGGCAGCACAGCTTTCTGGACACCTGGGAGGCTAGCCGGGGCACCCTGTTCCCGGCAGGAACACTGAGTACCCCCAGGTGCACCTGGGTCTGCTAAGCAACATCCAGGCCCGTAGCCCTTTAGAGCCCCTCTGTGCACGCCGAGCGTAGGGAAACACACTGCCCTCTCTTTTGGAGCAGCTTGGTTTCCTCAGCACTCGCACACGTTCACGAACACCGTTCTGGCACATGCCACATGGCGCGAAGGTCTTACGCATTGCCCTAGTCGGAGCTGCGCTCAGAGTAACCCTCGTCTTCGCATTCCATCCAGGACCTCCTGACTGAAGTCACCGTGCCTCCTAGAGGACGGCGGCTTGGGTTCTTACTGCAATTCAAGTCCTCTTCCTTCTGTGTCAGTGCAGGCAGCCCCAGGCCCAGAGGAGCAGCTACGGCGTTCCTTGGTGGAGACAGTTCGCTGGATGCGGGACTCCCTACTTCGATGAGTTGATTCAGGGAAGGAAACACAGGGTAACCGGTGTCTCTTGGGACTCGTTAGAAACCACAGGGATGTACGCTGAGTGTGCCCATGAAAACGGGGCCTGCTGGAACTAGTCCTGCTTTCCCATTTTGAGGGCGGCATTCATGCCTGCCTTGAAGCTACATGACATTCCCGGCACCCGACAGTCCGGTGAGCCCTGGAAGAATGCTTCGCGGAAAATTATGAGTTTGCTCTCTCTAAACCAGGGGCTTCCGTGGCCGCGGTGGCGGTCCGCATGACAGGCTCTAGAGCTAAAGGGAACCTCAACATGAGAACTCGCTTCCAGGCTAGGCCCTGTGTAGCCGTGCAGAAAGGGAGCCATGCAGCTGTTTCCAGGAGTTCTTAGTCACTTACGTGCTTTATTTGAAAGGAAGTACACGTCCGGGGACTCCTAGGCCCCACGGGTGTGCCTCATTTTCCCTCCAAGGTCACTGAGTGCCTCCAGACACCTGTGGGCCAGCTGAGCAACGTCGAGGTCCATGGGTTGAGACCTCGGAGGACCTCTGTGTGTGCCGCGTGCTGGGCAACAACACACTGCGCATTCCTCGAGGAGCGGTTCACCTCCAGAGCCCTCGAGCACCCTGAGGACAACATGGCTGGTGAGTACGAAGTGCCCAGGAAGACTCTGTCATGGCCCTTGTGTGAGCTGCCATGAGAGAACGCTGTGCATGGAACACTGCGAGGCCCGTCCTCGTACCTGAAGTCACTCTGCTCGAGGAGAAAGTCAGCATCTTAGCATGCTGTGTCGCTACCGACACACCCAGCATGAACCCATGCCTGGAAGTAAGGCCCTGCTTTGCCGTGCAGAAGCGGAGGCGTGGTGCAGTTTCCAGGAGGCGGTGGCCTCTGCTCTGCATACCTTTAACGGCAGCACAGCTTTCTGGACACCTGGGAGGCTAGCCGGGGCACCCTGTTCCCGGCAGGAACACTGAGTACCCCCAGGTGCACCTGGGTCTGCTAAGCAACATCCAGGCCCGTAGCCCTTTAGAGCCCCTCTGTGCACGCCGAGCGTAGGGAAACACACTGCCCTCTCTTTTGGAGCAGCTTGGTTTCCTCAGCACTCGCACACGTTCACGAACACCGTTCTGGCACATGCCACATGGCGCGAAGGTCTTACGCATTGCCCTAGTCGGAGCTGCGCTCAGAGTAACCCTCGTCTTCGCATTCCATCCAGGACCTCCTGACTGAAGTCACCGTGCCTCCTAGAGGACGGCGGCTTGGGTTCTTACTGCAATTCAAGTCCTCTTCCTTCTGTGTCAGTGCAGGCAGCCCCAGGCCCAGAGGAGCAGCTACGGCATTCCTTGGTGGAGACAGTTCGCTGGATGCGGGACTCCTTACTTCGATGAGTTGATTCAGGGAAGGAAACACAGGGTAACCGGTGTCTCTTGGGACTCGTTAGAAACCACAGGGATGTACGCTGAGTGTGCCCATGAAAACGGGGCCTGCTGGAACTAGTCCTGCTTTCCCATTTTGAGGGCGGCATTCATGCCTGCCTTGAAGCTACATGACATTCCCGGCACCCGACAGTCCGGTGAGCCCTGGAAGAATGCTTCGGGGAAAATTATGAGTTTGCTCTCTCTAAACCAGGGGCTTCCGTGGCCGCGGTGGCGGTCCGCATGACAGGCTCTAGAGCTAAAGGGAACCTCAACATGAGAACTCGCTTCCAGGCTAGGCCCTGTGTAGCCGTGCAGAAAGGGAGCCATGCAGCTGTTTCCAGGAGTTCTTAGTCACTTACGTGCTTTATTTGAAAGGAAGTACACGTCCGGGGACTCCTAGGCCCCACGGGTGTGCCTCATTTTCCCTCCAAGGTCACTGAGTGCCTCCAGACACCTGTGGGCCAGCTGAGCAACGTCGAGGTCCATGGGTTGAGACCTCGGAGGACCTCTGTGTGTGCCGCGTGCTGGGCAACAACACACTGCGCATTCCTCGAGGAGCGGTTCACCTCCAGAGCCCTCGAGCACCCTGAGGACAACATGGCTGGTGAGTACGAAGTGCCCAGGAAGACTCTGTCATGGCCCTTGTGTGAGCTGCCATGAGAGAACGCTGTGCATGGAACACTGCGAGGCCCGTCCTCGTACCTGAAGTCACTCTGCTCGAGGAGAAAGTCAGCATCTTAGCATGCTGTGTCGCTACCGACACACCCAGCATGAACCCATGCCTGGAAGTAAGGCCCTGCTTTGCCGTGCAGAAGCGGAGGCGTGGTGCAGTTTCCAGGAGGCGGTGGCCTCTGCTCTGCATACCTTTAACGGCAGCACAGCTTTCTGGACACCTGGGAGGCTAGCCGGGGCACCCTGTTCCCGGCAGGAACACTGAGCACCCCCAGGTGCACCTGGGTCTGCTAAGCAACATCCAGGCCCGTAGCCCTTTAGAGCCCCTCTGTGCACGCCGAGCGTAGGGAAACACACTGCCCTCTCTTTTGGAGCAGCTTGGTTTCCTCAGCACTCGCACACGTTCACGAACACCGTTCTGGCACATGCCACATGGCGCGAAGGTCTTACGCATTGCCCTAGTCGGAGCTGCGCTCAGAGTAACCCTCGTCTTCGCATTCCATCCAGGACCTCCTGACTGAAGTCACCGTGCCTCCTAGAGGACGGCGGCTTGGGTTCTTACTGCAATTCAAGTCCTCTTCCTTCTGTGTCAGTGCAGGCAGCCCCAGGCCCAGAGGAGCAGCTACGGCGTTCCTTGGTGGAGACAGTTCGCTGGATGCGGGACTCCCTACTTCGATGAGTTGATTCAGGGAAGGAAACACAGGGTAACCGGTGTCTCTTGGGACTCGTTAGAAACCACAGGGATGTACGCTGAGTGTGCCCATGAAAACGGGGCCTGCTGGAACTAGTCCTGCTTTCCCATTTTGAGGGCGGCATTCATGCCTGCCTTGAAGCTACATGACATTCCCGGCACCCGACAGTCCGGTGAGCCCTGGAAGAATGCTTCGGGGAAAATTATGAGTTTGCTCTCCCTAAACCAGGGGCTTCCGTGGCCGCGGTGGCGGTCCGCATGACAGGCTCTAGAGCAAAGGGAACCTCAACATGAGAACTCGCTTCCAGGTTAGGCCCTGAGTAGCCGTGCAGAAAGGGAGCCATGCAGCTGTTTCCAGGAGTTCTTAGTCACTTACGTGCTTTATTTGAAAGGAAGTACACGTCCGGGGACTCCTAGGCCCCACGGGTGTGCCTCATTTTCCCTCCAAGGTCACTGAGTGCCTCCAGACACCTGTGGGCCAGCTGAGCAACGTCGAGGTCCATGGGTTGAGACCTCGGAGGACCTCTGTGTGTGCTGCGTGCTGGGCAACAACACACTGCGCATTCCTCGAGGAGCGGTTCACCTCCAGAGCCCTCGAGCACCCTGAGGACAACATGGCTGGTGAGCACGAAGTGCCCAGGAAGACTCTGTCATGGCCCTTGTGTGAGCTGCCATGAGAGAACGCTGTGCATGGAACACTGCGAGGCCCGTCCTCGTACCTGAAGTCACTCTGCTCGAGGAGAAAGTCAGCATCTTAGCATGCTGTGTCGCTACCGACACACCCAGCATGAACCCATGCCTGGAAGTAAGGCCCTGCTTTGCCGTGCAGAAGCGGAGGCGTGGTGCAGTTTCCAGGAGGCGGTGGCCTCTGCTCTGCATACCTTTAACGGCAGCACAGCTTTCTGGACACCTGGGAGGCTAGCCGGGGCACCCTGTTCCCGGCAGGAACACTGAGTATCCCCAGGTGCACCTGGGTCTGCTAAGCAACATCCAGGCCCGTAGCCCTTTAGAGCCCCTCTGTGCACGCCGAGCGTAGGGAAACACACTGCCCTCTCTTTTGGAGCAGCTTGGTTTCCTCAGCACTCGCACACGTTCACGAACACCGTTCTGGCACATGCCACATGGCGCGAAGGTCTTACGCATTGCCCTAGTCGGAGCTGCGCTCAGAGTAACCCTCGTCTTCGCATTCCATCCAGGACCTCCTGACTGAAGTCACCGTGCCTCCTAGAGGACGGCGGCTTGGGTTCTTACTGCAATTCAAGTCCTCTTCCTTCTGTGTCACTGCAGGCAGCCCCAGGCCCAGAGGAGCAGCTACGGTGTTCCTTGGTGGAGACAGTTCGCTAGATGCGGGACTCCCTACTTCGATGAGTTGATTCAGGGAAGGAAACACAAGGAAACCGGTGTCTCTTGAGACTCGTTAGAAACCACAGGGATGTACGCTGAGTGTGCCCATGAAAACGGGGCCTGCTGGAACTAGTCCTGCTTTCCCATTTTGAGGGCGGCATTCATGCCTGCCTTGAAGCTACATGACATTCCCGGCACCCGACAGTCCGGTGAGCCCTGGAAGAATGCTTCGGGGAAAATTATGAGTTTGCTCTCTCTAAACCAGGGGCTTCCGTGGCCGCGGTGGCGGTCCGCATGACAGGCTCTAGAGCTAAAGGGAACCTCAACATGAGAACTCGCTTCCAGGCTAGGCCCTGTGTAGCCGTGCAGAAAGGGAGCCATGCAGCTGTTTCCAGGAGTTCTTAGTCACTTACGTGCTTTATTTGAAAGGAAGTACACGTCCGGGGACTCCTAGGCCCCACGGGTGTGCCTCATTTTCCCTCCAAGGTCACTGAGTGCCTCCAGACACCTGTGGGCCAGCTGAGCAACGTCGAGGTCCATGGGTTGAGACCTCGGAGGACCTCTGTGTGTGCCGCGTGCTGGGCAACAACACACTGCGCATTCCTCGAGGAGCGGTTCACCTCCAGAGCCCTCGAGCACCCTGAGGACAACATGGCTGGTGAGTACGAAGTGCCCAGGAAGACTCTGTCATGGCCCTTGTGTGAGCTGCCATGAGAGAACGCTGTGCATGGAACACTGCGAGGCCCGTCCTCGTACCTGAAGTCACTCTGCTCGAGGAGAAAGTCAGCATCTTAGCATGCTGTGTCGCTACCGACACACCCAGCATGAACCCATGCCTGGAAGTAAGGCCCTGCTTTGCCGTGCAGAAGCGGAGGCGTGGTGCAGTTTCCAGGAGGCGGTGGCCTCTGCTCTGCATACCTTTAACGGCAGCACAGCTTTCTGGACACCTGGGAGGCTAGCCGGGGCACCCTGTTCCCGGCAGGAACACTGAGTACCCCCAGGTGCACCTGGGTCTGCTAAGCAACATCCAGGCCCGTAGCCCTTTAGAGCCCCTCTGTGCACGCCGAGCGTAGGGAAACACACTGCCCTCTCTTTTGGAGCAGCTTGGTTTCCTCAGCACTCGCACACGTTCACGAACACCGTTCTGGCACATGCCACATGGCGCGAAGGTCTTACGCATTGCCCTAGTCGGAGCTGCGCTCAGAGTAACCCTCGTCTTCGCATTCCATCCAGGACCTCCTGACTGAAGTCACCGTGCCTCCTAGAGGACGGCGGCTTGGGTCTTACTGCAATTCAACTCCTCTTCCTTCTGTGTCAGTGCAGGCAGCCCCAGGCCCAGAGGAGCAGCTACGGCGTTCCTTGGTGGAGACAGTTCGCTGGATGCGGGACTCCCTACTTCGATGAGTTGATTCAGGGAAGGAAACACAGGGTAACCGGTGTCTCTTGGGACTCGTTAGAAACCACAGGGATGTACGCTGAGTGTGCCCATGAAAACGGGGCCTGCTGGAACTAGTCCTGCTTTCCCATTTTGAGGGCGGCATTCATGCCTGCCTTGAAGCTACATGACATTCCCGGCACCCGACAGTCCGGTGAGCCCTGGAAGAATGCTTCGCGGAAAATTATGAGTTTGCTCTCTCTAAACCAGGGGCTTCCGTGGCCGCGGTGGCGGTCCGCATGACAGGCTCTAGAGCTAAAGGGAACCTCAACATGAGAACTCGCTTCCAGGTTAGGCCCTGAGTAGCCGTGCAGAAAGGGAGCCATGCAGCTGTTTCCAGGAGTTCTTAGTCACTTACGTGCTTTATTTGAAAGGAAGTACACGTCCGGGGACTCCTAGGCCCCACGGGTGTGCCTCATTTTCCCTCCAAGGTCACTGAGTGCCTCCAGACACCTGTGGGCCAGCTGAGCAACGTCGAGGTCCATGGGTTGAGACCTCGGAGGACCTCTGTGTGTGCCGCGTGCTGGACAACAACACACTGCGCATTCCTCGAGGAGCGGTTCACCTCCAGAGCCCTCGAGCACCCTGAGGACAACATGGCTGGTGAGCACGAAGTGCCCAGGAAGACTCTGTCATGACCCTTGTGTGAGCTGCCATGAGAGAACGCTGTGCATGGAACACTGCGAGGCCCGTCCTCGTACCTGAAGTCACTCTGCTCGAGGAGAAAGTCAGCATCTTAGCATGCTGTGTCGCTACCGACACACCCAGCATGACCCCATGCTTGGAAGTAAGGCCCTGCTTTGCCGTGCAGAAGCGGAGGCGTGGTGCAGTTTCCAGGAGGCGGTGGCCTCTGCTCTGCATACCTTTAACGGCAGCACAGCTTTCTGGACACCTGGGAGGCTAGCCGGGGCACCCTGTTCCCGGCAGGAACACTGAGTATCCCCAGGTGCACCTGGGTCTGCTAAGCAACATCCAGGCCCGTAGCCCTTTAGAGCCCCTCTGTGCACGCCGAGCGTAGGGAAACACACTGCCCTCTCTTTTGGAGCAGCTTGGTTTCCTCAGCACTCGCACACGTTCACGAACACCGTTCTGGCACATGCCACATGGCGCGAAGGTCTTACGCATTGCCCTAGTCGGAGCTGCGCTCAGAGTAACCCTCGTCTTCGCATTCCATCCAGGACCTCCTGACTGAAGTCACCGTGCCTCCTAGAGGACGGCGGCTTGGGTTCTTACTGCAATTCAAGTCCTCTTCCTTCTGTGTCACTGCAGGCAGCCCCAGGCCCAGAGGAGCAGCTACGGTGTTCCTTGGTGGAGACAGTTCGCTAGATGCGGGACTCCCTACTTCGATGAGTTGATTCAGGGAAGGAAACACAAGGAAACCGGTGTCTCTTGAGACTCGTTAGAAACCACAGGGATGTACGCTGAGTGTGCCCATGAAAACGGGGCCTGCTGGAACTAGTCCTGCTTTCCCATTTTGAGGGCGGCATTCATGCCTGCCTTGAAGCTACATGACATTCCCGGCACCCGACAGTCCGGTGAGCCCTGGAAGAATGCTTCGGGGAAAATTATGAGTTTGCTCTCTCTAAACCAGGGGCTTCCGTGGCCGCGGTGGCGGTCCGCATGACAGGCTCTAGAGCTAAAGGGAACCTCAACATGAGAACTCGCTTCCAGGCTAGGCCCTGTGTAGCCGTGCAGAAAGGGAGCCATGCAGCTGTTTCCAGGAGTTCTTAGTCACTTACGTGCTTTATTTGAAAGGAAGTACACGTCCGGGGACTCCTAGGCCCCACGGGTGTGCCTCATTTTCCCTCCAAGGTCACTGAGTGCCTCCAGACACCTGTGGGCCAGCTGAGCAACGTCGAGGTCCATGGGTTGAGACCTCGGAGGACCTCTGTGTGTGCCGCGTGCTGGGCAACAACACACTGCGTATTCCTCGAGGAGCGGTTCACCTCCAGAGCCCTCGAGCACCCTGAGGACAACATGGCTGGTGAGTACGAAGTGCCCAGGAAGACTCTGTCATGGCCCTTGTGTGAGCTGCCATGAGAGAACGCTGTGCATGGAACACTGCGAGGCCCGTCCTCGTACCTGAAGTCACTCTGCTCGAGGAGAAAGTCAGCATCTTAGCATGCTGTGTCGCTACCGACACACCCAGCATGAACCCATGCCTGGAAGTAAGGCCCTGCTTTGCCGTGCAGAAGCGGAGGCGTGGTGCAGTTTCCAGGAGGCGGTGGCCTCTGCTCTGCATACCTTTAACGGCAGCACAGCTTTCTGGACACCTGGGAGGCTAGCCGGGGCACCCTGTTCCCGGCAGGAACACTGAGTACCCCCAGGTGCACCTGGGTCTGCTAAGCAACATCCAGGCCCGTAGCCCTTTAGAGCCCCTCTGTGCACGCCGAGCGTAGGGAAACACACTGCCCTCTCTTTTGGAGCAGCTTGGTTTCCTCAGCACTCGCACACGTTCACGAACACCGTTCTGGCACATGCCACATGGCGCGAAGGTCTTACGCATTGCCCTAGTCGGAGCTGCGCTCAGAGTAACCCTCGTCTTCGCATTCCATCCAGGACCTCCTGACTGAAGTCACCGTGCCTCCTAGAGGACGGCGGCTTGGGTCTTACTGCAATTCAACTCCTCTTCCTTCTGTGTCAGTGCAGGCAGCCCCAGGCCCAGAGGAGCAGCTACGGCGTTCCTTGGTGGAGACAGTTCGCTGGATGCGGGACTCCCTACTTCGATGAGTTGATTCAGGGAAGGAAACACAGGGTAACCGGTGTCTCTTGGGACTCGTTAGAAACCACAGGGATGTACGCTGAGTGTGCCCATGAAAACGGGGCCTGCTGGAACTAGTCCTGCTTTCCCATTTTGAGGGCGGCATTCATGCCTGCCTTGAAGCTACATGACATTCCCGGCACCCGACAGTCCGGTGAGCCCTGGAAGAATGCTTCGGGGAAAATTATGAGTTTGCTCTCTCTAAACCAGGGGCTTCCGTGGCCGCGGTGGCGGTCCGCATGACAGGCTCTAGAGCTAAAGGGAACCTCAACATGAGAACTCGCTTCCAGGTTAGGCCCTGAGTAGCCGTGCAGAAAGGGAGCCATGCAGCTGTTTCCAGGAGTTCTTAGTCACTTACGTGCTTTATTTGAAAGGAAGTACACGTCCGGGGACTCCTAGGCCCCACGGGTGTGCCTCATTTTCCCTCCAAGGTCACTGAGTGCCTCCAGACACCTGTGGGCCAGCTGAGCAACGTCGAGGTCCATGGGTTGAGACCTCGGAGGACCTCTGTGTGTGCCGCGTGCTGGACAACAACACACTGCGCATTCCTCGAGGAGCGGTTCACCTCCAGAGCCCTCGAGCACCCTGAGGACAACATGGCTGGTGAGCACGAAGTGCCCAGGAAGACTCTGTCATGACCCTTGTGTGAGCTGCCATGAGAGAACGCTGTGCATGGAACACTGCGAGGCCCGTCCTCGTACCTGAAGTCACTCTGCTCGAGGAGAAAGTCAGCATCTTAGCATGCTGTGTCGCTACCGACACACCCAGCATGAACCCATGCTTGGAAGTAAGGCCCTGCTTTGCCGTGCAGAAGCGGAGGCGTGGTGCAGTTTCCAGGAGGCGGTGGCCTCTGCTCTGCATACCTTTAACGGCAGCACAGCTTTCTGGACACCTGGGAGGCTAGCCGGGGCACCCTGTTCCCGGCAGGAACACTGAGTATCCCCAGGTGCACCTGGGTCTGCTAAGCAACATCCAGGCCCGTAGCCCTTTAGAGCCCCTCTGTGCACGCCGAGCGTAGGGAAACACACTGCCCTCTCTTTTGGAGCAGCTTGGTTTCCTCAGCACTCGCACACGTTCACGAACACCGTTCTGGCACATGCCACATGGCGCGAAGGTCTTACGCATTGCCCTAGTCGGAGCTGCGCTCAGAGTAACCCTCGTCTTCGCATTCCATCCAGGACCTCCTGACTGAAGTCACCGTGCCTCCTAGAGGACGGCGGCTTGGGTTCTTACTGCAATTCAAGTCCTCTTCCTTCTGTGTCACTGCAGGCAGCCCCAGGCCCAGAGGAGCAGCTACGGTGTTCCTTGGTGGAGACAGTTCGCTAGATGCGGGACTCCCTACTTCGATGAGTTGATTCAGGGAAGGAAACACAAGGAAACCGGTGTCTCTTGAGACTCGTTAGAAACCACAGGGATGTACGCTGAGTGTGCCCATGAAAACGGGGCCTGCTGGAACTAGTCCTGCTTTCCCATTTTGAGGGCGGCATTCATGCCTGCCTTGAAGCTACATGACATTCCCGGCACCCGACAGTCCGGTGAGCCCTGGAAGAATGCTTCGGGGAAAATTATGAGTTTGCTCTCTCTAAACCAGGGGCTTCCGTGGCCGCGGTGGCGGTCCGCATGACAGGCTCTAGAGCTAAAGGGAACCTCAACATGAGAACTCGCTTCCAGGCTAGGCCCTGTGTAGCCGTGCAGAAAGGGAGCCATGCAGCTGTTTCCAGGAGTTCTTAGTCACTTACGTGCTTTATTTGAAAGGAAGTACACGTCCGGGGACTCCTAGGCCCCACGGGTGTGCCTCATTTTCCCTCCAAGGTCACTGAGTGCCTCCAGACACCTGTGGGCCAGCTGAGCAACGTCGAGGTCCATGGGTTGAGACCTCGGAGGACCTCTGTGTGTGCCGCGTGCTGGGCAACAACACACTGCGCATTCCTCGAGGAGCGGTTCACCTCCAGAGCCCTCGAGCACCCTGAGGACAACATGGCTGGTGAGTACGAAGTGCCCAGGAAGACTCTGTCATGGCCCTTGTGTGAGCTGCCATGAGAGAACGCTGTGCATGGAACACTGCGAGGCCCGTCCTCGTACCTGAAGTCACTCTGCTCGAGGAGAAAGTCAGCATCTTAGCATGCTGTGTCGCTACCGACACACCCAGCATGAACCCATGCCTGGAAGTAAGGCCCTGCTTTGCCGTGCAGAAGCGGAGGCGTGGTGCAGTTTCCAGGAGGCGGTGGCCTCTGCTCTGCATACCTTTAACGGCAGCACAGCTTTCTGGACACCTGGGAGGCTAGCCGGGGCACCCTGTTCCCGGCAGGAACACTGAGTACCCCCAGGTGCACCTGGGTCTGCTAAGCAACATCCAGGCCCGTAGCCCTTTAGAGCCCCTCTGTGCACGCCGAGCGTAGGGAAACACACTGCCCTCTCTTTTGGAGCAGCTTGGTTTCCTCAGCACTCGCACACGTTCACGAACACCGTTCTGGCACATGCCACATGGCGCGAAGGTCTTACGCATTGCCCTAGTCGGAGCTGCGCTCAGAGTAACCCTCGTCTTCGCATTCCATCCAGGACCTCCTGACTGAAGTCACCGTGCCTCCTAGAGGACGGCGGCTTGGGTCTTACTGCAATTCAACTCCTCTTCCTTCTGTGTCAGTGCAGGCAGCCCCAGGCCCAGAGGAGCAGCTACGGCGTTCCTTGGTGGAGACAGTTCGCTGGATGCGGGACTCCCTACTTCGATGAGTTGATTCAGGGAAGGAAACACAGGGTAACCGGTGTCTCTTGGGACTCGTTAGAAACCACAGGGATGTACGCTGAGTGTGCCCATGAAAACGGGGCCTGCTGGAACTAGTCCTGCTTTCCCATTTTGAGGGCGGCATTCATGCCTGCCTTGAAGCTACATGACATTCCCGGCACCCGACAGTCCGGTGAGCCCTGGAAGAATGCTTCGCGGAAAATTATGAGTTTGCTCTCTCTAAACCAGGGGCTTCCGTGGCCGCGGTGGCGGTCCGCATGACAGGCTCTAGAGCTAAAGGGAACCTCAACATGAGAACTCGCTTCCAGGTTAGGCCCTGAGTAGCCGTGCAGAAAGGGAGCCATGCAGCTGTTTCCAGGAGTTCTTAGTCACTTACGTGCTTTATTTGAAAGGAAGTACACGTCCGGGGACTCCTAGGCCCCACGGGTGTGCCTCATTTTCCCTCCAAGGTCACTGAGTGCCTCCAGACACCTGTGGGCCAGCTGAGCAACGTCGAGGTCCATGGGTTGAGACCTCGGAGGACCTCTGTGTGTGCCGCGTGCTGGGCAACAACACACTGCGCATTCCTCGAGGAGCGGTTCACCTCCAGAGCCCTCGAGCACCCTGAGGACAACATGGCTGGTGAGCACGAAGTGCCCAGGAAGACTCTGTCATGGCCCTTGTGTGAGCTGCCATGAGAGAACGCTGTGCATGGAACACTGCGAGGCCCGTCCTCGTACCTGAAGTCACTCTGCTCGAGGAGAAAGTCAGCATCTTAGCATGCTGTGTCGCTACCGACACACCCAGCATGAACCCATGCCTGGAAGTAAGGCCCTGCTTTGCCGTGCAGAAGCGGAGGCGTGGTGCAGTTTCCAGGAGGCGGTGGCCTCTGCTCTGCATACCTTTAACGGCAGCACAGCTTTCTGGACACCTGGGAGGCTAGCCGGGGCACCCTGTTCCCGGCAGGAACACTGAGTACCCCCAGGTGCACCTGGGTCTGCTAAGCAACATCCAGGCCCGTAGCCCTTTAGAGCCCCTCTGTGCACGCCGAGCGTAGGGAAACACACTGCCCTCTCTTTTGGAGCAGCTTGGTTTCCTCAGCACTCGCACACGTTCACGAACACCGTTCTGGCACATGCCACATGGCGCGAAGGTCTTACGCATTGGCCTATTCGGAGCTGCGCTCAGAGTAACCCTCGTCTTCGCATTCCATCCAGGACCTCCTGACTGAAGTCACCGTGCCTCCTAGAGGACGGCGGTTTGGGTTCTTACTGCAATTCAAGTCCTCTTCCTTCTGTGTCAGTGCAGGCAGCCCCAGGCCCAGAGGAGCAGCTACGGCGTTCCTTGGTGGAGACAGTTCGCTGGATGCGGGACTCCCTACTTCGATGAGTTGATTCAGGGAAGGAAACACAGGGTAACCGGTGTCTCTTGGGACTCGTTAGAAACCACAGGGATGTACGCTGAGTGTGCCCATGAAAACGGGGCCTGCTGGAACTAGTCCTGCTTTCCCATTTTGAGGGCGGCATTCATGCCTGCCTTGAAGCTACATGACATTCCCGGCGCCCGACAGTCCGGTGAGCCCTGGAAGAATGCTTCAGGGAAAATTATGAGTTTGCTCTCCCTAAACCAGGGGCTTCCGTGGCCGCGGTGGCGGTCCGCATGACAGGCTCTAGAGCTAAAGGGAACCTCAACATGAGAACTCGCTTCCAGGTTAGGCCCTGAGTAGCCGTGCAGAAAGGGAGCCATGCAGCTGTTTCCAGGAGTTCTTAGTCACTTACGTGCTTTATTTGAAAGGAAGTACACGTCCGGGGACTCCTAGGCCCCACGGGTGTGCCTCATTTTCCCTCCAAGGTCACTGAGTGCCTCCAGACACCTGTGGGCCAGCTGAGCAACGTCGAGGTCCATGGGTTGAGACCTCGGAGGACCTCTGTGTGTGCCGCGTGCTGGACAACAACACACTGCGCATTCCTCGAGGAGCGGTTCACCTCCAGAGCCCTCGAGCACCCTGAGGACAACATGGCTGGTGAGCACGAAGTGCCCAGGAAGACTCTGTCATGACCCTTGTGTGAGCTGCCATGAGAGAACGCTGTGCATGGAACACTGCGAGGCCCGTCCTCGTACCTGAAGTCACTCTGCTCGAGGAGAAAGTCAGCATCTTAGCATGCTGTGTCGCTACCGACACACCCAGCATGAACCCATGCTTGGAAGTAAGGCCCTGCTTTGCCGTGCAGAAGCGGAGGCGTGGTGCAGTTTCCAGGAGGCGGTGGCCTCTGCTCTGCATACCTTTAACGGCAGCACAGCTTTCTGGACACCTGGGAGGCTAGCCGGGGCACCCTGTTCCCGGCAGGAACACTGAGTATCCCCAGGTGCACCTGGGTCTGCTAAGCAACATCCAGGCCCGTAGCCCTTTAGAGCCCCTCTGTGCACGCCGAGCGTAGGGAAACACACTGCCCTCTCTTTTGGAGCAGCTTGGTTTCCTCAGCACTCGCACACGTTCACGAACACCGTTCTGGCACATGCCACATGGCGCGAAGGTCTTACGCATTGCCCTAGTCGGAGCTGCGCTCAGAGTAACCCTCGTCTTCGCATTCCATCCAGGACCTCCTGACTGAAGTCACCGTGCCTCCTAGAGGACGGCGGCTTGGGTTCTTACTGCAATTCAAGTCCTCTTCCTTCTGTGTCAGTGCAGGCAGCCCCAGGCCCAGAGGAGCAGCTACGGCGTTCCTTGGTGGAGACAGTTCGCTGGATGCGGGACTCCCTACTTCGATGAGTTGATTCAGGGAAGGAAACACAGGGTAACCGGTGTCTCTTGGGACTCGTTAGAAACCACAGGGATGTACGCTGAGTGTGCCCATGAAAACGGGGCCTGCTGGAACTAGTCCTGCTTTCCCATTTTGAGGGCGGCATTCATGCCTGCCTTGAAGCTACATGACATTCCCGGCACCCGACAGTCCGGTGAGCCCTGGAAGAATGCTTCGGGGAAAATTATGAGTTTGCTCTCCCTAAACCAGGGGCTTCCGTGGCCGCGGTGGCGGTCCGCATGACAGGCTCTAGAGCTAAAGGGAACCTCAACATGAGAACTCGCTTCCAGGTTAGGCCCCGAGTAGCCGTGCAGAAAGGGAGCCATGCAGCTGTTTCCAGGAGTTCTTAGTCACTTACGTGCTTTATTTGAAAGGAAGTACACGTCCGGGGACTCCTAGGCCCCACGGGTGTGCCTCATTTTCCCTCCAAGGTCACTGAGTGCCTCCAGACACCTGTGGGCCAGCTGAGCAACGTCGAGGTCCATGGGTTGAGACCTCGGAGGACCTCTGTGTGTGCCGCGTGCTGGGCAACAACACACTGCGCATTCCTCGAGGAGCGGTTCACCTCCAGAGCCCTCGAGCACCCTGAGGACAACATGGCTGGTGAGCACGAAGTGCCCAGGAAGACTCTGTCATGGCCCTTGTGTGAGCTGCCATGAGAGAACGCTGTGCATGGAACACTGCGAGGCCCGTCCTCGTACCTGAAGTCACTCTGCTCGAGGAGAAAGTCAGCATCTTAGCATGCTGTGTCGCTACCGACACACCCAGCATGAACCCATGCCTGGAAGTAAGGCCCTGCTTTGCCGTGCAGAAGCGGAGGCGTGGTGCAGTTTCCAGGAGGCGGTGGCCTCTGCTCTGCATACCTTTAACGGCAGCACAGCTTTCTGGACACCTGGGAGGCTAGCCGGGGCACCCTGTTCCCGGCAGGAACACTGAGTACCCCCAGGTGCACCTGGGTCTGCTAAGCAACATCCAGGCCCGTAGCCCTTTAGAGCCCCTCTGTGCACGCCGAGCGTAGGGAAACACACTGCCCTCTCTTTTGGAGCAGCTTGGTTTCCTCAGCACTCGCACACGTTCACGAACACCGTTCTGGCACATGCCACATGGCGCGAAGGTCTTACGCATTGCCCTATTCGGAGCTGCGCTCAGAGTAACCCTCGTCTTCGCATTCCATCCAGGACCTCCTGACTGAAGTCACCGTGCCTCCTAGAGGACGGTGGCTTGGGTTCTTACTGCAATTCAAGTCCTCTTCCTTCTGTGTCAGTGCAGGCAGCCCCAGGCCCAGAGGAGCAGCTACGGCGTTCCTTGGTGGAGACAGTTCGCTGGATGCGGGACTCCCTACTTCGATGAGTTGATTCAGGGAAGGAAACACAGGGTAACCGGTGTCTCTTGGGACTCGTTAGAAACCACAGGGATGTACGCTGAGTGTGCCCATGAAAACGGGGCCTGCTGGAACTAGTCCTGCTTTCCCATTTTGAGGGCGGCATTCATGCCTGCCTTGAAGCTACATGACATTCCCGGCGCCCGACAGTCCGGTGAGCCCTGGAAGAATGCTTCGGGGAAAATTATGAGTTTGCTCTCCCTAAACCAGGGGCTTCCGTGGCCGCGGTGGCGGTCCGCATGACAGGCTCTAGAGCTAAAGGGAACCTCAACATGAGAACTCGCTTCCAGGTTAGGCCCTGAGTAGCCGTGCAGAAAGGGAGCCATGCAGCTGTTTCCAGGAGTTCTTAGTCACTTACGTGCTTTATTTGAAAGGAAGTACACGTCCGGGGACTCCTAGGCCCCACGGGTGTGCCTCATTTTCCCTCCAAGGTCACTGAGTGCCTCCAGACACCTGTGGGCCAGCTGAGCAACGTCGAGGTCCATGGGTTGAGACCTCGGAGGACCTCTGTGTGTGCCGCGTGCTGGGCAACAACACACTGCGCATTCCTCGAGGAGCGGTTCACCTCCAGAGCCCTCGAGCACCCTGAGGACAACATGGCTGGTGAGCACGAAGTGCCCAGGAAGACTCTGTCATGACCCTTGTGTGAGCTGCCATGAGAGAACGCTGTGCATGGAACACTGCGAGGCCCGTCCTCGTACCTGAAGTCACTCTGCTCGAGGAGAAAGTCAGCATCTTAGCATGCTGTGTCGCTACCGACACACCCAGCATGAACCCATGCCTGGAAGTAAGGCCCTGCTTTGCCGTGCAGAAGCGGAGGCGTGGTGCAGTTTCCAGGAGGCGGTGGCCTCTGCTCTGCATACCTTTAACGGCAGCACAGCTTTCTGGACACCTGGGAGGCTAGCCGGGGCACCCTGTTCCCGGCAGGAACACTGAGTACCCCCAGGTGCACCTGGGTCTGCTAAGCAACAGCCAGGCCCGTAGCCCTTTAGAGCCCCTCTGTGCACGCCGAGTGTAGGGAAACACACTGCCCTCTCTTTTGGAGCAGCTTGGTTTCCTCAGCACTCGCACACGTTCACGAACACCGTTCTGGCACATGCCACATGGCGCGAAGGTCTTACGCATTGCCCTATTCGGAGCTGCGCTCAGAGTAACCCTCGTCTTCGCATTCCATCCAGGACCTCCTGACTGAAGTCACCGTGCCTCCTAGAGGACGGCGGCTTGGGTTCTTTCTGCAATTCAAGTCCTCTTCCTTCTGTGTCAGTGCAGGCAGCCCCAGGCCCAGAGGAGCAGCTACGGCGTTCCTTGGTGGAGACAGTTCGCTGGATGCGGGACTCCCTACTTCGATGAGTTGATTCAGGGAAGGAAACACAGGGTAACCGGTGTCTCTTGGGACTCTTTAGAAACCACAGGGATGTACGCTGAGTGTGCCCATGAAAACGGGGCCTGCTGGAACTAGTCCTGCTTTCCCATTTTGAGGGCGGCATTCATGCCTGCCTTGAAGCTACATGACATTCCCGGCGCCCGACAGTCCGGTGAGCCCTGGAAGAATGCTTCGGGGAAAATTATGAGTTTGCTCTCTCTAAACCAGGGGCTTCCGTGGCCGCGGTGGCGGTCCGCATGACAGGCTCTAGAGCTAAAGGGAACCTCAACATGAGAACTCGCTTCCAGGCTAGGCCCTGTGTAGCCGTGCAGAAAGGGAGCCATGCAGCTGTTTCCAGGAGTTCTTAGTCACTTACGTGCTTTATTTGAAAGGAAGTACACGTCCGGGGACTCCTAGGCCCCACGGGTGTGCCTCATTTTCCCTCCAAGGTCACTGAGTGCCTCCAGACACCTGTGGGCCAGCTGAGCAACGTCGAGGTCCATGGGTTGAGACCTCGGAGGACCTCTGTGTGTGCCGCGTGCTGGGCAACAACACACTGCGCATTCCTCGAGGAGCGGTTCACCTCCAGAGCCCTCGAGCACCCTGAGGACAACATGGCTGGTGAGTACGAAGTGCCCAGGAAGACTCTGTCATGGCCCTTGTGTGAGCTGCCATGAGAGAACGCTGTGCATGGAACACTGCGAGGCCCGTCCTCGTACCTGAAGTCACTCTGCTCGAGGAGAAAGTCAGCATCTTAGCATGCTGTGTCGCTACCGACACACCCAGCATGAACCCATGCCTGGAAGTAAGGCCCTGCTTTGCCGTGCAGAAGCGGAGGCGTGGTGCAGTTTCCAGGAGGCGGTGGCCTCTGCTCTGCATACCTTTAACGGCAGCACAGCTTTCTGGACACCTGGGAGGCTAGCCGGGGCACCCTGTTCCCGGCAGGAACACTGAGTATCCCCAGGTGCACCTGGGTCTGCTAAGCAACATCCAGGCCCGTAGCCCTTTAGAGCCCCTCTGTGCACGCCGAGCGTAGGGAAACACACTGCCCTCTCTTTTGGAGCAGCTTGGTTTCCTCAGCACTCGCACACGTTCACGAACACCGTTCTGGCACATGCCACATGGCGCGAAGGTCTTACGCATTGCCCTAGTCGGAGCTGCGCTCAGAGTAACCCTCGTCTTCGCATTCCATCCAGGACCTCCTGACTGAAGTCACCGTGCCTCCTAGAGGACGGCGGCTTGGGTTCTTACTGCAATTCAAGTCCTCTTCCTTCTGTGTCACTGCAGGCAGCCCCAGGCCCAGAGGAGCAGCTACGGTGTTCCTTGGTGGAGACAGTTCGCTAGATGCGGGACTCCCTACTTCGATGAGTTGATTCAGGGAAGGAAACACAAGGAAACCGGTGTCTCTTGGGACTCGTTAGAAACCACAGGGATGTACGCTGAGTGTGCCCATGAAAACGGGGGCCTGTTGGAACTAGCCCTGCTTTCCCATTTTGAGGGCTGCATTCATGCTTGCCTTGAAGCTCCCTCACATTCCCGGCTCCCAACAGGCCAGTGAGCCCTGGAAGAATGCTTCGGGGAAAATTATGAGTTTGCTCTCTCTAAACCAGGGGCTTCATTGGCCGTGGTGGTGGTCCGCATGACAGGCTCTAGAGCTAAAGGGAACCTCAACGTGAGAACTCGCCTCCAGGTTAGGCCCTGAGTAGCCATGCAGAAAGTGAGGCATGCAGCTGTTTCTAGGAGATCTTAGTGACTTACGCGCTTTGTTTTAAAGGAAGTACACGTCCGGGGACTCATAGGCCCCATGAGTGTGCATCATTTTCACTCCAAGGTCACTGAGTGCCTCCAGACACCTGTGGGCCAGCTGAGCAACGTCGAGGTCCATGGGTTGAGACCTCGGAGGACCTCTGTGCGTGCCGAGTGCTGGGCAACAACACACTGCGCATTCCTCGAGGAGCGGTTCACCTCCAGAGCCCTCGAGCACCCTGAGGACAACATGGCTGGTGAGTACGAAGTGCCCAGGAAGACTCTGTCATGGCCCTTGTGTGAGCTGCCATGAGAGAACGCTGTGCATGGAACACTGCGAGGCCCGTCCTCGTACCTGAAGTCACTCTGCTCGAGGAGAAAGTCAGCATCTTAGCATGCTGTGTCGCTACCGACACACCCAGCATGAACCCATGCCTGGAAGTAAGGCCCTGCTTTGCCGTGCAGAAGCGGAGGCGTGGTGCAGTTTCCAGGAGGCGGTGGCCTCTGCTCTGCATACCTTTAACGGCAGCACAGCTTTCTGGACACCTGGGAGGCTAGCCGGGGCACCCTGTTCCCGGCAGGAACACTGAGTATCCCCAGGTGCACCTGGGTCTGCTAAGCAACATCCAGGCCCGTAGCCCTTTAGAGCCCCTCTGTGCACGCCGAGCGTAGGGAAACACACTGCCCTCTCTTTTGGAGCAGCTTGGTTTCCTCAGCACTCGCACACGTTCACGAACACCGTTCTGGCACATGCCACATGGCGCGAAGGTCTTACGCATTGCCCTAGTCGGAGCTGCGCTCAGAGTAACCCTCGTCTTCGCATTCCATCCAGGACCTCCTGACTGAAGTCACCGTGCCTCCTAGAGGACGGCGGCTTGGGTTCTTACTGCAATTCAAGTCCTCTTCCTTCTGTGTCACTGCAGGCAGCCCCAGGCCCAGAGGAGCAGCTACGGTGTTCCTTGGTGGAGACAGTTCGCTAGATGCGGGACTCCCTACTTCGATGAGTTGATTCAGGGAAGGAAACTCAAGGAAACCGGTGTCTCTTGGGACTCGTTAGAAACCACAGGGATGTACGCTGAGTGTGCCCATGAAAACGGGGGCCTGTTGGAACTAGCCCTGCTTTCCCATTTTGAGGGCTGCATTCATGCTTGCCTTGAAGCTCCCTCACATTCCCGGCTCCCAACAGGCCAGTGAGCCCTGGAAGAATGCTTCGGGGAAAATTATGAGTTTGCTCTCTCTAAACCAGGGGCTTCATTGGCCGTGGTGGTGGTCCGCATGACAGGCTCTAGAGCTAAAGGGAACCTCAACGTGAGAACTCGCCTCCAGGTTAGGCCCTGAGTAGCCATGCAGAAAGTGAGGCATGCAGCTGTTTCTAGGAGATCTTAGTGACTTACGCGCTTTGTTTTAAAGGAAGTACACGTCCGGGGACTCATAGGCCCCATGAGTGTGCATCATTTTCACTCCAAGGTCACTGAGTGCCTCCAGACACCTGTGGGCCAGCTGAGCAACGTCGAGGTCCATGGGTTGAGACCTCGGAGGACCTCTGTGCGTGCCGAGTGCTGGGCAACAACACACTGCGCATTCCTCGAGGAGCGGTTCACCTCCAGAGCCCTCGAGGACCCTGAGGACAACATGGCTGGTGAGTACGAAGTGCCCAGGAAGACTCTGTCATGGCCCTTGTGTGAGCTGCCATGAGAGAACGCTGTGCATGGAACACTGCGAGGCCCGTCCTCGTACCTGAAGTCACTCTGCTCGAGGAGAAAGTCAGCATCTTAGCATGCTGTGTCGCTACCGACACACCCAGCATGAACCCATGCCTGGAAGTAAGGCCCTGCTTTGCCGTGCAGAAGCGGAGGCGTGGTGCAGTTTCCAGGAGGCGGTGGCCTCTGCTCTGCATACCTTTAACGGCAGCACAGCTTTCTGGACACCTGGGAGGCTAGCCGGGGCACCCTGTTCCCGGCAGGAACACTGAGTACCCCCAGGTGCCCCTGGGTCTGCTAAGCAACATCCAGGCCCGTAGCCCTTTAGAGCCCCTCTGTGCACGCCGAGCGTAGGGAAACACACTGCCCTCTCTTTTGGAGCAGCTTGGTTTCCTCAGCACTCGCACACGTTCACGAACACCGTTCTGGCACATGCCACATGGCGCGAAGGTCTTACGCATTGCCCTAGTCGGAGCTGCGCTCAGAGTAACCCTCGTCTTCGCATTCCATCCAGGACCTCCTGACTGAAGTCACCGTGCCTCCTAGAGGACGGCGGCTTGGGTTCTTAGTGCAATTCAACTCCTCTTCCTTCTGTGTCAGTGCAGGCAGCCCCAGGCCCAGAGGAGCAGCTACGGCGTTCCTTGGTGGAGACAGTTCGCTGGATGCGGGACTCCCTACTTCGATGAGTTGATTCAGGGAAGGAAACACAGGGTAACCGGTGTCTCTTGGGACTCGTTAGAAACCACAGGGATGTACGCTGAGTGTGCCCATGAAAACGGGGCCTGCTGGAACTAGTCCTGCTTTCCCATTTTGAGGGCGGCATTCATGCCTGCCTTGAAGCTACATGACATTCCCGGCACCCGACAGTCCGGTGAGCCCTGGAAGAATGCTTCGGGGAAAATTATGAGTTTGCTCTCTCTAAACCAGGGGCTTCCGTGGCCGCGGTGGCGGTCCGCATGACAGGCTCTAGAGCTAAAGGGAACCTCAACATGAGAACTCGCTTCCAGGTTAGGCCCTGAGTAGCCGTGCAGAAAGGGAGCCATGCAGCTGTTTCCAGGAGTTCTTAGTCACTTACGTGCTTTATTTGAAAGGAAGTACACGTCCGGGGACTCCTAGGCCCCACGGGTGTGCCTCATTTTCCCTCCAAGGTCACTGAGTGCCTCCAGACACCTGTGGGCCAGCTGAGCAACGTCGAGGTCCATGGGTTGAGACCTCGGAGGACCTCTGTGTGTGCCGCGTGCTGGGCAACAACACACTGCGCATTCCTCGAGGAGCGGTTCACCTCCAGAGCCCTCGAGCACCCTGAGGACAACATGGCTGGTGAGCACGAAGTGCCCAGGAAGACTCTGTCATGGCCCTTGTGTGAGCTGCCATGAGAGAACGCTGTGCATGGAACACTGCAAGGCCCGTCCTCGTACCTGAAGTCACTCTGCTCGAGGAGAAAGTCAGCATCTTAGCATGCTGTGTCGCTACCGACACACCCAGCATGAACCCATGCCTGGAAGTAAGGCCCTGCTTTGCCGTGCAGAAGCGGAGGCGTGGTGCAGTTTCCAGGAGGCGGTGGCCTCTGCTCTGCATACCTTTAACGGCAGCACAGCTTTCTGGACACCTGGGAGGCTAGCCGGGGCACCCTGTTCCCGGCAGGAACACTGAGTACCCCCAGGTGCACCTGGGTCTGCTAAGCAACATCCAGGCCCGTAGCCCTTTAGAGCCCCTCTGTGCACGCCGAGCGTAGGGAAACACACTGCCCTCTCTTTTGGAGCAGCTTGGTTTCCTCAGCACTCGCACACGTTCACGAACACCGTTCTGGCACATGCCACATGGCGCGAAGGTCTTACGCATTGGCCTATTCGGAGCTGCGCTCAGAGTAACCCTCGTCTTCGCATTCCATCCAGGACCTCCTGACTGAAGTCACCGTGCCTCCTAGAGGACGGCGGCTTGGGTTCTTACTGCAATTCAAGTCCTCTTCCTTCTGTGTCACTGCAGGCAGACCCAGGCCCAGAGGAGCAGCTACGGTGTTCCTTGGTGGAGACAGTTCGCTAGATGCGGGACTCCCTACTTCGATGAGTTGATTCAGGGAAGGAAACACAAGGAAACCGGTGTCTCTTGGGACTCGTTAGAAACCACAGGGATGTACGCTGAGTGTGCCCATGAAAACGGGGGCCTGTTGGAACTAGCCCTGCTTTCCCATTTTGAGGCTGCATTCATGCTTGCCTTGAAGCTCCCTCACATTCCCGGCTCCCAACAGGCCAGTGAGCCCTGGAAGAATGCTTCGGGGAAAATTATGAGTTTGCTCTCTCTAAACCAGGGGCTTCATTGGCCGTGGTGGTGGTCCGCATGACAGGCTCTAGAGCTAAAGGGAACCTCAACGTGAGAACTCGCCTCCAGGTTAGGCCCTGAGTAGCCATGCAGAAAGTGAGGCATGCAGCTGTTTCTAGGAGATCTTAGTGACTTACGCGCTTTGTTTTAAAGGAAGTACACGTCCGGGGACTCATAGGCCCTATGAGTGTGCATCATTTTCACTCCAAGGTCACTGAGTGCCTCCAGACACCTGTGGGCCAGCTGAGCAACGTCGAGGTCCATGGGTTGAGACCTCGGAGGACCTCTGTGCGTGCCGAGTGCTGGGCAACAACACACTGCGCATTCCTCGAGGAGCGGTTCACCTCCAGAGCCCTCGAGGACCCTGAGGACAACATGGCTGGTGAGCACGAAGTGCCCAGGAAGACTCTGTCATGACCCTTGTGTGAGCTGCCATGAGAGAACGCTGTGCATGGAACACTGCGAGGCCCGTCCTCGTACCTGAAGTCACTCTGCTCGAGGAGAAAGTCAGCATCTTAGCATGCTGTGTCGCTACCGACACACCCAGCATGAACCCATGCCTGGAAGTAAGGCCCTGCTTTGCCGTGCAGAAGCGGAGGCGTGGTGCAGTTTCCAGGAGGCGGTGGCCTCTGCTCTGCATACCTTTAACGGCAGCACAGCTTTCTGGACACCTGGGAGGCTAGCCGGGGCACCCTGTTCCCGGCAGGAACACTGAGTACCCCCAGGTGCACCTGGGTCTGCTAAGCAACATCCAGGCCTGTAGCCCTTTAGAGCCCCTCTGTGCACGCCGAGCGTAGGGAAACACACTGCCCTCTCTTTTGGAGCAGCTTGGTTTCCTCAGCACTCGCACACGTTCACGAACACCGTTCTGGCACATGCCACATGGCGCGAAGGTCTTACGCATTGCCCTAGTCGGAGCTGCGCTCAGAGTAACCCTCGTCTTCGCATTCCATCCAGGACCTCCTGACTGAAGTCACCGTGCCTCCTAGAGGACGGCGGCTTGGGTTCTTACTGCAATTCAAGTCCTCTTCCTTCTGTGTCAGTGCAGGCAGCCCCAGGCCCAGAGGAGCAGCTACGGCGTTCCTTGGTGGAGACAGTTCGCTGGATGCGGGACTCCCTACTTCGATGAGTTGATTCAGGGAAGGAAACACAGGGTAACCGGTGTCTCTTGGGACTCGTTAGAAACCACAGGGATGTACGCTGAGTGTGCCCATGAAAACGGGGCCTGCTGGAACTAGTCCTGCTTTCCCATTTTGAGGGCGGCATTCATGCCTGCCTTGAAGCTACATGACATTCCCTGCACCCGACCGTCCGGTGAACCTTGGAAGAATGCTTCGCGGAAAATTATGAGTTTGCTCTCTCTAAACCAGGGGCTTCCGTGGCCGCGGTGGCGGTCCGCATGACAGGCTCTAGAGCTAAAGGGAACCTCAACATGAGAACTCGCTTCCAGGCTAGGCCCTGTGTAGCCGTGCAGAAAGGGAGCCATGCAGCTGTTTCCAGGAGTTCTTAGTCACTTACGTGCTTTATTTGAAAGGAAGTACACGTCCGGGGACTCCTAGGCCCCACGGGTGTGCCTCATTTTCCCTCCAAGGTCACTGAGTGCCTCCAGACACCTGTGGGCCAGCTGAGCAACGTCGAGGTCCATGGGTTGAGACCTCGGAGGACCTCTGTGTGTGCCGCGTGCTGGGCAACAACACACTGCGCATTCCTCGAGGAGCGGTTCACCTCCAGAGCCCTCGAGCACCCTGAGGACAACATGGCTGGTGAGTACGAAGTGCCCAGGAAGACTCTGTCATGGCCCTTGTGTGAGCTGCCATGAGAGAACGCTGTGCATGGAACACTGCGAGGCCCGTCCTCGTACCTGAAGTCACTCTGCTCGAGGAGAAAGTCAGCATCTTAGCATGCTGTGTCGCTACCGACACACCCAGCATGAACCCATGCCTGGAAGTAAGGCCCTGCTTTGCCGTGCAGAAGCGGAGGCGTGGTGCAGTTTCCAGGAGGCGGTGGCCTCTGCTCTGCATACCTTTAACGGCAGCACAGCTTTCTGGACACCTGGGAGGCTAGCCGGGGCACCCTGTTCCCGGCAGGAACACTGAGTACCCCCAGGTGCACCTGGGTCTGCTAAGCAACATCCAGGCCCGTAGCCCTTTAGAGCCCCTCTGTGCACGCCGAGCGTAGGGAAACACACTGCCCTCTCTTTTGGAGCAGCTTGGTTTCCTCAGCACTCGCACACGTTCACGAACACCGTTCTGGCACATGCCACATGGCGCGAAGGTCTTACGCATTGCCCTAGTCGGAGCTGCGCTCAGAGTAACCCTCGTCTTCGCATTCCATCCAGGACCTCCTGACTGAAGTCACCGTGCCTCCTAGAGGACGGCGGCTTGGGTTCTTACTGCAATTCAACTCCTCTTCCTTCTGTGTCAGTGCAGGCAGCCCCAGGCCCAGAGGAGCAGCTACGGCGTTCCTTGGTGGAGACAGTTCGCTAGATGCGGGACTCCCTACTTCGATGAGTTGATTCAGGGAAGGAAACACAGGGTAACCGGTGTCTCTTGGGACTCGTTAGAAACCACAGGGATGTACGCTGAGTGTGCCCATGAAAACGGGGCCTGCTGGAACTAGTCCTGCTTTCCCATTTTGAGGGCGGCATTCATGCCTGCCTTGAAGCTACATGACATTCCCGGCACCCGACAGTCCGGTGAGCCCTGGAAGAATGCTTCGGGGAAAATTAAGAGTTTGCTCTCTCTAAACCAGGGGCTTCCGTGGCCGCGGTGGCGGTCCGCATGACAGGCTCTAGAGCTAAAGGGAACCTCAACATGAGAACTCGCTTCCAGGCTAGGCCCTGTGTAGCCGTGCAGAAAGGGAGCCATGCAGCTGTTTCCAGGAGTTCTTAGTCACTTACGTGCTTTATTTGAAAGGAAGTACACGTCCGGGGACTCCTAGGCCCCATGGGTGTGCCTCATTTTCCCTCCAAGGTCACTGAGTGCCTCCAGACACCTGTGGGCCAGCTGAGCAACGTCGAGGTCCATGGGTTGAGACCTCGGAGGACCTCTGTGTGTGCCGCGTGCTGGGCAACAACACACTGCACATTCCTCGAGGAGCGGTTCACCTCCAGAGCCCTCGAGCACCCTGAGGACAACATGGCTGGTGAGTACGAAGTGCCCAGGAAGACTCTGTCATGGCCCTTGTGTGAGCTGCCATGAGAGAACGCTGTGCATGGAACACTGCGAGGCCCGTCCTCGTACCTGAAGTCACTCTGCTCGAGGAGAAAGTCAGCATCTTAGCATGCTGTGTCGCTACCGACACACCCAGCATGAACCCATGCCTGGAAGTAAGGCCCTGCTTTGCCGTGCAGAAGCGGAGGCGTGGTGCAGTTTCCAGGAGGCGGTGGCCTCTGCTCTGTATACCTTTAACGGCAGCACAGCTTTCTGGACACCTGGGAGGCTAGCCGGGGCACCCTGTTCCCGGCAGGAACACTGAGCACCCCCAGGTGCACCTGGGTCTGCTAAGCAACATCCAGGCCCGTAGCCCTTTAGAGCCCCTCTGTGCACGCCGAGCGTAGGGAAACACACTGCCCTCTCTTTTGGAGCAGCTTGGTTTCCTCAGCACTCGCACACGTTCACGAACACCGTTCTGGCACATGCCACATGGCGCGAAGGTCTTACGCATTGCCCTAGTCGGAGCTGCGCTCAGAGTAACCCTCGTCTTCGCATTCCATCCAGGACCTCCTGACTGAAGTCACCGTGCCTCCTAGAGGACGGCGGCTTGGGTCTTACTGCAATTCAACTCCTCTTCCTTCTGTGTCAGTGCAGGCAGCCCCAGGCCCAGAGGAGCAGCTACGGCGTTCCTTGGTGGAGACAGTTCGCTGGATGCGGGACTCCCTACTTCGATGAGTTGATTCAGGGAAGGAAACACAGGGTAACCGGTGTCTCTTGGGACTCGTTAGAAACCACAGGGATGTACGCTGAGTGTGCCCATGAAAACGGGGCCTGCTGGAACTAGTCCTGCTTTCCCATTTTGAGGGCGGCATTCATGCCTGCCTTGAAGCTACATGACATTCCCGGCACCCGACAGTCCGGTGAGCCCTGGAAGAATGCTTCGGGGAAAATTATGAGTTTGCTCTCTCTAAACCAGGGGCTTCCGTGGCCGCGGTGGCGGTCCGCATGACAGGCTCTAGAGCTAAAGGGAACCTCAACATGAGAACTCGCTTCCAGGTTAGGCCCTGAGTAGCCGTGCAGAAAGGGAGCCATGCAGCTGTTTCCAGGAGTTCTTAGTCACTTACGTGCTTTATTTGAAAGGAAGTACACGTCCGGGGACTCCTAGGCCCCACGGGTGTGCCTCATTTTCCCTCCAAGGTCACTGAGTGCCTCCAGACAACTGTGGGCCAGCTGAGCAACGTCGAGGTCCATGGGTTGAGACCTCGGAGGACCTCTGTGTGTGCCGCGTGCTGGGCAACAACACACTGCGCATTCCTCGAGGAGCGGTTCACCTCCAGAGCCCTCGAGCACCCTGAGGACAACATGGCTGGTGAGTACGAAGTGCCCAGGAAGACTCTGTCATGGCCCTTGTGTGAGCTGCCATGAGAGAACGCTGTGCATGGAACACTGCGAGGCCCGTCCTCGTACCTGAAGTCACTCTGCTCGAGGAGAAAGTCAGCATCTTAGCATGCTGTGTCGCTACCGACACACCCAGCATGAACCCATGCCTGGAAGTAAGGCCCTGCTTTGCCGTGCAGAAGCGGAGGCGTGGTGCAGTTTCCAGGAGGCGGTGGCCTCTGCTCTGCATACCTTTAACGGCAGCACAGCTTTCTGGACACCTGGGAGGCTAGCCGGGGCACCCTGTTCCCGGCAGGAACACTGAGTATCCCCAGGTGCACCTGGGTCTGCTAAGCAACATCCAGGCCCGTAGCCCTTTAGAGCCCCTCTGTGCACGCCGAGCGTAGGGAAACACACTGCCCTCTCTTTTGGAGCAGCTTGGTTTCCTCAGCACTCGCACACGTTCACGAACACCGTTCTGGCACATGCCACATGGCGCGAAGGTCTTACGCATTGCCCTATTCGGAGCTGCGCTCAGAGTAACCCTCGTCTTCGCATTCCATCCAGGACCTCCTGACTGAAGTCACCGTGCCTCCTAGAGGACGGCGGCTTGGGTTCTTACTGCAATTCAAGTCCTCTTCCTTCTGTGTCAGTGCAGGCAGCCCCAGGCCCAGAGGAGCAGCTACGGCGTTCCTTGGTGGAGACAGTTCGCTGGATGCGGGACTCCCTACTTCGATGAGTTGATTCAGGGAAGGAAACACAGGGTAACCGGTGTCTCTTGGGACTCGTTAGAAACCACAGGGATGTACGCTGAGTGTGCCCATGAAAACGGGGCCTGCTGGAACTAGTCCTGCTTTCCCATTTTGAGGGCGGCATTCATGCCTGCCTTGAAGCTACATGACATTCCCGGCGCCCGACAGTCCGGTGAGCCCTGGAAGAATGCTTCGGGGAAAATTATGAGTTTGCTCTCCCTAAACCAGGGGCTTCCGTGGCCGCGGTGGCGGTCCGCATGACAGGCTCTAGAGCTAAAGGGAACCTCAACATGAGAACTCGCTTCCAGGTTAGGCCCTGAGTAGCCGTGCAGAAAGGGAGCCATGCAGCTGTTTCCAGGAGTTCTTAGTCACTTACGTGCTTTATTTGAAAGGAAGTACACGTCCGGGGACTCCTAGGCCCCACGGGTGTGCCTCATTTTCCCTCCAAGGTCACTGAGTGCCTCCAGACACCTGTGGGCCAGCTGAGCAACGTCGAGGTCCATGGGTTGAGACCTCGGAGGACCTCTGTGTGTGCCGCGTGCTGGGCAACAACACACTGCGCATTCCTCGAGGAGCGGTTCACCTCCAGAGCCCTCGAGCACCCTGAGGACAACATGGCTGGTGAGCACGAAGTGCCCAGGAAGACCCTGTCATGACCCTTGTGTGAACTGCCATGAGAGAACGCTGTGCATGGAACACTGCGAGGCCCGTCCTCGTACCTGAAGTCACTCTGCTCGAGGAGAAAGTCAGCATCTTAGCATGCTGTGTCGCTACCGACACACCCAGCATGAACCCATGCCTGGAAGTAAGGCCCTGCTTTGCCGTGCAGAAGCGGAGGCGTGGTGCAGTTTCCAGGAGGCGGTGGCCTCTGCTCTGCATACCTTTAATGGCAGCACAGCTTTCTGGACACCTGGGAGGCTAGCCGGGGCACCCTGTTCCCGGCAGGAACATTGAGTACCCCCATGTGCACCTGGGTCTGCTAAGCAACAGCCAGGCCCGTAGCCCTTTAGAGCCCCTCTGTGCACGCCGAGCGTAGGGAAACACACTGCCCTCTCTTTTGGAGCAGCTTGGTTTCCTCAGCACTCGCACACGTTCACGAACACCGTTCTGGCACATGCCACATGGCGCGAAGGTCTTACGCATTGCCCTAGTCGGAGCTGCGCTCAGAGTAACCCTCGTCTTCGCATTCCATCCAGGACCTCCTGACTGAAGTCACCGTGCCTCCTAGAGGACGGCGGCTTGGGTTCTTACTGCAATTCAACTCCTCTTCCTTCTGTGTCAGTGCAGGCAGCCCCAGGCCCAGAGGAGCAGCTACGGCGTTCCTTGGTGGAGACAGTTCGCTGGATACGGGACTCCCTACTTCGATGAGTTGATTCAGGGAAGGAAACACAGGGTAACCGGTGTCTCTTGGGACTCGTTAGAAACCACAGGGATGTACGCTGAGTGTGCCCATGAAAACGGGGCCTGCTGGAACTAGTCCTGCTTTCCCATTTTGAGGGCGGCATTCATGCCTGCCTTGAAGCTACATGACATTCACGGCACCCAACAGTCCGGTGAGCCCTGGAAGAATGCTTCGGGGAAAATTATGAGTTTGCTCTCTCTAAACCAGGGGCTTCCGTGGCCGCGGTGGTGGTCCGCATGACAGGCTCTAGAGCTAAAGGGAACCTCAACGTGAGAACTCGCCTCCAGGTTAGGCCCTGAGTAGCCATGCAGAAAGGGAGGCATGCAGCTGTTTCTAGGAGATCTTAGTGACTTACGCGCTTTGTTTTAAAGGAAGTACACGTCCGGGGACTCATAGGCCCCATGAGTGTGCATCATTTTCACTCCAAGGTCACTGAGTGCCTCCAGACACCTGTGGGCCAGCTGAGCAACGTCGAGGTCCATGGGTTGAGACCTCGGAGGACCTCTGTGCGTGCCGAGTGCTGGGCAACAACACACTGCGCATTCCTCGAGGAGCGGTTCACCTCCAGAGCCCTCGAGCACCCTGAGGACAACATGGCTGGTGAGTACGAAGTGCCCAGGAAGACTCTGTCATGGCCCTTGTGTGAGCTGCCATGAGAGAACGCTGTGCATGGAACACTGCGAGGCCCGTCCTCGTACCTGAAGTCACTCTGCTCGAGGAGAAAGTCAGCATCTTAGCATGCTGTGTCGCTACCGACACACCCAGCATGAACCCATGCCTGGAAGTAAGGCCCTGCTTTGCCGTGCAGAAGCGGAGGCGTGGTGCAGTTTCCAGGAGGCGGTGGCCTCTGCTCTGCATACCTTTAACGGCAGCACAGCTTTCTGGACACCTGGGAGGCTAGCCGGGGCACCCTGTTCCCGGCAGGAACACTGAGTATCCCCAGGTGCACCTGGGTCTGCTAAGCAACATCCAGGCCCGTAGCCCTTTAGAGCCCCTCTGTGCACGCCGAGCGTAGGGAAACACACTGCCCTCTCTTTTGGAGCAGCTTGGTTTCCTCAGCACTCGCACACGTTCACGAACACCGTTCTGGCACATGCCACATGGCGCGAAGGTCTTACGCATTGCCCTATTCGGAGCTGCGCTCAGAGTAACCCTCGTCTTCGCATTCCATCCAGGACCTCCTGACTGAAGTCACCGTGCCTCCTAGAGGACGGCGGCTTGGGTTCTTACTGCAATTCAAGTCCTCTTCCTTCTGTGTCAGTGCAGGCAGCCCCAGGCCCAGAGGAGCAGCTACGGCGTTCCTTGGTGGAGACAGTTCGCTGGATGCGGGACTCCCTACTTCGATGAGTTGATTCAGGGAAGGAAACACAGGGTAACCGGTGTCTCTTGGGACTCGTTAGAAACCACAGGGATGTACGCTGAGTGTGCCCATGAAAACGGGGCCTGCTGGAACTAGTCCTGCTTTCCCATTTTGAGGGCGGCATTCATGCCTGCCTTGAAGCTACATGACATTCCCGGCGCCCGACAGTCCGGTGAGCCCTGGAAGAATGCTTCGGGGAAAATTATGAGTTTGCTCTCCCTAAACCAGGGGCTTCCGTGGCCGCGGTGGCGGTCCGCATGACAGGCTCTAGAGCTAAAGGGAACCTCAACATGAGAACTCGCTTCCAGGTTAGGCCCTGAGTAGCCGTGCAGAAAGGGAGCCATGCAGCTGTTTCCAGGAGTTCTTAGTCACTTACGTGCTTTATTTGAAAGGAAGTACACGTCCGGGGACTCCTAGGCCCCACGGGTGTGCCTCATTTTCCCTCCAAGGTCACTGAGTGCCTCCAGACACCTGTGGGCCAGCTGAGCAACGTCGAGGTCCATGGGTTGAGACCTCGGAGGACCTCTGTGTGTGCCGCGTGCTGGGCAACAACACACTGCGCATTCCTCGAGGAGCGGTTCACCTCCAGAGCCCTCGAGCACCCTGAGGACAACATGGCTGGTGAGCACGAAGTGCCCAGGAAGACCCTGTCATGACCCTTGTGTGAACTGCCATGAGAGAACGCTGTGCATGGAACACTGCGAGGCCCGTCCTCGTACCTGAAGTCACTCTGCTCGAGGAGAAAGTCAGCATCTTAGCATGCTGTGTCGCTACCGACACACCCAGCATGAACCCATGCCTGGAAGTAAGGCCCTGCTTTGCCGTGCAGAAGCGGAGGCGTGGTGCAGTTTCCAGGAGGCGGTGGCCTCTGCTCTGCATACCTTTAACGGCAGCACAGCTTTCTGGACACCTGGGAGGCTAGCCGGGGCACCCTGTTCCCGGCAGGAACACTGAGTACCCCCATGTGCACCTGGGTCTGCTAAGCAACAGCCAGGCCCGTAGCCCTTTAGAGCCCCTCTGTGCACGCCGAGCGTAGGGAAACACACTGCCCTCTCTTTTGGAGCAGCTTGGTTTCCTCAGCACTCGCACACGTTCACGAACACCGTTCTGGCACATGCCACATGGCGCGAAGGTCTTACGCATTGCCCTAGTCGGAGCTGCGCTCAGAGTAACCCTCGTCTTCGCATTCCATCCAGGACCTCCTGACTGAAGTCACCGTGCCTCCTAGAGGACGGCGGCTTGGGTTCTTACTGCAATTCAACTCCTCTTCCTTCTGTGTCAGTGCAGGCAGCCCCAGGCCCAGAGGAGCAGCTACGGCGTTCCTTGGTGGAGACAGTTCGCTGGATGCGGGACTCCCTACTTCGATGAGTTGATTCAGGGAAGGAAACACAGGGTAACCGGTGTCTCTTGGGACTCGTTAGAAACCACAGGGATGTACGCTGAGTGTGCCCATGAAAACGGGGCCTGCTGGAACTAGTCCTGCTTTCCCATTTTGAGGGCGGCATTCATGCCTGCCTTGAAGCTACATGACATTCCCGGCACCCGACAGTCCGGTGAGCCCTGGAAGAATGCTTCGGGGAAAATTATGAGTTTGCTCTCTCTAAACCAGGGGCTTCCGTGGCCGCGGTGGCGGTCCGCATGACAGGCTCTAGAGCTAAAGGGAACCTCAACATGAGAACTCGCTTCCAGGCTAGGCCCTGTGTAGCCGTGCAGAAAGGGAGCCATGCAGCTGTTTCCAGGAGTTCTTAGTCACTTACGTGCTTTATTTGAAAGGAAGTACACGTCCGGGGACTCCTAGGCCCCACGGGTGTGCCTCATTTTCCCTCCAAGGTCACTGAGTGCCTCCAGACACCTGTGGGCCAGCTGAGCAACGTCGAGGTCCATGGGTTGAGACCTCGGAGGACCTCTGTGCGTGCCGAGTGCTGGGCAACAACACACTGCGCATTCCTCGAGGAGCGGTTCACCTCCAGAGCCCTCGAGCACCCTGAGGACAACATGGCTGGTGAGTACGAAGTGCCCAGGAAGACTCTGTCATGGCCCTTGTGTGAGCTGCCATGAGAGAACGCTGTGCATGGAACACTGCGAGGCCCGTCCTCGTACCTGAAGTCACTCTGCTCGAGGAGAAAGTCAGCATCTTAGCATGCTGTGTCGCTACCGACACACCCAGCATGAACCCATGCCTGGAAGTAAGGCCCTGCTTTGCCGTGCAGAAGCGGAGGCGTGGTGCAGTTTCCAGGAGGCGGTGGCCTCTGCTCTGCATACCTTTAACGGCAGCACAGCTTTCTGGACACCTGGGAGGCTAGCCGGGGCACCCTGTTCCCGGCAGGAACACTGAGTACCCCCAGGTGCACCTGGGTCTGCTAAGCAACATCCAGGCCCGTAGCCCTTTAGAGCCCCTCTGTGCACGCCGAGCGTAGGGAAACACACTGCCCTCTCTTTTGGAGCAGCTTGGTTTCCTCAGCACTCGCACACGTTCACGAACACCGTTCTGGCACATGCCACATGGCGCGAAGGTCTTACGCATTGCCCTAGTCGGAGCTGCGCTCAGAGTAACCCTCGTCTTCGCATTCCATCCAGGACCTCCTGACTGAAGTCACCGTGCCTCCTAGAGGACGGCGGCTTGGGTTCTTACTGCAATTCAAGTCCTCTTCCTTCTGTGTCAGTGCAGGCAGCCCCAGGCCCAGAGGAGCAGCTACGGCGTTCCTTGGTGGAGACAGTTCGCTGGATGCGGGACTCCCTACTTCGATGAGTTGATTCAGGGAAGGAAACACAGGGTAACCGGTGTCTCTTGGGACTCGTTAGAAACCACAGGGATGTACGCTGAGTGTGCCCATGAAAACGGGGCCTGCTGGAACTAGTCCTGCTTTCCCATTTTGAGGGCGGCATTCATGCCTGCCTTGAAGCTACATGACATTCCCGGCACCCGACAGTCCGGTGAGCCCTGGAAGAATGCTTCGGGGAAAATTATGAGTTTGCTCTCTCTAAACCAGGGGCTTCCGTGGCCGCGGTGGCGGTCCGCATGACAGGCTCTAGAGCTAAAGGGAACCTCAACATGAGAACTCGCTTCCAGGCTAGGCCCTGTGTAGCCGTGCAGAAAGGGAGCCATGCAGCTGTTTCCAGGAGTTTTTAGTCACTTACGTGCTTTATTTGAAAGGAAGTACACGTCCGGGGACTCCTAGGCCCCACGGGTGTGCCTCATTTTCCCTCCAAGGTCACTGAGTGCCTCCAGACACCTGTGGGCCAGCTGAGCAACGTCGAGGTCCATGGGTTGAGACCTCGGAGGACCTCTGTGTGTGCCGCGTGCTGGGCAACAACACACTGCGCATTCCTCGAGGAGCGGTTCACCTCCAGAGCCCTCGAGCACCCTGAGGACAACATGGCTGGTGAGTACGAAGTGCCCAGGAAGACTCTGTCATGGCCCTTGTGTGAGCTGCCATGAGAGAACGCTGTGCATGGAACACTGCGAGGCCCGTCCTCGTACCTGAAGTCACTCTGCTCGAGGAGAAAGTCAGCATCTTAGCATGCTGTGTCGCTACCGACACACCCAGCATGAACCCATGCCTGGAAGTAAGGCCCTGCTTTGCCGTGCAGAAGCGGAGGCGTGGTGCAGTTTCCAGGAGGCGGTGGCCTCTGCTCTGCATACCTTTAACGGCAGCACAGCTTTCTGGACACCTGGGAGGCTAGCCGGGGCACCCTGTTCCCGGCAGGAACACTGAGTATCCCCAGGTGCACCTGGGTCTGCTAAGCAACATCCAGGCCCGTAGCCCTTTAGAGCCCCTCTGTGCACGCCGAGCGTAGGGAAACACACTGCCCTCTCTTTTGGAGCAGCTTGGTTTCCTCAGCACTCGCACACGTTCACGAACACCGTTCTGGCACATGCCACATGGCGCGAAGGTCTTACGCATTGCCCTAGTCGGAGCTGCGCTCAGAGTAACCCTCGTCTTCGCATTCCATCCAGGACCTCCTGACTGAAGTCACCGTGCCTCCTAGAGGACGGCGGCTTGGGTTCTTACTGCAATTCAAGTCCTCTTCCTTCTGTGTCACTGCAGGCAGCCCCAGGCCCAGAGGAGCAGCTACGGTGTTCCTTGGTGGAGACAGTTCGCTAGATGCGGGACTCCCTACTTCGATGAGTTGATTCAGGGAAGGAAACACAAGGAAACCGGTGTCTCTTGGGACTCGTTAGAAACCACAGGGATGTACGCTGAGTGTGCCCATGAAAACGGGGGCCTGTTGGAACTAGCCCTGCTTTCCCATTTTGAGGGCTGCATTCATGCTTGCCTTGAAGCTCCCTCACATTCCCGGCTCCCAACAGGCCAGTGAGCCCTGGAAGAATGCTTCGGGGAAAATTATGAGTTTGCTCTCTCTAAACCAGGGGCTTCATTGGCCGTGGTGGTGGTCCGCATGACAGGCTCTAGAGCTAAAGGGAACCTCAACGTGAGAACTCGCCTCCAGGTTAGGCCCTGAGTAGCCATGCAGAAAGTGAGGCATGCAGCTGTTTCTAGGAGATCTTAGTGACTTACGCGCTTTGTTTTAAAGGAAGTACACGTCCGGGGACTCATAGGCCCCATGGGTGTGCATCATTTTCACTCCAAGGTCACTGAGTGCCTCCAGACACCTGTGGGCCAGCTGAGCAACGTCGAGGTCCATGGGTTGAGACCTCGGAGGACCTCTGTGCGTGCCGAGTGCTGGGCAACAACACACTGCGCATTCCTCGAGGAGCGGTTCACCTCCACAGCCCTCGAGCACCCTGAGGACAACATGGCTGGTGAGTACGAAGTGCCCAGGAAGACTCTGTCATGGCCCTTGTGTGAGCTGCCATGAGAGAACGCTGTGCATGGAACACTGCGAGGCCCGTCCTCGTACCTGAAGTCACTCTGCTCGAGGAGAAAGTCAGCATCTTAGCATGCTGTGTCGCTACCGACACACCCAGCATGAACCCATGCCTGGAAGTAAGGCCCTGCTTTGCCGTGCAGAAGCGGAGGCGTGGTGCAGTTTCCAGGAGGCGGTGGCCTCTGCTCTGCATACCTTTAACGGCAGCACAGCTTTCTGGACACCTGGGAGGCTAGCCGGGGCACCCTGTTCCCGGCAGGAACACTGAGTACCCCCAGGTGCACCTGGGTCTGCTAAGCAACATCCAGGCCCGTAGCCCTTTAGAGCCCCTCTGTGCACGCCGAGCGTAGGGAAACACACTGCCCTCTCTTTTGGAGCAGCTTGGTTTCCTCAGCACTCGCACACGTTCACGAACACCGTTCTGGCACATGCCACATGGTGCGAAGGTCTTACGCATTGCCCTAGTCGGAGCTGCGCTCAGAGTAACCCTCGTCTTCGCATTCCATCCAGGACCTCCTGACTGAAGTCACCGTGCCTCCTAGAGGACGGCGGCTTGGGTTCTTACTGCAATTCAAGTCCTCTTCCTTCTGTGTCAGTGCAGGCAGCCCCAGGCCCAGAGGAGCAGCTACGGCGTTCCTTGGTGGAGACAGTTCGCTGGATGCGGGACTCCCTACTTCGATGAGTTGATTCAGGGAAGGAAACACAGGGTAACCGGTGTCTCTTGGGACTCGTTAGAAACCACAGGGATGTACGCTGAGTGTGCCCATGAAAACGGGGCCTGCTGGAACTAGTCCTGCTTTCCCATTTTGAGGGCGGCATTCATGCCTGCCTTGAAGCTACATGACATTCCCGGCACCCGACAGTCCGGTGAGCCCTGGAAGAATGCTTCGGGGAAAATTATGAGTTTGCTCTCTCTAAACCAGGGGCTTCCGTGGCCGCGGTGGCCGTCCGCATGACAGGCTCTAGAGCTAAAGGGAACCTCAACATGAGAACTCGCTTCCAGGCTAGGCCCTGTGTAGCCGTGCAGAAAGGGATCCATGCAGCTGTTTCCAGGAGTTCTTAGTCACTTACGTGCTTTATTTGAAAGGAAGTACACGTCCGGGGACTCCTAGGCCCCACGGGTGTGCCTCATTTTCCCTCCAAGGTCACTGAGTGCCTCCAGACACCTGTGGGCCAGCTGAGCAACGTCGAGGTCCATGGGTTGAGACCTCGGAGGACCTCTGCGTGTGCCGCGTGCTGGGCAACAACACACTGCGCATTCCTCGAGGAGCAGTTCACCTCCAGAGCCCTCGAGCACCCTGAGGACAACATGGCTGGTGAGTACGAAGTGCCCAGGAAGACTCTGTCATGGCCCTTGTGTGAGCTGCCATGAGAGAACGCTGTGCATGGAACACTGCGAGGCCCGTCCTCGTACCTGAAGTCACTCTGCTCGAGGAGAAAGTCAGCATCTTAGCATGCTGTGTCGCTACCGACACACCCAGCATGAACCCATGCCTGGAAGTAAGGCCCTGCTTTGCCGTGCAGAAGCGGAGGCGTGGTGCAGTTTCCAGGAGGCGGTGGCCTCTGCTCTGCATACCTTTAACGGCAGCACAGCTTTCTGGACACCTGGGAGGCTAGCCGGGGCACCCTGTTCCCGGCAGGAACACTGAGTACCCCCAGGTGCACCTGGGTCTGCTAAGCAACATCCAGGCCCGTAGCCCTTTAGAGCCCCTCTGTGCACGCCGAGCGTAGGGAAACACACTGCCCTCTCTTTTGGAGCAGCTTGGTTTCCTCAGCACTCGCACACGTTCACGAACACCGTTCTGGCACATGCCACATGGCGCGAAGGTCTTACGCATTGCCCTAGTCGGAGCTGCGCTCAGAGTAACCCTCGTCTTCGCATTCCATCCAGGACCTCCTGACTGAAGTCACCGTGCCTCCTAGAGGACGGCGGCTTGGGTTCTTACTGCAATTCAAGTCCTCTTCCTTCTGTGTCAGTGCAGGCAGCCCCAGGCCCAGAGGAGCAGCTACGGCGTTCCTTGGTGGAGACAGTTCGCTGGATGCGGGACTCCCTACTTCGATGAGTTGATTCAGGGAAGGAAACACAGGGTAACCGGTGTCTCTTGGGACTCGTTAGAAACCACAGGGATGTACGCTGAGTGTGCCCATGAAAACGGGGCCTGCTGGAACTAGTCCTGCTTTCCCATTTTGAGGGCGGCATTCATGCCTGCCTTGAAGCTACATGACATTCCCGGCACCCGACAGTCCGGTGAGCCCTGGAAGAATGCTTCGGGGAAAATTATGAGTTTGCTCTCCCTAAACCAGGGGCTTCCGTGGCCGCGGTGGCGGTCCGCATGACAGGCTCTAGAGCTAAAGGGAACCTCAACATGAGAACTCGCTTCCAGGCTAGGCCCTGTGTAGCCGTGCAGAAAGGGAGCCATGCAGCTGTTTCCAGGAGTTCTTAGTCACTTACGTGCTTTATTTGAAAGGAAGTACACGTCCGGGGACTCCTAGGCCCCACGGGTGTGCCTCATTTTCCCTCCAAGGTCACTGAGTGCCTCCAGACACCTGTGGGCCAGCTGAGCAACGTCGAGGTCCATGGGTTGAGACCTCGGAGGACCTCTGTGTGTGCCGCGTGCTGGGCAACAACACACTGCGCATTCCTCGAGGAGCGGTTCACCTCCAGAGCCCTCGAGCACCCTGAGGACAACATGGCTGGTGAGTACGAAGTGCCCAGGAAGACTCTGTCATGGCCCTTGTGTGAGCTGCCATGAGAGAACGCTGTGCATGGAACACTGCGAGGCCCGTCCTCGTACCTGAAGTCACTCTGCTCGAGGAGAAATTCAGCATCTTAGCATGCTGTGTCGCTACCGACACACCCAGCATGAACCCATGCCTGGAAGTAAGGCCCTGCTTTGCCGTGCAGAAGCGGAGGCGTGGTGCAGTTTCCAGGAGGCGGTGGCCTCTGCTCTGCATACCTTTAACGGCAGCACAGCTTTCTGGACACCTGGGAGGCTAGCCGGGGCACCCTGTTCCCGGCAGGAACACTGAGTACCCCCAGGTGCACCTGGGTCTGCTAAGCAACATCCAGGCCCGTAGCCCTTTAGAGCCCCTCTGTGCACGCCGAGCGTAGGGAAACACACTGCCCTCTCTTTTGGAGCAGCTTGGTTTCCTCAGCACTCGCACACGTTCACGAACACCGTTCTGGCACATGCCACATGGCGCGAAGGTCTTACGCATTGCCCTAGTCGGAGCTGCGCTCAGAGTAACCCTCGTCTTCGCATTCCATCCAGGACCTCCTGACTGAAGTCACCGTGCCTCCTAGAGGACGGCGGCTTGGGTTCTTACTGCAATTCAAGTCCTCTTCCTTCTGTGTCAGTGCAGGCAGCCCCAGGCCCAGAGGAGCAGCTACGGCGTTCCTTGGTGGAGACAGTTCGCTAGATGCGGGACTCCCTACTTCGATGAGTTGATTCAGGGAAGGAAACACAAGGAAACCGGTGTCTCTTGGGACTCGTTAGAAACCACAGGGATGTACGCTGAGTGTGCCCATGAAAACGGGGGCCTGTTGGAACTAGCCCTGCTTTCCCATTTTGAGGGCTGCATTCATGCTTGCCTTGAAGCTCCCTCACATTCCCGGCTCCCAACAGGCCAGTGAGCCCTGGAAGAATGCTTCGGGGAAAATTATGAGTTTGCTCTCTCTAAACCAGGGGCTTCATTGGCCGTGGTGGTGGTCCGCATGACAGGCTCTAGAGCTAAAGGGAACCTCAACGTGAGAACTCGCCTCCAGGTTAGGCCCTGAGTAGCCATGCAGAAAGTGAGGCATGCAGCTGTTTCTAGGAGATCTTAGTGACTTACGTGCTTTGTTTTAAAGGAAGTACACGTCCGGGGACTCATAGGCCCCATGAGTGTGCATCATTTTCACTCCAAGGTCACTGAGTGCCTCCAGACACCTGTGGGCCAGCTGAGCAACGTCGAGGTCCATGGGTTGAGACCTCGGAGGACCTCTGTGCGTGCCGAGTGCTGGGCAACAACACACTGCGCATTCCTCGAGGAGCGGTTCACCTCCAGAGCCCTCGAGCACCCTGAGGACAACATGGCTGGTGAGTACGAAGTGCCCAGGAAGACTCTGTCATGGCCCTTGTGTGAGCTGCCATGAGAGAACGCTGTGCATGGAACACTGTGAGGCCCGTCCTCGTACCTGAAGTCACTCTGCTCGAGGAGAAAGTCAGCATCTTAGCATGCTGTGTCGCTACCGACACACCCAGCATGAACCCATGCCTGGAAGTAAGGCCCTGCTTTGCCGTGCAGAAGCGGAGGCGTGGTGCAGTTTCCAGGAGGCGGTGGCCTCTGCTCTGCATACCTTTAACGGCAGCACAGCTTTCTGGACACCTGGGAGGCTAGCCGGGGCACCCTGTTCCCGGCAGGAACACTGAGTACCCCCAGGTGCACCTGGGTCTGCTAAGCAACATCCAGGCCCGTAGCCCTTTAGAGCCCCTCTGTGCACGCCGAGCGTAGGGAAACACACTGCCCTCTCTTTTGGAGCAGCTTGGTTTCCTCAGCACTCGCACACGTTCACGAACACCGTTCTGGCACATGCCACATGGCGCGAAGGTCTTACGCATTGCCCTAGTCGGAGCTGCGCTCAGAGTAACCCTCGTCTTCGCATTCCATCCAGGACCTCCTGACTGAAGTCACCGTGCCTCCTAGAGGACGGCGGCTTGGGTTCTTACTGCAATTCAAGTCCTCTTCCTTCTGTGTCAGTGCAGGCAGCCCCAGGCCCAGAGGAGCAGCTACGGCGTTCCTTGGTGGAGACAGTTCGCTGGATGCGGGACTCCCTACTTCGATGAGTTGATTCAGGGAAGGAAACACAGGGTAACCGGTGTCTCTTGGGACTCGTTAGAAACCACAGGGATGTACGCTGAGTGTGCCCATGAAAACGGGGCCTGCTGGAACTAGTCCTGCTTTCCCATTTTGAGGGCGGCATTCATGCCTGCCTTGAAGCTACATGACATTCCCGGCACCCGACAGTCCGGTGAGCCCTGGAAGAATGCTTCACGGAAAATTATGAGTTTGCTCTCTCTAAACCAGGGGCTTCCGTGGCCGCAGTGGCGGTCCGCATGACAGGCTCTAGAGCTAAAGGGAACCTCAACATGAGAACTCGCTTCCAGGCTAGGCCCTGTGTAGCCGTGCAGAAAGGGAGCCATGCAGCTGTTTCCAGGAGTTCTTAGTCACTTACGTGCTTTATTTGAAAGGAAGTACACGTCCGGGGACTCCTAGGCCCCACGGGTGTGCCTCATTTTCCCTCCAAGGTCACTGAGTGCCTCCAGACACCTGTGGGCCAGCTGAGCAACGTCGAGGTCCATGGGTTGAGACCTCGGAGGACCTCTGTGTGTGCCGCGTGCTGGGCAACAACACACTGCGCATTCCTCGAGGAGCGGTTCACCTCCAGAGCCCTCGAGCACCCTGAGGACAACATGGCTGGTGAGCACGAAGTGCCCAGGAAGACTCTGTCATGGCCCTTGTGTGAGCTGCCATGAGAGAACGCTGTGCATGGAACACTGCGAGGCCCGTCCTCGTACCTGAAGTCACTCTGCTCGAGGAGAAAGTCAGCATCTTAGCATGCTGTGTCGCTACCGACACACCCAGCATGAACCCATGCCTGGAAGTAAGGCCCTGCTTTGCCGTGCAGAAGCGGAGGCGTGGTGCAGTTTCCAGGAGGCGGTGGCCTCTGCTCTGCATACCTTTAACGGCAGCACAGCTTTCTGGACACCTGGGAGGCTAGCCGGGGCACCCTGTTCCCGGCAGGAACACTGAGTATCCCCAGGTGCACCTGGGTCTGCTAAGCAACATCCAGGCCCGTAGCCCTTTAGAGCCCCTCTGTGCACGCCGAGCGTAGGGAAACACACTGCCCTCTCTTTTGGAGCAGCTTGGTTTCCTCAGCACTCGCACACGTTCACGAACACCGTTCTGGCACATGCCACATGGCGCGAAGGTCTTACGCATTGCCCTAGTCGGAGCTGCGCTCAGAGTAACCCTCGTCTTCGCATTCCATCCAGGACCTCCTGACTGAAGTCACCGTGCCTCCTAGAGGACGGCGGCTTGGGTTCTTACTGCAATTCAAGTCCTCTTCCTTCTGTGTCAGTGCAGGCAGCCCCAGGCCCAGAGGAGCAGCTACGGCATTCCTTGGTGGAGACAGTTCGCTGGATGCGGGACTCCCTACTTCGATGAGTTGATTCAGGGAAGGAAACACAGGGTAACCGGTGTCTCTTGGGACTCGTTAGAAACCACAGGGATGTACGCTGAGTGTGCCCATGAAAACGGGGCCTGCTGGAACTAGTCCTGCTTTCCCATTTTGAGGGCGGCATTCATGCCTGCCTTGAAGCTACATGACATTCCCGGCACCCGACAGTCCGGTGAGCCCTGGAAGAATGCTTCGGGGAAAATTATGAGTTTGCTCTCTCTAAACCAGGGGCTTCCGTGGCCGCGGTGGCGGTCCGCATGACAGGCTCTAGAGCTAAAGGGAACCTCAACATGAGAACTCGCTTCCAGGTTAGGCCCTGAGTAGCCGTGCAGAAAGGGAGCCATGCAGCTGTTTCCAGGAGTTCTTAGTCACTTACGTGCTTTATTTGAAAGGAAGTACACGTCCGGGGACTCCTAGGCCCCACGGGTGTGCCTCATTTTCCCTCCAAGGTCACTGAGTGCCTCCAGACACCTGTGGGCCAGCTGAGCAACGTCGAGGTCCATGGGTTGAGACCTCGGAGGACCTCTGTGTGTGCCGCGTGCTGGGCAACAACACACTGCGCATTCCTCGAGGAGCGGTTCACCTCCAGAGCCCTCGAGCACCCTGAGGACAACATGGCTGGTGAGTACGAAGTGCCCAGGAAGACTCTGTCATGGCCCTTGTGTGAGCTTCCATGAGAGAACGCTGTGCATGGAACACTGCGAGGCCCGTCCTCGTACCTGAAGTCACTCTGCTCGAGGAGAAAGTCAGCATCTTAGCATGCTGTGTCGCTACCGACACACCCAGCATGAACCCATGCCTGGAAGTAAGGCCCTGCTTTGCCGTGCAGAAGCGGAGGCGTGGTGCAGTTTCCAGGAGGCGGTGGCCTCTGCTCTGCATACCTTTAACGGCAGCACAGCTTTCTGGACACCTGGGAGGCTAGCCGGGGCACCCTGTTCCCGGCAGGAACACTGAGCACCCCCAGGGGCACCTGGGTCTGCTAAGCAACATCCAGGCCCGTAGCCCTTTAGAGCCCCTCTGTGCACGCCGAGCGTAGGGAAACACACTGCCCTCTCTTTTGGAGCAGCTTGGTTTCCTCAGCACTCGCACACGTTCACGAACACCGTTCTGGCACATGCCACATGGCGCGAAGGTCTTACGCATTGCCCTAGTCGGAGCTGCGCTCAGAGTAACCCTCGTCTTCGCATTCCATCCAGGACCTCCTGACTGAAGTCACCGTGCCTCCTAGAGGACGGCGGCTTGGGTCTTACTGCAATTCAACTCCTCTTCCTTCTGTGTCAGTGCAGGCAGCCCCAGGCCCAGAGGAGCAGCTACGGCATTCCTTGGTGGAGACAGTTCACTGGATGCGGGACTCCCTACTTCGATGAGTTGATTCAGGGAAGGAAACACAGGGTAACCGGTGTCTCTTGGGACTCGTTAGAAACCACAGGGATGTACGCTGAGTGTGCCCATGAAAACGGGGCCTGCTGGAACTAGTCCTGCTTTCCCATTTTGAGGGCGGCATTCATGCCTGCCTTGAAGCTACATGACATTCCCGGCACCCGACAGTCCGGTGAGCCCTGGAAGAATGCTTCGAGGAAAATTATGAGTTTGCTCTCTCTAAACCAGGGGCTTCCGTGGCCGCGGTGGCGGTCCGCATGACAGGCTCTAGAGCTAAAGGGAACCTCAACATGAGAACTCGCTTCCAGGTTAGGCCCTGAGTAGCCGTGCAGAAAGGGAGACATGCAGCTGTTTCCAGGAGTTCTTAGTCACTTACGTGCTTTATTTGAAAGGAAGTACACGTCCGGGGACTCCTAGGCCCCACGGGTGTGCCTCATTTTCCCTCCAAGGTCACTGAGTGCCTCCAGACAACTGTGGGCCAGCTGAGCAACGTCGAGGTCCATGGGTTGAGACCTCGGAGGACCTCTGTGTGTGCCGCGTGCTGGGCAACAACACACTGCGCATTCCTCGAGGAGCGGTTCACCTCCAGAGCCCTCGAGCACCCTGAGGACAACATGGCTGGTGAGCACGAAGTGCCCAGGAAGACTCTGTCATGGCCCTTGTGTGAGCTGCCATGAGAGAACGCTGTGCATGGAACACTGCGAGGCCCGTCCTCGTACCTGAAGTCACTCTGCTCGAGGAGAAAGTCAGCATCTTAGCATGCTGTGTCGCTACCGACACACCCAGCATGAACCCATGCCTGGAAGTAAGGCCCTGCTTTGCCGTGCAGAAGCGGAGGCGTGGTGCAGTTTCCAGGAGGCGGTGGCCTCTGCTCTGCATACCTTTAACGGCAGCACAGCTTTCTGGACACCTGGGAGGCTAGCCGGGGCACCCTGTTCCCGGCAGGAACACTGAGTATCCCCAGGTGCACCTGGGTCTGCTAAGCAACATCCAGGCCCGTAGCCCTTTAGAGCCCCTCTGTGCACGCCGAGCGTAGGGAAACACACTGCCCTCTCTTTTGGAGCAGCTTGGTTTCCTCAGCACTCGCACACGTTCACGAACACCGTTCTGGCACATGCCACATGGCGCGAAGGTCTTACGCATTGCCCTAGTCGGAGCTGCGCTCAGAGTAACCCTCGTCTTCGCATTCCATCCAGGACCTCCTGACTGAAGTCACCGTGCCTCCTAGAGGACGGCGGCTTGGGTTCTTACTGCAATTCAAGTCCTCTTCCTTCTGTGTCAGTGCAGGCAGCCCCAGGCCCAGAGGAGCAGCTACGGCGTTCCTTGGTGGAGACAGTTCGCTGGATGCGGGACTCCCTACTTCGATGAGTTGATTCAGGGAAGGAAACACAGGGTAACCGGTGTCTCTTGGGACTCGTTAGAAACCACAGGGATGTACGCTGAGTGTGCCCATGAAAACGGGGCCTGCTGGAACTAGTCCTGCTTTCCCATTTTGAGGGCGGCATTCATGCCTGCCTTGAAGCTACATGACATTCCCGGCACCCGACAGTCCGGTGAGCCCTGGAAGAATGCTTCGGGGAAAATTATGAGTTTGCTCTCCCTAAACCAGGGGCTTCCGTGGCCGCGGTGGCGGTCCGCATGACAGGCTCTAGAGCTAAAGGGAACCTCAACATGAGAACTCGCTTCCAGGTTAGGCCCTGAGTAGCCGTGCAGAAAGGGAGCCATGCAGCTGTTTCCAGGAGTTCTTAGTCACTTACGTGCTTTATTTGAAAGGAAGTACACGTCCGGGGACTCCTAGGCCCCACGGGTGTGCCTCATTTTCCCTCCAAGGTCACTGAGTGCCTCCAGACACCTGTGGGCCAGCTGAGCAACGTCGAGGTCCAGGGGTTGAGACCTCGGAGGACCTCTGTGTGTGCCGCGTGCTGGGCAACAACACACTGCGCATTCCTCGAGGAGCGGTTCACCTCCAGAGTCCTCGAGCACCCTGAGGACAACATGGCTGGTGAGTACGAAGTGCCCAGGAAGACTCTGTCATGGCCCTTGTGTGAGCTGCCATGAGAGAACGCTGTGCATGGAACACTGCGAGGCCCGTCCTCGTACCTGAAGTCACTCTGCTCGAGGAGAAAGTCAGCATCTTAGCATGCTGTGTCGCTACCGACACACCCAGCATGAACCCATGCCTGGAAGTAAGGCCCTGCTTTGCCGTGCAGAAGCGGAGGCGTGGTGCAGTTTCCAGGAGGCGGTGGCCTCTGCTCTGCATACCTTTAACGGCAGCACAGCTTTCTGGACACCTGGGAGGCTAGCCGGGGCACCCTGTTCCCGGCAGGAACACTGAGTATCCCCAGGTGCACCTGGGTCTGCTAAGCAACATCCAGGCCCGTAGCCCTTTAGAGCCCCTCTGTGCACGCCGAGCGTAGGGAAACACACTGCCCTCTCTTTTGGAGCAGCTTGGTTTCCTCAGCACTCGCACACGTTCACGAACACCGTTCTGGCACATGCCACATGGCGCGAAGGTCTTACGCATTGCCCTAGTCGGAGCTGCGCTCAGAGTAACCCTCGTCTTCGCATTCCATCCAGGACCTCCTGACTGAAGTCACCGTGCCTCCTAGAGGACGGCGGCTTGGGTTCTTACTGCAATTCAAGTCCTCTTCCTTCTGTGTCAGTGCAGGCAGCCCCAGGCCCAGAGGAGCAGCTACGGCGTTCCTTGGTGGAGACAGTTCGCTGGATGCGGGACTCCCTACTTCGATGAGTTGATTCAGGGAAGGAAACACAGGGTAACCGGTGTCTCTTGGGACTCGTTAGAAACCACAGGGATGTACGCTGAGTGTGCCCATGAAAACGGGGCCTGCTGGAACTAGTCCTGCTTTCCCATTTTGAGGGCGGCATTCATGCCTGCCTTGAAGCTACATGACATTCCCGGCACCCGACAGTCCGGTGAGCCCTGGAAGAATGCTTCGGGGAAAATTATGAGTTTGCTCTCCCTAAACCAGGGGCTTCCGTGGCCGCGGTGGCGGTCCGCATGACAGGCTCTAGAGCTAAAGGGAACCTCAACATGAGAACTCGCTTCCAGGTTAGGCCCTGAGTAGCCGTGCAGAAAGGGAGCCATGCAGCTGTTTCCAGGAGTTCTTAGTCACTTACGTGCTTTATTTGAAAGGAAGTACACGTCCGGGGACTCCTAGGCCCCACGGGTGTGCCTCATTTTCCCTCCAAGGTCACTGAGTGCCTCCAGACACCTGTGGGCCAGCTGAGCAACGTCGAGGTCCAGGGGTTGAGACCTCGGAGGACCTCTGTGTGTGCCGCGTGCTGGGCAACAACACACTGCGCATTCCTCGAGGAGCGGTTCACCTCCAGAGTCCTCGAGCACCCTGAGGACAACATGGCTGGTGAGTACGAAGTGCCCAGGAAGACTCTGTCATGGCCCTTGTGTGAGCTGCCATGAGAGAACGCTGTGCATGGAACACTGCGAGGCCCGTCCTCGTACCTGAAGTCACTCTGCTCGAGGAGAAAGTCAGCATCTTAGCATGCTGTGTCGCTACCGACACACCCAGCATGAACCCATGCCTGGAAGTAAGGCCCTGCTTTGCCGTGCAGAAGCGGAGGCGTGGTGCAGTTTCCAGGAGGCGGTGGCCTCTGCTCTGCATACCTTTAACGGCAGCACAGCTTTCTGGACACCTGGGAGGCTAGCCGGGGCACCCTGTTCCCGGCAGGAACACTGAGTATCCCCAGGTGCACCTGGGTCTGCTAAGCAACATCCAGGCCCGTAGCCCTTTAGAGCCCCTCTGTGCACGCCGAGCGTAGGGAAACACACTGCCCTCTCTTTTGGAGCAGCTTGGTTTCCTCAGCACTCGCACACGTTCACGAACACCGTTCTGGCACATGCCACATGGCGCGAAGGTCTTACGCATTGCCCTAGTCGGAGCTGCGCTCAGAGTAACCCTCGTCTTCGCATTCCATCCAGGACCTCCTGACTGAAGTCACCGTGCCTCCTAGAGGACGGCGGCTTGGGTTCTTACTGCAATTCAAGTCCTCTTCCTTCTGTGTCAGTGCAGGCAGCCCCAGGCCCAGAGGAGCAGCTACGGCGTTCCTTGGTGGAGACAGTTCGCTGGATACGGGACTCCCTACTTCGATGAGTTGATTCAGGGAAGGAAACACAGGGTAACCGGTGTCTCTTGGGACTCGTTAGAAACCACAGGGATGTACGCTGAGTGTGCCCATGAAAACGGGGCCTGCTGGAACTAGTCCTGCTTTCCCATTTTGAGGGCGGCATTCATGCCTGCCTTGAAGCTACATGACATTCCCGGCGCCCGACAGTCCGGTGAGCCCTGGAAGAATGCTTCGGGGAAAATTATGAGTTTGCTCTCCCTAAACCAGGGGCTTCCGTGGCCGCGGTGGCGGTCCGCATGACAGGCTCTAGAGCTAAAGGGAACCTCAACATGAGAACTCGCTTCCAGGTTAGGCCCTGAGTAGCCGTGCAGAAAGGGAGCCATGCAGCTGTTTCCAGGAGTTCTTAGTCACTTACGTGCTTTATTTGAAAGGAAGTACACGTCCGGGGACTCCTAGGCCCCACGGGTGTGCCTCATTTTCCCTCCAAGGTCACTGAGTGCCTCCAGACACCTGTGGGCCAGCTGAGCAACGTCGAGGTCCATGGGTTGAGACCTCGGAGGACCTCTGTGTGTGCCGCGTGCTGGGCAACAACACACTGCGCATTCCTCGAGGAGCGGTTCACCTCCAGAGCCCTCGAGCACCCTGAGGACAACATGGCTGGTGAGTACGAAGTGCCCAGGAAGACTCTGTCATGGCCCTTGTGTGAGCTGCCATGAGAGAACGCTGTGCATGGAACACTGCGAGGCCCGTCCTCGTACCTGAAGTCACTCTGCTCGAGGAGAAAGTCAGCATCTTAGCATGCTGTGTCGCTACCGACACACCCAGCATGAACCCATGCCTGGAAGTAAGGCCCTGCTTTGCCGTGCAGAAGCGGAGGCGTGGTGCAGTTTCCAGGAGGCGGTGGCCTCTGCTCTGCATACCTTTAACGGCAGCACAGCTTTCTGGACACCTGGGAGGCTAGCCGGGGCACCCTGTTCCCGGCAGGAACACTGAGTATCCCCAGGTGCACCTGGGTCTGCTAAGCAACAGCCAGGCCCGTAGCCCTTTAGAGCCCCTCTGTGCACGCCGAGCGTAGGGAAACACACTGCCCTCTCTTTTGGAGCAGCTTGGTTTCCTCAGCACTCGCACACGTTCACGAACACCGTTCTGGCACATGCCACATGGCGCGAAGGTCTTACGCATTGCCCTAGTCGGAGCTGCGCTCAGAGTAACCCTCGTCTTCGCATTCCATCCAGGACCTCCTGACTGAAGTCACCGTGCCTCCTAGAGGACGGCGGCTTGGGTTCTTACTGCAATTCAAGTCCTCTTCCTTCTGTGTCAGTGCAGGCAGCCCCAGGCCCAGAGGAGCAGCTACGGCGTTCCTTGGTGGAGACAGTTCGCTGGATGCGGGACTCCCTACTTCGATGAGTTGATTCAGGGAAGGAAACACAGGGTAACCGGTGTCTCTTGGGACTCGTTAGAAACCACAGGGATGTACGCTGAGTGTGCCCATGAAAACGGGGCCTGCTGGAACTAGTCCTGCTTTCCCATTTTGAGGGCGGCATTCATGCCTGCCTTGAAGCTACATGACATTCCCGGCACCCGACAGTCCGGTGAGCCCTGGAAGAATGCTTCGCGGAAAATTATGAGTTTGCTCTCTCTAAACCAGGGGCTTCCGTGGCCGCGGTGGCGGTCCGCATGACAGGCTCTAGAGCTAAAGGGAACCTCAACATGAGAACTCGCTTCCAGGCTAGGCCCTGTGTAGCCGTGCAGAAAGGGAGCCATGCAGCTGTTTCCAGGAGTTCTTAGTCACTTACGTGCTTTATTTGAAAGGAAGTACACGTCCGGGGACTCCTAGGCCCCACGGGTGTGCCTCATTTTCCCTCCAAGGTCACTGAGTGCCTCCAGACACCTGTGGGCCAGCTGAGCAACGTCGAGGTCCATGGGTTGAGACCTCGGAGGACCTCTGTGTGTGCCGCGTGCTGGGCAACAACACACTGCGCATTCCTCGAGGAGCGGTTCACCTCCAGAGCCCTCGAGCACCCTGAGGACAACATGGCTGGTGAGTACGAAGTGCCCAGGAAGACTCTGTCATGGCCCTTGTGTGAGCTGCCATGAGAGAACGCTGTGCATGGAACACTGCGAGGCCCGTCCTCGTACCTGAAGTCACTCTGCTCGAGGAGAAAGTCAGCATCTTAGCATGCTGTGTCGCTACCGACACACCCAGCATGAACCCATGCCTGGAAGTAAGGCCCTGCTTTGCCGTGCAGAAGCGGAGGCGTGGTGCAGTTTCCAGGAGGCGGTGGCCTCTGCTCTGCATACCTTTAACGGCAGCACAGCTTTCTGGACACCTGGGAGGCTAGCCGGGGCACCCTGTTCCCGGCAGGAACACTGAGTACCCCCAGGTGCACCTGGGTCTGCTAAGCAACATCCAGGCCCGTAGCCCTTTAGAGCCCCTCTGTGCACGCCGAGCGTAGGGAAACACACTGCCCTCTCTTTTGGAGCAGCTTGGTTTCCTCAGCACTCGCACACGTTCACGAACACCGTTCTGGCACATGCCACATGGCGCGAAGGTCTTACGCATTGCCCTAGTCGGAGCTGCGCTCAGAGTAACCCTCGTCTTCGCATTCCATCCAGGACCTCCTGACTGAAGTCACCGTGCCTCCTAGAGGACGGCGGCTTGGGTTCTTACTGCAATTCAAGTCCTCTTCCTTCTGTGTCAGTGCAGGCAGCCCCAGGCCCAGAGGAGCAGCTACGGCGTTCCTTGGTGGAGACAGTTCGCTGGATGCGGGACTCCCTACTTCGATGAGTTGATTCAGGGAAGGAAACACAGGGTAACCGGTGTCTCTTGGGACTCGTTAGAAACCACAGGGATGTACGCTGAGTGTGCCCATGAAAACGGGGCCTGCTGGAACTAGTCCTGCTTTCCCATTTTGAGGGCGGGATTCATGCCTGCCTTGAAGCTACATGACATTCCCGGCACCCGACAGTCCGGTGAGCCCTGGAAGAATGCTTCGCGGAAAATTATGAGTTTGCTCTCTCTAAACCAGGGGCTTCCGTGGCCGCGGTGGCGGTCCGCATGACAGGCTCTAGAGCTAAAGGGAACCTCAACATGAGAACTCGCTTCCAGGCTAGGCCCTGTGTAGCCGTGCAGAAAGGGAGCCATGCAGCTGTTTCCAGGAGTTCTTAGTCACTTACGTGCTTTATTTGAAAGGAAGTACACGTCCGGGGACTCCTAGGCCCCACGGGTGTGCCTCATTTTCCCTCCAAGGTCACTGAGTGCCTCCAGACACCTGTGGGCCAGCTGAGCAACGTCGAGGTCCATGGGTTGAGACCTCGGAGGACCTCTGTGTGTGCCGCGTGCTGGGCAACAACACACTGCGCATTCCTCGAGGAGCGGTTCACCTCCAGAGCCCTCGAGCACCCTGAGGACAACATGGCTGGTGAGTACGAAGTGCCCAGGAAGACTCTGTCATGGCCCTTGTGTGAGCTGCCATGAGAGAACGCTGTGCATGGAACACTGCGAGGCCCATCCTCGTACCTGAAGTCACTCTGCTCGAGGAGAAAGTCAGCATCTTAGCATGCTGTGTCGCTACCGACACACCCAGCATGAACCCATGCCTGGAAGTAAGGCCCTGCTTTGCCGTGCAGAAGCGGAGGCGTGGTGCAGTTTCCAGGAGGTGGTGGCCTCTGCTCTGCATACCTTTAACGGCAGCACAGCTTTCTGGACACCTGGGAGGCTAGCCGGGGCACCCTGTTCCCGGCAGGAACACTGAGTATCCCCAGGTGCACCTGGGTCTGCTAAGCAACATCCAGGCCCGTAGCCCTTTAGAGCCCCTCTGTGCACGCCGAGCGTAGGGAAACACACTGCCCTCTCTTTTGGAGCAGCTTGGTTTCCTCAGCACTCGCACACGTTCACGAACACCGTTCTGGCACATGCCACATGGCGCGAAGGTCTTACGCATTGCCCTATTCGGAGCTGCGCTCAGAGTAACCCTCGTCTTCGCATTCCATCCAGGACCTCCTGACTGAAGTCACCGTGCCTCCTAGAGGACGGCGGCTTGGGTTCTTACTGCAATTCAAGTCCTCTTCCTTCTGTGTCACTGCAGGCAGCCCCAGGCCCAGAGGAGCAGCTACGGTGTTCCTTGGTGGAGACAGTTCACTAGATGCGGGACTCCCTACTTCGATGAGTTGATTCAGGGAAGGAAACACAAGGAAACCGGTGTCTCTTGGGACTCGTTAGAAACCACAGGGATGTACGCTGAGTGTGCCCATGAAAACGGGGGCCTGTTGGAACTAGCCCTGCTTTCCCATTTTGAGGGCTGCATTCATGCTTGCCTTGAAGCTCCCTCACATTCCCGGCTCCCAACAGGCCAGTGAGCCCTGGAAGAATGCTTCGGGGAAAATTATGAGTTTGCTCTCTCTAAACCAGGGGCTTCATTGGCCGTGGTGGTGGTCCGCATGACAGGCTCTAGAGCTAAAGGGAACCTCAACGTGAGAACTCGCCTCCAGGTTAGGCCCTGAGTAGCCATGCAGAAAGTGAGGCATGCAGCTATTTCTAGGAGATCTTAGTGACTTACGCGCTTTGTTTTAAAGGAAGTACACGTCCGGGGACTCTTAGGCCCCATGGGTGTGCATCATTTTCACTCAAAGGTCACTGAGTGCCTCCAGACACCTGTGGGCCAGCTGAGCAACGTCGAGGTCCATGGGTTGAGACCTCGGAGGACCTCTGTGCCTGCCGCGTGCTGGGCAACAACACACTGCGCATTCCTCGAGGAGCGGTTCACCTCCAGAGCCCTCGAGCACCCTGAGGACAACATGGCTGGTGAGTACGAAGTGCCCAGGAAGACTCTGTCATGGCCCTTGTGTGAGCTGCCATGAGAGAACGCTGTGCATGGAACACTGCGAGGCCCGTCCTCGTACCTGAAGTCACTCTGCTCGAGGAGAAAGTCAGCATCTTAGCATGCTGTGTCGCTACCGACACACCCAGCATGAACCCATGCCTGGAAGTAAGGCCCTGCTTTGCCGTGCAGAAGCGGAGGCGTGGTGCAGTTTCCAGGAGGCGGTGGCCTCTGCTCTGCATACCTTTAACGGCAGCACAGCTTTCTGGACACCTGGGAGGCTAGCCGGGGCACCCTGTTCCCGGCAGGAACACTGAGTACCCCCAGGTGCACCTGGGTCTGCTAAGCAACATCCAGGCCCGTAGCCCTTTAGAGCCCCTCTGTGCACGCCGAGCGTAGGGAAACACACTGCCCTCTCTTTTGGAGCAGCTTGGTTTCCTCAGCACTCGCACACGTTCACGAACACCGTTCTGGCACATGCCACATGGCGCGAAGGTCTTACGCATTGCCCTAGTCGGAGCTGCGCTCAGAGTAACCCTCGTCTTCGCATTCCATCCAGGACCTCCTGACTGAAGTCACCGTGCCTCCTAGAGGACGGCAGCTTGGGTTCTTACTGCAATTCAAGTCCTCTTCCTTCTGTGTCAGTGCAGGCAGCCCCAGGCCCAGAGGAGCAGCTACGGCGTTCCTTGGTGGAGACAGTTCGCTGGATGCGGGACTCCCTACTTCGATGAGTTGATTCAGGGAAGGAAACACAGGGTAACCGGTGTCTCTTGGGACTCGTTAGAAACCACAGGGATGTACGCTGAGTGTGCCCATGAAAACGGGGCCTGCTGGAACTAGTCCTGCTTTCCCATTTTGAGGGCGGCATTCATGCCTGCCTTGAAGCTACATGACATTCCCGGCACCCGACAGTCCGGTGAGCCCTGGAAGAATGCTTCGGGGAAAATTATGAGTTTGCTCTCCCTAAACCAGGGGCTTCCGTGGCCGCGGTGGCGGTCCGCATGACAGGCTCTAGAGCTAAAGGGAACCTCAACATGAGAACTCGCTTCCAGGTTAGGCCCTGAGTAGCCGTGCAGAAAGGGAGCCATGCAGCTGTTTCCAGGAGTTCTTAGTCACTTACGTGCTTTATTTGAAAGGAAGTACACGTCCGGGGACTCCTAGGCCCCACGGGTGTGCCTCATTTTCCCTCCAAGGTCACTGAGTGCCTCCAGACACCTGTGGGCCAGCTGAGCAACGTCGAGGTCCATGGGTTGAGACCTCGGAGGACCTCTGTGTGTGCCGCATGCTGGGCAACAACACACTGCGCATTCCTCGAGGAGCGGTTCACCTCCAGAGCCCTCGAGCACCCTGAGGACAACATGGCTGGTGAGTACGAAGTGCCCAGGAAGACTCTGTCATGGCCCTTGTGTGAGCTGCCATGAGAGAACGCTGTGCATGGAACACTGCGAGGCCCGTCCTCGTACCTGAAGTCACTCTGCTCGAGGAGAAAGTCAGCATCTTAGCATGCTGTGTCGCTACCGACACACCCAGCATGAACCCATGCCTGGAAGTAAGGCCCTGCTTTGCCGTGCAGAAGCGGAGGCGTGGTGCAGTTTCCAGGAGGCGGTGGCCTCTGCTCTGCATACCTTTAACGGCAGCACAGCTTTCTGGACACCTGGGAGGCTAGCCGGGGCACCCTGTTCCCGGCAGGAACACTGAGTACCCCCAGGTGCACCTGGGTCTGCTAAGCAACATCCAGGCCCGTAGCCCTTTAGAGCCCCTCTGTGCACGCCGAGCGTAGGGAAACACACTGCCCTCTCTTTTGGAGCAGCTTGGTTTCCTCAGCACTCGCACACGTTCACGAACACCGTTCTGGCACATGCCACATGGCGCGAAGGTCTTACGCATTGCCCTATTCGGAGCTGCGCTCAGAGTAACCCTCGTCTTCGCATTCCATCCAGGACCTCCTGACTGAAGTCACCGTGCCTCTTAGAGGACGGCGGCTTGGGTTCTTACTGCAATTCAAGTCCTCTTCCTTCTGTGTCAGTGCAGGCAGCCCCAGGCCCAGAGGAGCAGCTACGGCGTTCCTTGGTGGAGACAGTTCGCTGGATGCGGGACTCCCTACTTCGATGAGTTGATTCAGGGAAGGAAACACAGGGTAACCGGTGTCTCTTGGGACTCGTTAGAAACCACAGGGATGTACGCTGAGTGTGCCCATGAAAACGGGGCCTGCTGGAACTAGTCCTGCTTTCCCATTTTGAGGGCGGCATTCATGCCTGCCTTGAAGCTACATGACATTCCCGGCACCCGACAGTCCGGTGAGCCCTGGAAGAATGCTTCGGGGAAAATTATGAGTTTGCTCTCCCTAAACCAGGGGCTTCCGTGGCCGCGGTGGCGGTCCGCATGACAGGCTCTAGAGCTAAAGGGAACCTCAACATGAGAACTCGCTTCCAGGCTAGGCCCTGTGTAGCCGTGCAGAAAGGGAGCCATGCAGCTGTTTCCAGGAGTTCTTAGTCACTTACGTGCTTTATTTGAAAGGAAGTACACGTCCGGGGACTCCTAGGCCCCACGGGTGTGCCTCATTTTCCCTCCAAGGTCACTGAGTGCCTCCAGACACCTGTGGGCCAGCTGAGCAACGTCGAGGTCCATGGGTTGAGACCTCGGAGGACATCTGTGTGTGCCGCGTGCTGGGCAACAACACACTGCGCATTCCTCGAGGAGCGGTTCACCTCCAGAGCCCTCGAGCACCCTGAGGACAACATGGCTGGTGAGTACGAAGTGCCCAGGAAGACTCTGTCATGGCCCTTGTGTGAGCTGCCATGAGAGAACGCTGTGCATGGAACACTGCGAGGCCCGTCCTCGTACCTGAAGTCACTCTGCTCGAGGAGAAAGTCAGCATCTTAGCATGCTGTGTCGCTACCGACACACCCAGCATGAACCCATGCCTGGAAGTAAGGCCCTGCTTTGCCGTGCAGAAGCGGAGGCGTGGTGCAGTTTCCAGGAGGCGGTGGCCTCTGCTCTGCATACCTTTAACGGCAGCACAGCTTTCTGGACACCTGGGAGGCTAGCCGGGGCACCCTGTTCCCGGCAGGAACACTGAGTATCCCCAGGTGCACCTGGGTCTGCTAAGCAACATCCAGGCCCGTAGCCCTTTAGAGCCCCTCTGTGCACGCCGAGCGTAGGGAAACACACTGCCCTCTCTTTTGGAGCAGCTTGGTTTCCTCAGCACTCGCACACGTTCACGAACACCGTTCTGGCACATGCCACATGGCGCGAAGGTCTTACGCATTGCCCTAGTCGGAGCTGCGCTCAGAGTAACCCTCGTCTTCGCATTCCATCCAGGACCTCCTGACTGAAGTCACCGTGCCTCCTAGAGGACGGCGGCTTGGGTTCTTACTGCAATTCAAGTCCTCTTCCTTCTGTGTCACTGCAGGCAGCCCCAGGCCCAGAGGAGCAGCTACGGTTTTCCTTGGTGGAGACAGTTCGCTAGATGCGGGACTCCCTACTTCGATGAGTTGATTCAGGGAAGGAAACACAAGGAAACCGGTGTCTCTTGGGACTCGTTAGAAACCACAGGGATGTACGCTGAGTGTGCCCATGAAAACGGGGGCCTGTTGGAACTAGCCCTGCTTTCCCATTTTGAGGGCTGCATTCATGCTTGCCTTGAAGCTCCCTCACATTCCCGGCTCCCAACAGGCCAGTGAGCCCTGGAAGAATGCTTCGGGGAAAATTATGAGTTTGCTCTCTCTAAACCAGGGGCTTCATTGGCCGTGGTGGTGGTCCGCATGACAGGCTCTAGAGCTAAAGGGAACCTCAACGTGAGAACTCGCCTCCAGGTTAGGCCTTGAGTAGCCATGCAGAAAGTGAGGCATGCAGCTGTTTCTAGGAGATCTTAGTGACTTACGCGCTTTGTTTTAAAGGAAGTACACGTCCGGGGACTCATAGGCCCCATGAGTGTGCATCATTTTCACTCCAAGGTCACTGAGTGCCTCCAGACACCTGTGGGCCAGCTGAGCAACGTCGAGGTCCATGGGTTGAGACCTCGGAGGACCTCTGTGCGTGCCGAGTGCTGGGCAACAACACACTGCGCATTCCTCGAGGAGCGGTTCACCTCCAGAGCCCTCGAGCACCCTGAGGACAACATGGCTGGTGAGTACGAAGTGCCCAGGAAGACTCTGTCATGGCCCTTGTGTGAGCTGCCATGAGAGAACGCTGTGCATGGAACACTGCGAGGCCCGTCCTCGTACCTGAAGTCACTCTGCTCGAGGAGAAAGTCAGCATCTTAGCATGCTGTGTCGCTACCGACACACCCAGCATGAACCCATGCCTGGAAGTAAGGCCCTGCTTTGCCGTGCAGAAGCGGAGGCGTGGTGCAGTTTCCAGGAGGCGGTGGCCTCTGCTCTGCATACCTTTAACGGCAGCACAGCTTTCTGGACACCTGGGAGGCTAGCCGGGGCACCCTGTTCCCGGCAGGAACACTGAGTATCCCCAGGTGCACCTGGGTCTGCTAAGCAACATCCAGGCCCGTAGCCCTTTAGAGCCCCTCTGTGCACGCCGAGCGTAGGGAAACACACTGCCCTCTCTTTTGGAGCAGCTTGGTTTCCTCAGCACTCGCACACGTTCACGAACACCGTTCTGGCACATGCCACATGGCGCGAAGGTCTTACGCATTGCCCTAGTCGGAGCTGCGCTCAGAGTAACCCTCGTCTTCGCATTCCATCCAGGACCTCCTGACTGAAGTCACCGTGCCTCCTAGAGGACGGCGGCTTGGGTTCTTACTGCAATTCAAGTCCTCTTCCTTCTGTGTCAGTGCAGGCAGCCCCAGGCCCAGAGGAGCAGCTACGGCGTTCCTTGGTGGAGACAGTTCGCTGGATGCGGGACTCCCTACTTCGATGAGTTGATTCAGGGAAGGAAACACAGGGTAACCGGTGTCTCTTGGGACTCATTAGAAACCACAGGGATGTACGCTGAGTGTGCCCATGAAAACGGGGCCTGCTGGAACTAGTCCTGCTTTCCCATTTTGAGGGCGGCATTCATGCCTGCCTTGAAGCTACATGACATTCCCGGCACCCGACAGTCCGGTGAGCCCTGGAAGAATGCTTCGGGGAAAATTATGAGTTTGCTCTCTCTAAACCAGGGGCTTCCGTGGCCGCGGTGGCGGTCCGCATGACAGGCTCTAGAGCTAAAGGGAACCTCAACATGAGAACTCGCTTCCAGGCTAGGCCCTGTGTAGCCGTGCAGAAAGGGAGCCATGCAGCTGTTTCCAGGAGTTCTTAGTCACTTACGTGCTTTATTTGAAAGGAAGTACACGTCCGGGGACTCCTAGGCCCCACGGGTGTGCCTCATTTTCCCTCCAAGGTCACTGAGTGCCTCCAGACACCTGTGGGTCAGCTGAGCAACGTCGAGGTCCATGGGTTGAGAACTCAGAGGACCTCTGTGTGTGCCGCGTGCTGGGCAACAACACACTGCGCATTCCTCGAGGAGCGGTTCACCTCCAGAGCCCTCGAGCACCCTGAGGACAACATGGCTGGTGAGTACGAAGTGCCCAGGAAGACTCTGTCATGGCCCTTGTGTGAGCTGCCATGAGAGAACGCTGTGCATGGAACACTGCGAGGCCCGTCCTCGTACCTGAAGTCACTCTGCTCGAGGAGAAAGTCAGCATCTTAGCATGCTGTGTCGCTACCGACACACCCAGCATGAACCCATGCCTGGAAGTAAGGCCCTGCTTTGCCGTGCAGAAGCGGAGGCGTGGTGCAGTTTCCAGGAGGCGGTGGCCTCTGCTCTGCATACCTTTAACGGCAGCACAGCTTTCTGGACACCTGGGAGGCTAGCCGGGGCACCCTGTTCCCGGCAGGAACACTGAGCACCCCCAGGTGCACCTGGGTCTGCTAAGCAACATCCAGGCCCGTAGCCCTTTAGAGCCCCTCTGTGCACGCCGAGCGTAGGGAAACACACTGCCCTCTCTTTTGGAGCAGCTTGGTTTCCTCAGCACTCGCACACGTTCACGAACACCGTTCTGGCACATGCCACATGGCGCGAAGGTCTTACGCATTGCCCTAGTCGGAGCTGCGCTCAGAGTAACCCTCGTCTTCGCATTCCATCCAGGACCTCCTGACTGAAGTCACCGTGCCTCCTAGAGGACGGCGGCTTGGGTTCTTACTGCAATTCAAGTCCTCTTCCTTCTGTGTCAGTGCAGGCAGCCCCAGGCCCAGAGGAGCAGCTACGGCGTTCCTTGGTGGAGACAGTTCGCTGGATGCGGGACTCCCTACTTCGATGAGTTGATTCAGGGAAGGAAACACAGGGTAACCGGTGTCTCTTGGGACTCGTTAGAAACCACAGGGATGTACGCTGAGTGTGCCCATGAAAACGGGGCCTGCTGGAACTAGTCCTGCTTTCCCATTTTGAGGGCGGCATTCATGCCTGCCTTGAAGCTACATGACATTCCCGGCACCCGACAGTCCGGTGAGCCCTGGAAGAATGCTTCGGGGAAAATTATGAGTTTGCTCTCCCTAAACCAGGGGCTTCCATGGCCGCGGTGGCGGTCCGCATGACAGGCTCTAGAGCTAAAGGGAACCTCAACATGAGAACTCGCTTCCAGGTTAGGCCCTGAGTAGCCGTGCAGAAAGGGAGCCATGCAGCTGTTTCCAGGAGTTCTTAGTCACTTACGTGCTTTATTTGAAAGGAAGTACACGTCCGGGGACTCCTAGGCCCCACGGGTGTGCCTCATTTTCCCTCCAAGGTCACTGAGTGCCTCCAGACACCTGTGGGCCAGCTGAGCAACGTCGAGGTCCATGGGTTGAGACCTCGGAGGACCTCTGTGTGTGCCGCGTGCTGGGCAACAACACACTGCGCATTCCTCGAGGAGCGGTTCACCTCCAGAGCCCTCGAGCACCCTGAGGACAACATGGCTGGTGAGTACGAAGTGCCCAGGAAGACTCTGTCATGGCCCTTGTGTGAGCTGCCATGAGAGAACGCTGTGCATGGAACACTGCGAGGCCCGTCCTCGTACCTGAAGTCACTCTGCTCGAGGAGAAAGTCAGCATCTTAGCATGCTGTGTCGCTACCGACACACCCAGCATGAACCCATGCCTGGAAGTAAGGCCCTGCTTTGCCGTGCAGAAGCGGAGGCGTGGTGCAGTTTCCAGGAGGCGGTGGCCTCTGCTCTGCATACATTTAACGGCAGCACAGCTTTCTGGACACCTGGGAGGCTAGCCGGGGCACCCTGTTCCCGGCAGGAACACTGAGTACCTCCAGGTGCACCTGGGTCTGCTAAGCAACATCCAGGCCCGTAGCCCTTTAGAGCCCCTCTGTGCACGCCGAGCGTAGGGAAACACACTGCCCTCTCTTTTGGAGCAGCTTGGTTTCCTCAGCACTCGCACACGTTCACGAACACCGTTCTGGCACATGCCACATGGCGCGAAGGTCTTACGCATTGCCCTATTCGGAGCTGCGCTCAGAGTAACCCTCGTCTTCGCATTCCATCCAGGACCTCCTGACTGAAGTCACCGTGCCTCTTAGAGGACGGCGGCTTGGGTTCTTACTGCAATTCAAGTCCTCTTCCTTCTGTGTCAGTGCAGGCAGCCCCAGGCCCAGAGGAGCAGCTACGGCGTTCCTTGGTGGAGACAGTTCGCTGGATGCGGGACTCCCTACTTCGATGAGTTGATTCAGGGAAGGAAACACAGGGTAACCGGTGTCTCTTGGGACTCGTTAGAAACCACAGGGATGTACGCTGAGTGTGCCCATGAAAACGGGGCCTGCTGGAACTAGTCCTGCTTTCCCATTTTGAGGGCGGCATTCATGCCTGCCTTGAAGCTACATGACATTCCCGGCACCCGACAGTCCGGTGAGCCCTGGAAGAATGCTTCGGGGAAAATTATGAGTTTGCTCTCCCTAAACCAGGGGCTTCCGTGGCCGCGGTGGCGGTCCGCATGACAGGCTCTAGAGCTAAAGGGAACCTCAACATGAGAACTCGCTTCCAGGCTAGGCCCTGTGTAGCCGTGCAGAAAGGGAGCCATGCAGCTGTTTCCAGGAGTTCTTAGTCACTTACGTGCTTTATTTGAAAGGAAGTACACGTCCGGGGACTCCTAGGCCCCACGGGTGTGCCTCATTTTCCCTCCAAGGTCACTGAGTGCCTCCAGACACCTGTGGGCCAGCTGAGCAACGTCGAGGTCCATGGGTTGAGACCTCGGAGGACCTCTGTGTGTGCCGCGTGCTGGGCAACAACACACTGCGCATTCCTCGAGGAGCGGTTCACCTCCAGAGCCCTCGAGCACCCTGAGGACAACATGGCTGGTGAGTACGAAGTGCCCAGGAAGACTCTGTCATGGCCCTTGTGTGAGCTGCCATGAGAGAACGCTGTGCATGGAACACTGCGAGGCCCGTCCTCGTACCTGAAGTCACTCTGCTCGAGGAGAAAGTCAGCATCTTAGCATGCTGTGTCGCTACCGACACACCCAGCATGAACCCATGCCTGGAAGTAAGGCCCTGCTTTGCCGTGCAGAAGCGGAGGCGTGGTGCAGTTTCCAGGAGGCGGTGGCCTCTGCTCTGCATACCTTTAACGGCAGCACAGCTTTCTGGACACCTGGGAGGCTAGCCGGGGCACCCTGTTCCCGGCAGGAACACTGAGTACCCCCAGGTGCACCTGGGTCTGCTAAGCAACATCCAGGCCCGTAGCCCTTTAGAGCCCCTCTGTGCACGCCGAGCGTAGGGAAACACACTGCCCTCTCTTTTGGAGCAGCTTGGTTTCCTCAGCACTCGCACACGTTCACGAACACCGTTCTGGCACATGCCACATGGCGCGAAGGTCTTACGCATTGCCCTAGTCGGAGCTGCGCTCAGAGTAACCCTCGTCTTCGCATTCCATCCAGGACCTCCTGACTGAAGTCACCGTGCCTCCTAGAGGACGGCGGCTTGGGTTCTTACTGCAATTCAAGTCCTCTTCCTTCTGTGTCAGTGCAGGCAGCCCCAGGCCCAGAGGAGCAGCTACGGCGTTCCTTGGTGGAGACAGTTCGCTGGATGCGGGACTCCCTACTTCGATGAGTTGATTCAGGGAAGGAAACACAGGGTAACCGGTGTCTCTTGGGACTCGTTAGAAACCACAGGGATGTACGCTGAGTGTGCCCATGAAAACGGGGCCTGCTGGAACTAGTCCTGCTTTCCCATTTTGAGGGCGGCATTCATGCCTGCCTTGAAGCTACATGACATTCCCGGCACCCGACAGTCCGGTGAGCCCTGGAAGAATGCTTCGCGGAAAATTATGAGTTTGCTCTCTCTAAACCAGGGGCTTCCGTGGCCGCGGTGGCGGTCCGCATGACAGGCTCTAGAGCTAAAGGGAACCTCAACATGAGAACTCGCTTCCAGGCTAGGCCCTGTGTAGCCGTGCAGAAAGGGAGCCATGCAGCTGTTTCCAGGAGTTCTTAGTCACTTACGTGCTTTATTTGAAAGGAAGTACACGTCCGGGGACTCCTAGGCCCCACGGGTGTGCCTCATTTTCCCTCCAAGGTCACTGAGTGCCTCCAGACACCTGTGGGCCAGCTGAGCAACGTCGAGGTCCATGGGTTGAGACCTCGGAGGACCTCTGTGTGTGCCGCGTGCTGGGCAACAACACATTGCGCATTCCTCGAGGAGCGGTTCACCTCCAGAGCCCTCGAGCACCCTGAGGACAACATGGCTGGTGAGTACGAAGTGCCCAGGAAGACTCTGTCATGGCCCTTGTGTGAGCTGCCATGAGAGAACGCTGTGCATGGAACACTGCGAGGCCCGTCCTCGTACCTGAAGTCACTCTGCTCGAGGAGAAAGTCAGCATCTTAGCATGCTGTGTCGCTACCGACACACCCAGCATGAACCCATGCCTGGAAGTAAGGCCCTGCTTTGCCGTGCAGAAGCGGAGGCGTGGTGCAGTTTCCAGGAGGCGGTGGCCTCTGCTCTGCATACCTTTAACGGCAGCACAGCTTTCTGGACACCTGGGAGGCTAGCCGGGGCACCCTGTTCCCGGCAGGAACACTGAGTACCCCCAGGTGCACCTGGGTCTGCTAAGCAACATCCAGGCCCGTAGCCCTTTAGAGCCCCTCTGTGCACGCCGAGCGTAGGGAAACACACTGCCCTCTCTTTTGGAGCAGCTTGGTTTCCTCAGCACTCGCACACGTTCACGAACACCGTTCTGGCACATGCCACATGGCGCGAAGGTCTTACGCATTGCCCTAGTCGGAGCTGCGCTCAGAGTAACCCTCGTCTTCGCATTCCATCCAGGACCTCCTGACTGAAGTCACCGTGCCTCCTAGAGGACGGCGGCTTGGGTTCTTACTGCAATTCAAGTCCTCTTCCTTCTGTGTCAGTGCAGGCAGCCCCAGGCCCAGAGGAGCAGCTACGGCGTTCCTTGGTGGAGACAGTTCGCTGGATGCGGGACTCCCTACTTCGATGAGTTGATTCAGGGAAGGAAACACAGGGTAACCGGTGTCTCTTGGGACTCGTTAGAAACCACAGGGATGTACGCTGAGTGTGCCCATGAAAACGGGGCCTGCTGGAACTAGTCCTGCTTTCCCATTTTGAGGGCGGCATTCATGCCTGCCTTGAAGCTACATGACATTCCCGGCACCCGACAGTCCGGTGAGCCCTGGAAGAATGCTTCGGGGAAAATTATGAGTTTGCTCTCTCTAAACCAGGGGCTTCCGTGGCCGCGGTGGCGGTCCGCATGACAGGCTCTAGAGCTAAAGGGAACCTCAACATGAGAACTCGCTTCCAGGCTAGGCCCTGTGTAGCCGTGCAGAAAGGGAGCCATGCAGCTGTTTCCAGGAGTTCTTAGTCACTTACGTGCTTTATTTGAAAGGAAGTACACGTCCGGGGACTCCTAGGCCCCACGGGTGTGCCTCATTTTCCCTCCAAGGTCACTGAGTGCCTCCAGACACCTGTGGGCCAGCTGAGCAACGTCGAGGTCCATGGGTTGAGACCTCGGAGGACCTCTGTGTGTGCCGCGTGCTGGGCAACAACACACTGCGCATTCCTCGAGGAGCGGTTCACCTCCAGAGCCCTCGAGCACCCTGAGGACAACATGGCTGGTGAGTACGAAGTGCCCAGGAAGACTCTGTCATGGCCCTTGTGTGAGCTGCCATGAGAGAACGCTGTGCATGGAACACTGCGAGGCCCGTCCTCGTACCTGAAGTCACTCTGCTCGAGGAGAAAGTCAGCATCTTAGCATGCTGTGTCGCTACCGACACACCCAGCATGAACCCATGCCTGGAAGTAAGGCCCTGCTTTGCCGTGCAGAAGCGGAGGCGTGGTGCAGTTTCCAGGAGGCGGTGGCCTCTGCTCTGCATACCTTTAACGGCAGCACAGCTTTCTGGACACCTGGGAGGCTAGCCGGGGCACCCTGTTCCCGGCAGGAACACTGAGCACCCCCAGGTGCACCTGGGTCTGCTAAGCAACATCCAGGCCCGTAGCCCTTTAGAGCCCCTCTGTGCACGCCGAGCGTAGGGAAACACACTGCCCTCTCTTTTGGAGCAGCTTGGTTTCCTCAGCACTCGCACACGTTCACGAACACCGTTCTGGCACATGCCACATGGCGCGAAGGTCTTACGCATTGCCCTAGTCGGAGCTGCGCTCAGAGTAACCCTCGTCTTCGCATTCCATCCAGGACCTCCTGACTGAAGTCACCGTGCCTCCTAGAGGACGGCGGCTTGGGTTCTTACTGCAATTCAAGTCCTCTTCCTTCTGTGTCAGTGCAGGCAGCCCCAGGCCCAGAGGAGCAGCTACGGCGTTCCTTGGTGGAGACAGTTCGCTGGATGCGGGACTCCCTACTTCGATGAGTTGATTCAGGGAAGGAAACACAGGGTAACCGGTGTCTCTTGGGACTCGTTAGAAACCACAGGGATGTACGCTGAGTGTGCCCATGAAAACGGGGCCTGCTGGAACTAGTCCTGCTTTCCCATTTTGAGGGCGGCATTCATGCCTGCCTTGAAGCTACATGACATTCCCGGCACCCGACAGTCCGGTGAGCCCTGGAAGAATGCTTCGGGGAAAATTATGAGTTTGCTCTCCCTAAACCAGGGGCTTCCGTGGCCGCGGTGGCGGTCCGCATGACAGGCTCTAGAGCTAAAGGGAACCTCAACATGAGAACTCGCTTCCAGGTTAGGCCCTGAGTAGCCGTGCAGAAAGGGAGCCATGCAGCTGTTTCCAGGAGTTCTTAGTCACTTACGTGCTTTATTTGAAAGGAAGTACACGTCCGGGGACTCCTAGGCCCCACGGGTGTGCCTCATTTTCCCTCCAAGGTCACTGAGTGCCTCCAGACACCTGTGGGCCAGCTGAGCAACGTCGAGGTCCATGGGTTGAGACCTCGGAGGACCTCTGTGTGTGCCGCGTGCTGGGCAACAACACACTGCGCATTCCTCGAGGAGCGGTTCACCTCCAGAGCCCTCGAGCACCCTGAGGACAACATGGCTGGTGAGCACGAAGTGCCCAGGAAGACTCTGTCATGGCCCTTGTGTGAGCTGCCATGAGAGAACGCTGTGCATGGAACACTGCGAGGCCCGTCCTCGTACCTGAAGTCACTCTGTTCGAGGAGAAAGTCAGCATCTTAGCATGCTGTGTCGCTACCGACACACCCAGCATGAACCCATGCCTGGAAGTAAGGCCCTGCTTTGCCGTGCAGAAGCGGAGGCGTGGTGCAGTTTCCAGGAGGCGGTGGCCTCTGCTCTGCATACCTTTAACGGCAGCACAGCTTTCTGGACACCTGGGAGGCTAGCCGGGGCACCCTGTTCCCGGCAGGAACACTGAGTACCCCCAGGTGCACCTGGGTCTGCTAAGCAACATCCAGGCCCGTAGCCCTTTAGAGCCCCTCTGTGCACGCCGAGCGTAGGGAAACACACTGCCCTCTCTTTTGGAGCAGCTTGGTTTCCTCAGCACTCGCACACGTTCACGAACACCGTTCTGGCACATGCCACATGGCGCGAAGGTCTTACGCATTGCCCTATTCGGAGCTGCGCTCAGAGTAACCCTCGTCTTCGCATTCCATCCAGGACCTCCTGACTGAAGTCACCGTGCCTCTTAGAGGACGGCGGCTTGGGTTCTTACTGCAATTCAAGTCCTCTTCCTTCTGTGTCAGTGCAGGCAGCCCCAGGCCCAGAGGAGCAGCTACGGCGTTCCTTGGTGGAGACAGTTCGCTGGATGCGGGACTCCCTACTTCGATGAGTTGATTCAGGGAAGGAAACACAGGGTAACCGGTGTCTCTTGAGACTCGTTAGAAACCACAGGGATGTACGCTGAGTGTGCCCATGAAAACGGGGCCTGCTGGAACTAGTCCTGCTTTCCCATTTTGAGGGCGGCATTCATGCCTGCCTTGAAGCTACATGACATTCCCGGCGCCCGACAGTCCGGTGAGCCCTGGAAGAATGCTTCGGGGAAAATTATGAGTTTGCTCTCCCTAAACCAGGGCCTTCCGTGGCCGCGGTGGCGGTCCGCATGACAGGCTCTAGAGCTAAAGGGAACCTCAACATGAGAACTCGCTTCCAGGCTAGGCCCTGTGTAGCCGTGCAGAAAGGGAGCCATGCAGCTGTTTCCAGGAGTTCTTAGTCACTTACGTGCTTTATTTGAAAGGAAGTACACGTCCGGGGACTCCTAGGCCCCACGGGTGTGCCTCATTTTCCCTCCAAGGTCACTGAGTGCCTCCAGACACCTGTGGGCCAGCTGAGCAACGTCGAGGTCCATGGGTTGAGACCTCGGAGGACCTCTGTGTGTGCCGCGTGCTGGGCAACAACACACTGCGCATTCCTCGAGGAGCGGTTCACCTCCAGAGCCCTCGAGCACCCTGAGGACAACATGGCTGGTGAGTACGAAGTGCCCAGGAAGACTCTGTCATGGCCCTTGTGTGAGCTGCCATGAGAGAACGCTGTGCATGGAACACTGCGAGGCCCGTCCTCGTACCTGAAGTCACTCTGCTCGAGGAGAAAGTCAGCATCTTAGCATGCTGTGTCGCTACCGACACACCCAGCATGAACCCATGCCTGGAAGTAAGGCCCTGCTTTGCCGTGCAGAAGCGGAGGCGTGGTGCAGTTTCCAGGAGGCGGTGGCCTCTGCTCTGCATACCTTTAACGGCAGCACAGCTTTCTGGACACCTGGGAGGCTAGCCGGGGCACCCTGTTCCCGGCAGGAACACTGAGTATCCCCAGGTGCACCTGGGTCTGCTAAGCAACATCCAGGCCCGTAGCCCTTTAGAGCCCCTCTGTGCACGCCGAGCGTAGGGAAACACACTGCCCTCTCTTTTGGAGCAGCTTGGTTTCCTCAGCACTCGCACACGTTCACGAACACCGTTCTGGCACATGCCACATGGCGCGAAGGTCTTACGCATTGCCCTAGTCGGAGCTGCGCTCAGAGTAACCCTCGTCTTCGCATTCCATCCAGGACCTCCTGACTGAAGTCACCGTGCCTCCTAGAGGACGGCGGCTTGGGTTCTTACTGCAATTCAACTCCTCTTCCTTCTGTGTCAGTGCAGGCAGCCCCAGGCCCAGAGGAGCAGCTACGGCGTTCCTTGGTGGAGACAGTTCGCTGGATGCGGGACTCCCTACTTCGATGAGTTGATTCAGGGAAGGAAACACAGGGTAACCGGTGTCTCTTGGGACTCGTTAGAAACCACAGGGATGTACGCTGAGTGTGCCCATGAAAACGGGGCCTGCTGGAACTAGTCCTGCTTTCCCATTTTGAGGGCGGCATTCATGCCTGCCTTGAAGCTACATGACATTCCCGGCACCCGACAGTCCGGTGAGCCCTGGAAGAATGCTTCGGGGAAAATTATGAGTTTGCTCTCTCTAAACCAGGGGCTTCCGTGGCCGCGGTGGCGGTCCGCATGACAGGCTCTAGAGCTAAAGGGAACCTCAACATGAGAACTCGCTTCCAGGTTAGGCCCTGAGTAGCCGTGCAGAAAGGGAGCCATGCAGCTGTTTCCAGGAGTTCTTAGTCACTTACGTGCTTTATTTGAAAGGAAGTACACGTCCGGGGACTCCTAGGCCCCACGGGTGTGCCTCATTTTCCCTCCAAGGTCACTGAGTGCCTCCAGACAACTGTGGGCCAGCTGAGCAACGTCGAGGTCCATGGGTTGAGACCTCGGAGGACCTCTGTGCGTGCCGAGTGCTGGGCAACAACACACTGCGCATTCCTCGAGGAGCGGTTCACCTCCAGAGCCCTCGAGCACCCTGAGGACAACATGGCTGGTGAGTACGAAGTGCCCAGGAAGACTCTGTCATGGCCCTTGTGTGAGCTGCCATGAGAGAACGCTGTGCATGGAACACTGCGAGGCCCGTCCTCGTACCTGAAGTCACTCTGCTCGAGGAGAAAGTCAGCATCTTAGCATGCTGTGTCGCTACCGACACACCCAGCATGAACCCATGCCTGGAAGTAAGGCCCTGCTTTGCCGTGCAGAAGCGGAGGCGTGGTGCAGTTTCCAGGAGGCGGTGGCCTCTGCTCTGCATACCTTTAACGGCAGCACAGCTTTCTGGACACCTGGGAGGCTAGCCGGGGCACCCTGTTCCCGGCAGGAACACTGAGTATCCCCAGGTGCACCTGGGTCTGCTAAGCAACATCCAGGCCCGTAGCCCTTTAGAGCCCCTCTGTGCACGCCGAGCGTAGGGAAACACACTGCCCTCTCTTTTGGAGCAGCTTGGTTTCCTCAGCACTCGCACACGTTCACGAACACCGTTCTGGCACATGCCACATGGCGCGAAGATCTTACGCATTGCCCTATTCGGAGCTGCGCTCAGAGTAACCCTCGTCTTCGCATTCCATCCAGGACCTCCTGACTGAAGTCACCGTGCCTCCTAGAGGACGGCGGCTTGGGTTCTTACTGCAATTCAAGTCCTCTTCCTTCTGTGTCAGTGCAGGCAGCCCCAGGCCCAGAGGAGCAGCTACGGCGTTCCTTGGTGGAGACAGTTCGCTGGATGCGGGACTCCCTACTTCGATGAGTTGATTCAGGGAAGGAAACACAGGGTAACCGGTGTCTCTTGGGACTCGTTAGAAACCACAGGGATGTACGCTGAGTGTGCCCATGAAAACGGGGCCTGCTGGAACTAGTCCTCCTTTCCCATTTTGAGGGCGGCATTCATGCCTGCCTTGAAGCTACATGACATTCCCGGCGCCCGACAGTCCGGTGAGCCCTGGAAGAATGCTTCGGGGAAAATTATGAGTTTGCTCTCCCTAAACCAGGGGCTTCCGTGGCCGCGGTGGCGGTCCGCATGACAGGCTCTAGAGCTAAAGGGAACCTCAACATGAGAACTCGCTTCCAGGTTAGGCCCTGAGTAGCCGTGCAGAAAGGGAGCCATGCAGCTGTTTCCAGGAGTTCTTAGTCACTTACGTGCTTTATTTGAAAGGAAGTACACGTCCGGGGACTCCTAGGCCCCACGGGTGTGCCTCATTTTCCCTCCAAGGTCACTGAGTGCCTCCAGACACCTGTGGGCCAGCTGAGCAACGTCGAGGTCCATGGGTTGAGACCTCGGAGGACCTCTGTGTGTGCCGCGTGCTGGGCAACAACACACTGCGCATTCCTCGAGGAGCGGTTCACCTCCAGAGCCCTCGAGCACCCTGAGGACAACATGGCTGGTGAGTACGAAGTGCCCAGGAAGACTCTGTCATGGCCCTTGTGTGAGCTGCCATGAGAGAACGCTGTGCATGGAACACTGCGAGGCCCGTCCTCGTACCTGAAGTCACTCTGCTCGAGGAGAAAGTCAGCATCTTAGCATGCTGTGTCGCTACCGACACACCCAGCATGAACCCATGCCTGGAAGTAAGGCCCTGCTTTGCCGTGCAGAAGCGGAGGCGTGGTGCAGTTTCCAGGAGGCGGTGGCCTCTGCTCTGCATACCTTTAACGGCAGCACAGCTTTCTGGACACCTGGGAGGCTAGCCGGGGCACCCTGTTCCCGGCAGGAACACTGAGTATCCCCAGGTGCACCTGGGTCTGCTAAGCAACATCCAGGCCCGTAGCCCTTTAGAGCCCCTCTGTGCACGCCGAGCGTAGGGAAACACACTGCCCTCTCTTTTGGAGCAGCTTGGTTTCCTCAGCACTCGCACACGTTCACGAACACCGTTCTGGCACATGCCACATGGCGCGAAGATCTTACGCATTGCCCTATTCGGAGCTGCGCTCAGAGTAACCCTCGTCTTCGCATTCCATCCAGGACCTCCTGACTGAAGTCACCGTGCCTCCTAGAGGACGGCGGCTTGGGTTCTTACTGCAATTCAAGTCCTCTTCCTTCTGTGTCAGTGCAGGCAGCCCCAGGCCCAGAGGAGCAGCTACGGCGTTCCTTGGTGGAGACAGTTCGCTGGATGCGGGACTCCCTACTTCGATGAGTTGATTCAGGGAAGGAAACACAGGGTAACCGGTGTCTCTTGGGACTCGTTAGAAACCACAGGGATGTACGCTGAGTGTGCCCATGAAAACGGGGCCTGCTGGAACTAGTCCTCCTTTCCCATTTTGAGGGCGGCATTCATGCCTGCCTTGAAGCTACATGACATTCCCGGCGCCCGACAGTCCGGTGAGCCCTGGAAGAATGCTTCGGGGAAAATTATGAGTTTGCTCTCCCTAAACCAGGGGCTTCCGTGGCCGCGGTGGCGGTCCGCATGACAGGCTCTAGAGCTAAAGGGAACCTCAACATGAGAACTCGCTTCCAGGTTAGGCCCTGAGTAGCCGTGCAGAAAGGGAGCCATGCAGCTGTTTCCAGGAGTTCTTAGTCACTTACGTGCTTTATTTGAAAGGAAGTACACGTCCGGGGACTCCTAGGCCCCACGGGTGTGCCTCATTTTCCCTCCAAGGTCACTGAGTGCCTCCAGACACCTGTGGGCCAGCTGAGCAACGTCGAGGTCCATGGGTTGAGACCTCGGAGGACCTCTGTGTGTGCCGCGTGCTGGGCAACAACACACTGCGCATTCCTCGAGGAGCGGTTCACCTCCAGAGCCCTCGAGCACCCTGAGGACAACATGGCTGGTGAGTACGAAGTGCCCAGGAAGACTCTGTCATGGCCCTTGTGTGAGCTGCCATGAGAGAACGCTGTGCATGGAACACTGCGAGGCCCGTCCTCGTACCTGAAGTCACTCTGCTCGAGGAGAAAGTCAGCATCTTAGCATGCTGTGTCGCTACCGACACACCCAGCATGAACCCATGCCTGGAAGTAAGGCCCTGCTTTGCCGTGCAGAAGCGGAGGCGTGGTGCAGTTTCCAGGAGGCGGTGGCCTCTGCTCTGCATACCTTTAACGGCAGCACAGCTTTCTGGACACCTGGGAGGCTAGCCGGGGCACCCTGTTCCCGGCAGGAACACTGAGTACCCCCAGGTGCACCTGGGTCTGCTAAGCAACATCCAGGCCCGTAGCCCTTTAGAGCCCCTCTGTGCACGCCGAGCGTAGGGAAACACACTGCCCTCTCTTTTGGAGCAGCTTGGTTTCCTCAGCACTCGCACACGTTCACGAACACCGTTCTGGCACATGCCACATGGCGCGAAGGTCTTACGCATTGCCCTAGTCGGAGCTGCGCTCAGAGTAACCCTCGTCTTCGCATTCCATCCAGGACCTCCTGACTGAAGTCACCGTGCCTCCTAGAGGACGGCGGCTTGGGTTCTTACTGCAATTCAAGTCCTCTTCCTTCTGTGTCAGTGCAGGCAGCCCCAGGCCCAGAGGAGCAGCTACGGCGTTCCTTGGTGGAGACAGTTCGCTGGATGCGGGACTCCCTACTTCGATGAGTTGATTCAGGGAAGGAAACACAGGGTAACCGGTGTCTCTTGGGACTCGTTAGAAACCACAGGGATGTACGCTGAGTGTGCCCATGAAAACGGGGCCTGCTGGAACTAGTCCTGCTTTCCCATTTTGAGGGCGGCATTCATGCCTGCCTTGAAGCTACATGACATTCCCGGCACCCGACAGTCCGGTGAGCCCTGGAAGAATGCTTCGGGGAAAATTATGAGTTTGCTCTCTCTAAACCAGGGGCTTCCGTGGCCGCGGTGGCGGTCCGCATGACAGGCTCTAGAGCTAAAGGGAACCTCAACATGAGAACTCGCTTCCAGGCTAGGCCCTGTGTAGCCATGCAGAAAGGGAGCCATGCAGCTGTTTCCAGGAGTTCTTAGTCACTTACGTGCTTTATTTGAAAGGAAGTACACGTCCGGGGACTCCTAGGCCCCACGGGTGTGCCTCATTTTCCCTCCAAGGTCACTGAGTGCCTCCAGACACCTGTGGGCCAGCTGAGCAACGTCGAGGTCCATGGGTTGAGACCTCGGAGGACCTCTGTGTGTGCCGCGTGCTGGGCAACAACACACTGCGCATTTCTCGAGGAGCGGTTCACCTCCAGAGCCCTCGAGCACCCTGAGGACAACATGGCTGGTGAGTACGAAGTGCCCAGGAAGACTCTGTCATGGCCCTTGTGTGAGCTGCCATGAGAGAACGCTGTGCATGGAACACTGCGAGGCCCGTCCTCGTACCTGAAGTCACTCTGCTCGAGGAGAAAGTCAGCATCTTAGCATGCTGTGTCGCTACCGACACACCCAGCATGAACCCATGCCTGGAAGTAAGGCCCTGCTTTGCCGTGCAGAAGCGGAGGCGTGGTGCAGTTTCCAGGAGGCGGTGGCCTCTGCTCTGCATACCTTTAACGGCAGCACAGCTTTCTGGACACCTGGGAGGCTAGCCGGGGCACCCTGTTCCCGGCAGGAACACTGAGTATCCCCAGGTGCACCTGGGTCTGCTAAGCAACATCCAGGCCCGTAGCCCTTTAGAGCCCCTCTGTGCACGCCGAGCGTAGGGAAACACACTGCCCTCTCTTTTGGAGCAGCTTGGTTTCCTCAGCACTCGCACACGTTCACGAACACCGTTCTGGCACATGCCACATGGCGCGAAGATCTTACGCATTGCCCTATTCGGAGCTGCGCTCAGAGTAACCCTCGTCTTCGCATTCCATCCAGGACCTCCTGACTGAAGTCACCGTGCCTCCTAGAGGACGGCGGCTTGGGTTCTTACTGCAATTCAAGTCCTCTTCCTTCTGTGTCAGTGCAGGCAGCCCCAGGCCCAGAGGAGCAGCTACGGCGTTCCTTGGTGGAGACAGTTCGCTGGATGCGGGACTCCCTACTTCGATGAGTTGATTCAGGGAAGGAAACACAGGGTAACCGGTGTCTCTTGGGACTCGTTAGAAACCACAGGGATGTACGCTGAGTGTGCCCATGAAAACGGGGCCTGCTGGAACTAGTCCTCCTTTCCCATTTTGAGGGCGGCATTCATGCCTGCCTTGAAGCTACATGACATTCCCGGCGCCCGACAGTCCGGTGAGCCCTGGAAGAATGCTTCGGGGAAAATTATGAGTTTGCTCTCCCTAAACCAGGGGCTTCCGTGGCCGCGGTGGCGGTCCGCATGACAGGCTCTAGAGCTAAAGGGAACCTCAACATGAGAACTCGCTTCCAGGTTAGGCCCTGAGTAGCCGTGCAGAAAGGGAGCCATGCAGCTGTTTCCAGGAGTTCTTAGTCACTTACGTGCTTTATTTGAAAGGAAGTACACGTCCGGGGACTCCTAGGCCCCACGGGTGTGCCTCATTTTCCCTCCAAGGTCACTGAGTGCCTCCAGACACCTGTGGGCCAGCTGAGCAACGTCGAGGTCCATGGGTTGAGACCTCGGAGGACCTCTGTGTGTGCCGCGTGCTGGGCAACAACACACTGCGCATTCCTCGAGGAGCGGTTCACCTCCAGAGCCCTCGAGCACCCTGAGGACAACATGGCTGGTGAGTACGAAGTGCCCAGGAAGACTCTGTCATGGCCCTTGTGTGAGCTGCCATGAGAGAACGCTGTGCATGGAACACTGCGAGGCCCGTCCTCGTACCTGAAGTCACTCTGCTCGAGGAGAAAGTCAGCATCTTAGCATGCTGTGTCGCTACCGACACACCCAGCATGAACCCATGCCTGGAAGTAAGGCCCTGCTTTGCCGTGCAGAAGCGGAGGCGTGGTGCAGTTTCCAGGAGGCGGTGGCCTCTGCTCTGCATACCTTTAACGGCAGCACAGCTTTCTGGACACCTGGGAGGCTAGCCGGGGCACCCTGTTCCCGGCAGGAACACTGAGTACCCCCAGGTGCACCTGGGTCTGCTAAGCAACATCCAGGCCCGTAGCCCTTTAGAGCCCCTCTGTGCACGCCGAGCGTAGGGAAACACACTGCCCTCTCTTTTGGAGCAGCTTGGTTTCCTCAGCACTCGCACACGTTCACGAACACCGTTCTGGCACATGCCACATGGCGCGAAGGTCTTACGCATTGCCCTAGTCGGAGCTGCGCTCAGAGTAACCCTCGTCTTCGCATTCCATCCAGGACCTCCTGACTGAAGTCACCGTGCCTCCTAGAGGACGGCGGCTTGGGTTCTTACTGCAATTCAAGTCCTCTTCCTTCTGTGTCAGTGCAGGCAGCCCCAGGCCCAGAGGAGCAGCTACGGCGTTCCTTGGTGGAGACAGTTCGCTGGATGCGGGACTCCCTACTTCGATGAGTTGATTCAGGGAAGGAAACACAGGGTAACCGGTGTCTCTTGGGACTCGCTAGAAACCACAGGGATGTACGCTGAGTGTGCCCATGAAAACGGGGCCTGCTGGAACTAGTCCTGCTTTCCCATTTTGAGGGCGGCATTCATGCCTGCCTTGAAGCTACATGACATTCCCGGCACCCGACAGTCCGGTGAGCCCTGGAAGAATGCTTCGGGGAAAATTATGAGTTTGCTCTCTCTAAACCAGGGGCTTCCGTGGCCGCGGTGGCGGTCCGCATGACAGGCTCTAGAGCTAAAGGGAACCTCAACATGAGAACTCGCTTCCAGGCTAGGCCCTGTGTAGCCATGCAGAAAGGGAGCCATGCAGCTGTTTCCAGGAGTTCTTAGTCACTTACGTGCTTTATTTGAAAGGAAGTACACGTCCGGGGACTCCTAGGCCCCACGGGTGTGCCTCATTTTCCCTCCAAGGTCACTGAGTGCCTCCAGACACCTGTGGGCCAGCTGAGCAACGTCGAGGTCCATGGGTTGAGACCTCGGAGGACCTCTGTGTGTGCCGCGTGCTGGGCAACAACACACTGCGTATTTCTCGAGGAGCGGTTCACCTCCAGAGCCCTCGAGCACCCTGAGGACAACATGGCTGGTGAGTACGAAGTGCCCAGGAAGACTCTGTCATGGCCCTTGTGTGAGCTGCCATGAGAGAACGCTGTGCATGGAACACTGCGAGGCCCGTCCTCGTACCTGAAGTCACTCTGCTCGAGGAGAAAGTCAGCATCTTAGCATGCTGTGTCGCTACCGACACACCCAGCATGAACCCATGCCTGGAAGTAAGGCCCTGCTTTGCCGTGCAGAAGCGGAGGCGTGGTGCAGTTTCCAGGAGGCGGTGGCCTCTGCTCTGCATACCTTTAACGGCAGCACAGCTTTCTGGACACCTGGGAGGCTAGCCGGGGCACCCTGTTCCCGGCAGGAACACTGAGTATCCCCAGGTGCACCTGGGTCTGCTAAGCAACATCCAGGCCCGTAGCCCTTTAGAGCCCCTCTGTGCACGCCGAGCGTAGGGAAACACACTGCCCTCTCTTTTGGAGCAGCTTGGTTTCTTCAGCACTCGCACACGTTCACGAACACCGTTCTGGCACATGCCACATGGCGCGAAGGTCTTACGCATTGCCCTAGTCGGAGCTGCGCTCAGAGTAACCCTCGTCTTCGCATTCCATCCAGGACCTCCTGACTGAAGTCACCGTGCCTCCTAGAGGACGGCGGCTTGGGTTCTTACTGCAATTCAAGTCCTCTTCCTTCTGTGTCAGTGCAGGCAGCCCCAGGCCCAGAGGAGCAGCTACGGTGTTCCTTGGTGGAGACAGTTCGCTAGATGCGGGACTCCCTACTTCGATGAGTTGATTCAGGGAAGGAAACACAAGGAAACCGGTGTCTCTTGGGACTCGTTAGAAACCACAGGGATGTACGCTGAGTGTGCCCATGAAAACGGGGGCCTGTTGGAACTAGCCCTGCTTTCCCATTTTGAGGGCTGCATTCATGCTTGCCTTGAAGCTCCCTCACATTCCCGGCTCCCAACAGGCCAGTGAGCCCTGGAAGAATGCTTCGGGGAAAATTATGAGTTTGCTCTCTCTAAACCAGGGGCTTCATTGGCCGTGGTGGTGGTCCGCATGACAGGCTCTAGAGCTAAAGGGAACCTCAACGTGAGAACTCGCCTCCAGGTTAGGCCCTGAGTAGCCATGCAGAAAGTGAGGCATGCAGCTGTTTCTAGGAGATCTTAGTGACTTACGCGCTTTGTTTTAAAGGAAGTACACGTCCGGGGACTCATAGGCCCCATGAGTGTGCATCATTTTCACTCCAAGGTCACTGAGTGCCTCCAGACACCTGTGGGCCAGCTGAGCAACGTCGAGGTCCATGGGTTGAGACCTCGGAGGAGCTCTGTGCGTGCCGAGTGCTGGGCAACAACACACTGTGCATTCCTCGAGGAGCGGTTCACCTCCAGAGCCCTCGAGCACCCTGAGGACAACATGGCTGGTGAGTACGAAGTGCCCAGGAAGACTCTGTCATGGCCCTTGTGTGAGCTGCCATGAGAGAACGCTGTGCATGGAACACTGCGAGGCCCGTCCTCGTACCTGAAGTCACTCTGCTCGAGGAGAAAGTCAGCATCTTAGCATGCTGTGTCGCTACCGACACACCCAGCATGAACCCATGCCTGGAAGTAAGGCCCTGCTTTGCCGTGCAGAAGCGGAGGCGTGGTGCAGTTTCCAGGAGGCGGTGGCCTCTGCTCTGCATACCTTTAACGGCAGCACAGCTTTCTGGACACCTGGGAGGCTAGCCAGGGCACCCTGTTCCCGGCAGGAACACTGAGTATCCCCAGGTGCACCTGGGTCTGCTAAGCAACATCCAGGCCCGTAGCCCTTTAGAGCCCCTCTGTGCACGCCGAGCGTAGGGAAACACACTGCCCTCTCTTTTGGAGCAGCTTGGTTTCCTCAGCACTCGCACACGTTCACGAACACCGTTCTGGCACATGCCACATGGCGCGAAGGTCTTACGCATTGCCCTAGTCGGAGCTGCGCTCAGAGTAACCCTCGTCTTCGCATTCCATCCAGGACCTCCTGACTGAAGTCACCATGCCTCCTAGAGGACGGCGGCTTGGGTTCTTACTGCAATTCAACTCCTCTTCCTTCTGTGTCAGTGCAGGCAGCCCCAGGCCCAGAGGAGCAGCTACGGCGTTCCTTGGTGGAGACAGTTCGCTGGATGCGGGACTCCCTACTTCGATGAGTTGATTCAGGGAAGGAAACACAGGGTAACCGGTGTCTCTTGGGACTCGTTAGAAACCACAGGGATGTACGCTGAGTGTGCCCATGAAAACGGGGCCTGCTGGAACTAGTCCTGCTTTCCCATTTTGAGGGCGGCATTCATGCCTGCCTTGAAGCTACATGACATTCCCGGCACCCGACAGTCCGGTGAGCCCTGGAAGAATGCTTCGCGGAAAATTATGAGTTTGCTCTCTCTAAACCAGGGGCTTCTGTGGCCGCGGTGGCGGTCCGCATGACAGGCTCTAGAGCTAAAGGGAACCTCAACATGAGAACTCGCTTCCAGGCTAGGCCCTGTGTAGCCGTGCAGAAAGGGAGCCATGCAGCTGTTTCCAGGAGTTCTTAGTCACTTACGTGCTTTATTTGAAAGGAAGTACACGTCCGGGGACTCCTAGGCCCCACGGGTGTGCCTCATTTTCCCTCCAAGGTCACTGAGTGCCTCCAGACACCTGTGGGCCAGCTGAGCAACGTCGAGGTCCATGGGTTGAGACCTCGGAGGACCTCTGTGTGTGCCGCGTGCTGGGCAACAACACACTGCGCATTCCTCGAGGAGCGGTTCACCTCCAGAGCCCTCGAGCACCCTGAGGACAACATGGCTGGTGAGTACGAAGTGCCCAGGAAGACTCTGTCATGGCCCTTGTGTGAGCTGCCATAAGAGAACGCTGTGCATGGAACACTGCGAGGCCCGTCCTCGTACCTGAAGTCACTCTGCTCGAGGAGAAAGTCAGCATCTTAGCATGCTGTGTCACTACCGACACACCCAGCATGAACCCATGCCTGGAAGTAAGGCCCTACTTTGCCGTGCAGAAGCGGAGGCGTGGTGCAGTTTCCAGGAGGCGGTGGCCTCTGCTCTGCATACCTTTAACGGCAGCACAGCTTTCTGGACACCTGGGAGGCTAGCCGGGGCACCCTGTTCCCGGCAGGAACACTGAGTACCCCCAGGTGCACCTGGGTCTGCTAAGCAACATCCAGGCCCGTAGCCCTTTAGAGCCCCTCTGTGCACGCCGAGCGTAGGGAAACACACTGCCCTCTCTTTTGGAGCAGCTTGGTTTCCTCAGCACTCGCACACGTTCACGAACACCGTTCTGGCACATGCCACATGGCGCGAAGGTCTTACGCATTGCCCTAGTCGGAGCTGCGCTCAGAGTAACCCTCGTCTTCGCATTCCATCCAGGACCTCCTGACTGAAGTCACCGTGCCTCCTAGAGGACGGCGGCTTGGGTTCTTACTGCAATTCAACTCCTCTTCCTTCTGTGTCAGTGCAGGCAGCCCCAGGCCCAGAGGAGCAGCTACGGCGTTCCTTGGTGGAGACAGTTCGCTGGATGCGGGACTCCCTACTTCGATGAGTTGATTCAGGGAAGGAAACACAGGGTAACCGGTGTCTCTTGGGACTCGTTAGAAACCACAGGGATGTACGCTGAGTGTGCCCATGAAAACGGGGCCTGCTGGAACTAGTCCTGCTTTCCCATTTTGAGGGCGGCATTCATGCCTGCCTTGAAGCTACATGACATTCCCGGCACCCGACAGTCCGGTGAGCCCTGGAAGAATGCTTCGGGGAAAATTATGAGTTTGCTCTCTCTAAACCAGGGGCTTCCGTGGCCGCGGTGGCGGTCCGCATGACAGGCTCTAGAGCTAAAGGGAACCTCAACATGAGAACTCGCTTCCAGGCTAGGCCCTGTGTAGCCGTGCAGAAAGGGAGCCATGCAGCTGTTTCCAGGAGTTCTTAGTCACTTACGTGCTTTATTTGAAAGGAAGTACACGTCCGGGGACTCCTAGGCCCCACGGGTGTGCCTCATTTTCCCTCCAAGGTCACTGAGTGCCTCCAGACACCTGTGGGCCAGCTGAGCAACGTCGAGGTCCATGGGTTGAGACCTCGGAGGACCTCTGTGTGTGCCGCGTGCTGGGCAACAACACACTGCGCATTCCTCGAGGAGCGGTTCACCTCCAGAGCCCTCGAGCACCCTGAGGACAACATGGCTGGTGAGTACGAAGTGCCCAGGAAGACTCTGTCATGGCCCTTGTGTGAGCTGCCATGAGAGAACGCTGTGCATGGAACACTGTGAGGCCCGTCCTCGTACCTGAAGTCACTCTGCTCTCGGAGAAAGTCAGCATCTTAGCATGCTGTGTCGCTACCGACACACCCAGCATGAACCCATGCCTGGAAGTAAGGCCCTGCTTTGCCGTGCAGAAGCGGAGGCGTGGTGCAGTTTCCAGGAGGCGGTGGCCTCTGCTCTGCATACCTTTAACGGCAGCACAGCTTTCTGGACACCTGGGAGGCTAGCCGGGGCACCCTGTTCCCGGCAGGAACACTGAGTATCCCCAGGTGCACCTGGGTCTGCTAAGCAACATCCAGGCCCGTAGCCCTTTAGAGCCCCTCTGTGCACGCCGAGCGTAGGGAAACACACTGCCCTCTCTTTTGGAGCAGCTTGGTTTCCTCAGCACTCGCACACGTTCACGAACACCGTTCTGGCACATGCCACATGGCGCGAAGGTCTTACGCATTGCCCTAGTCGGAGCTGCGCTCAGAGTAACCCTCGTCTTCGCATTCCATCCAGGACCTCCTGACTGAAGTCACCATGCCTCCTAGAGGACGGCGGCTTGGGTTCTTACTGCAATTCAACTCCTCTTCCTTCTGTGTCAGTGCAGGCAGCCCCAGGCCCAGAGGAGCAGCTACGGCGTTCCTTGGTGGAGACAGTTCGCTGGATGCGGGACTCCCTACTTCGATGAGTTGATTCAGGGAAGGAAACACAGGGTAACCGGTGTCTCTTGGGACTCGTTAGAAACCACAGGGATGTACGCTGAGTGTGCCCATGAAAACGGGGCCTGCTGGAACTAGTCCTGCTTTCCCATTTTGAGGGCGGCATTCATGCCTGCCTTGAAGCTACATGACATTCCCGGCACCCGACAGTCCGGTGAGCCCTGGAAGAATGCTTCGCGGAAAATTATGAGTTTGCTCTCTCTAAACCAGGGGCTTCTGTGGCCGCGGTGGCGGTCCGCATGACAGGCTCTAGAGCTAAAGGGAACCTCAACATGAGAACTCGCTTCCAGGCTAGGCCCTGTGTAGCCGTGCAGAAAGGGAGCCATGCAGCTGTTTCCAGGAGTTCTTAGTCACTTACGTGCTTTATTTGAAAGGAAGTACACGTCCGGGGACTCCTAGGCCCCACGGGTGTGCCTCATTTTCCCTCCAAGGTCACTGAGTGCCTCCAGACACCTGTGGGCCAGCTGAGCAACGTCGAGGTCCATGGGTTGAGACCTCGGAGGACCTCTGTGTGTGCCGCGTGCTGGGCAACAACACACTGCGCATTCCTCGAGGAGCGGTTCACCTCCAGAGCCCTCGAGCACCCTGAGGACAACATGGCTGGTGAGTACGAAGTGCCCAGGAAGACTCTGTCATGGCCCTTGTGTGAGCTGCCATAAGAGAACGCTGTGCATGGAACACTGCGAGGCCCGTCCTCGTACCTGAAGTCACTCTGCTCGAGGAGAAAGTCAGCATCTTAGCATGCTGTGTCACTACCGACACACCCAGCATGAACCCATGCCTGGAAGTAAGGCCCTACTTTGCCGTGCAGAAGCGGAGGCGTGGTGCAGTTTCCAGGAGGCGGTGGCCTCTGCTCTGCATACCTTTAACGGCAGCACAGCTTTCTGGACACCTGGGAGGCTAGCCGGGGCACCCTGTTCCCGGCAGGAACACTGAGTACCCCCAGGTGCACCTGGGTCTGCTAAGCAACATCCAGGCCCGTAGCCCTTTAGAGCCCCTCTGTGCACGCCGAGCGTAGGGAAACACACTGCCCTCTCTTTTGGAGCAGCTTGGTTTCCTCAGCACTCGCACACGTTCACGAACACCGTTCTGGCACATGCCACATGGCGCGAAGGTCTTACGCATTGCCCTAGTCGGAGCTGCGCTCAGAGTAACCCTCGTCTTCGCATTCCATCCAGGACCTCCTGACTGAAGTCACCGTGCCTCCTAGAGGACGGCGGCTTGGGTTCTTACTGCAATTCAACTCCTCTTCCTTCTGTGTCAGTGCAGGCAGCCCCAGGCCCAGAGGAGCAGCTACGGCGTTCCTTGGTGGAGACAGTTCGCTGGATGCGGGACTCCCTACTTCGATGAGTTGATTCAGGGAAGGAAACACAGGGTAACCGGTGTCTCTTGGGACTCGTTAGAAACCACAGGGATGTACGCTGAGTGTGCCCATGAAAACGGGGCCTGCTGGAACTAGTCCTGCTTTCCCATTTTGAGGGCGGCATTCATGCCTGCCTTGAAGCTACATGACATTCCCGGCACCCGACAGTCCGGTGAGCCCTGGAAGAATGCTTCGGGGAAAATTATGAGTTTGCTCTCTCTAAACCAGGGGCTTCCGTGGCCGCGGTGGCGGTCCGCATGACAGGCTCTAGAGCTAAAGGGAACCTCAACATGAGAACTCGCTTCCAGGCTAGGCCCTGTGTAGCCGTGCAGAAAGGGAGCCATGCAGCTGTTTCCAGGAGTTCTTAGTCACTTACGTGCTTTATTTGAAAGGAAGTACACGTCCGGGGACTCCTAGGCCCCACGGGTGTGCCTCATTTTCCCTCCAAGGTCACTGAGTGCCTCCAGACACCTGTGGGCCAGCTGAGCAACGTCGAGGTCCATGGGTTGAGACCTCGGAGGACCTCTGTGTGTGCCGCGTGCTGGGCAACAACACACTGCGCATTCCTCGAGGAGCGGTTCACCTCCAGAGCCCTCGAGCACCCTGAGGACAACATGGCTGGTGAGTACGAAGTGCCCAGGAAGACTCTGTCATGGCCCTTGTGTGAGCTGCCATGAGAGAACGCTGTGCATGGAACACTGCGAGGCCCGTCCTCGTACCTGAAGTCACTCTGCTCGAGGAGAAAGTCAGCATCTTAGCATGCTGTGTCGCTACCGACACACCCAGCATGAACCCATGCCTGGAAGTAAGGCCCTGCTTTGCCGTGCAGAAGCGGAGGCGTGGTGCAGTTTCCAGGAGGCGGTGGCCTCTGCTCTGCATACCTTTAACGGCAGCACAGCTTTCTGGACACCTGGGAGGCTAGCCGGGGCACCCTGTTCCCGGCAGGAACACTGAGTATCCCCAGGTGCACCTGGGTCTGCTAAGCAACATCCAGGCCCGTAGCCCTTTAGAGCCCCTCTGTGCACGCCGAGCGTAGGGAAACACACTGCCCTCTCTTTTGGAGCAGCTTGGTTTCCTCAGCACTCGCACACGTTCACGAACACCGTTCTGGCACATGCCACATGGCGCGAAGGTCTTACGCATTGCCCTAGTCGGAGCTGCGCTCAGAGTAACCCTCGTCTTCGCATTCCATCCAGGACCTCCTGACTGAAGTCACCGTGCCTCCTAGAGGACGGCGGCTTGGGTTCTTACTGCAATTCAAGTCCTCTTCCTTCTGTGTCAGTGCAGGCAGCCCCAGGCCCAGAGGAGCAGCTACGGCGTTCCTTGGTGGAGACAGTTCGCTGGATGCGGGACTCCCTACTTCGATGAGTTGATTCAGGGAAGGAAACACAGGGTAACCGGTGTCTCTTGGGACTCGTTAGAAACCACAGGGATGTACGCTGAGTGTGCCCATGAAAACGGGGCCTGCTGGAACTAGTCCTGCTTTCCCATTTTGAGGGCGGCATTCATGCCTGCCTTGAAGCTACATGACATTCCCGGCACCCGACAGTCCGGTGAGCCCTGGAAGAATGCTTCGCGGAAAATTATGAGTTTGCTCTCTCTAAACCAGGGGCTTCCGTGGCCGCGGTGGCGGTCCGCATGACAGGCTCTAGAGCTAAAGGGAACCTCAACATGAGAACTCGCTTCCAGGCTAGGCCCTGTGTAGCCGTGCAGAAAGGGAGCCATGCAGCTGTTTCCAGGAGTTCTTAGTCACTTACGTGCTTTATTTGAAAGGAAGTACACGTCCGGGGACTCCTAGGCCCCACGGGTGTGCCTCATTTTCCCTCCAAGGTCACTGAGTGCCTCCAGACACCTGTGGGCCAGCTGAGCAACGTCGAGGTCCATGGGTTGAGACCTCGGAGGACCTCTGTGTGTGCCGCGTGCTGGGCAACAACACACTGCGCATTCCTCGAGGAGCGGTTCACCTCCAGAGCCCTCGAGCACCCTGAGGACAACATGGCTGGTGAGTACGAAGTGCCCAGGAAGACTCTGTCATGGCCCTTGTGTGAGCTGCCATGAGAGAACGCTGTGCATGGAACACTGCGAGGCCCGTCCTCGTACCTGAAGTCACTCTGCTCGAGGAGAAAGTCAGCATCTTAGCATGCTGTGTCGCTACCGACACACCCAGCATGAACCCATGCCTGGAAGTAAGGCCCTGCTTTGCCGTGCAGAAGCGGAGGCGTGGTGCAGTTTCCAGGAGGCGGTGGCCTCTGCTCTGCATACCTTTAACGGCAGCACAGCTTTCTGGACACCTGGGAGGCTAGCCGGGGCACCCTGTTCCCGGCAGGAACACTGAGTATCCCCAGGTGCACCTGGGTCTGCTAAGCAACATCCAGGCCCGTAGCCCTTTAGAGCCCCTCTGTGCACGCCGAGCGTAGGGAAACACACTGCCCTCTCTTTTGGAGCAGCTTGGTTTCCTCAGCACTCGCACACGTTCACGAACACCGTTCTGGCACATGCCACATGGCGCGAAGGTCTTACGCATTGCCCTAGTCGGAGCTGCGCTCAGAGTAACCCTCGTCTTCGCATTCCATCCAGGACCTCCTGACTGAAGTCACCATGCCTCCTAGAGGACGGCGGCTTGGGTTCTTACTGCAATTCAACTCCTCTTCCTTCTGTGTCAGTGCAGGCAGCCCCAGGCCCAGAGGAGCAGCTACGGCGTTCCTTGGTGGAGACAGTTCGCTGGATGCGGGACTCCCTACTTCGATGAGTTGATTCAGGGAAGGAAACACAGGGTAACCGGTGTCTCTTGGGACTCGTTAGAAACCACAGGGATGTACGCTGAGTGTGCCCATGAAAACGGGGCCTGCTGGAACTAGTCCTGCTTTCCCATTTTGAGGGCGGCATTCATGCCTGCCTTGAAGCTACATGACATTCCCGGCACCCGACAGTCCGGTGAGCCCTGGAAGAATGCTTCGCGGAAAATTATGAGTTTGCTCTCTCTAAACCAGGGGCTTCTGTGGCCGCGGTGGCGGTCCGCATGACAGGCTCTAGAGCTAAAGGGAACCTCAACATGAGAACTCGCTTCCAGGCTAGGCCCTGTGTAGCCGTGCAGAAAGGGAGCCATGCAGCTGTTTCCAGGAGTTCTTAGTCACTTACGTGCTTTATTTGAAAGGAAGTACACGTCCGGGGACTCCTAGGCCCCACGGGTGTGCCTCATTTTCCCTCCAAGGTCACTGAGTGCCTCCAGACACCTGTGGGCCAGCTGAGCAACGTCGAGGTCCATGGGTTGAGACCTCGGAGGACCTCTGTGTGTGCCGCGTGCTGGGCAACAACACACTGCGCATTCCTCGAGGAGCGGTTCACCTCCAGAGCCCTCGAGCACCCTGAGGACAACATGGCTGGTGAGTACGAAGTGCCCAGGAAGACTCTGTCATGGCCCTTGTGTGAGCTGCCATAAGAGAACGCTGTGCATGGAACACTGCGAGGCCCGTCCTCGTACCTGAAGTCACTCTGCTCGAGGAGAAAGTCAGCATCTTAGCATGCTGTGTCACTACCGACACACCCAGCATGAACCCATGCCTGGAAGTAAGGCCCTACTTTGCCGTGCAGAAGCGGAGGCGTGGTGCAGTTTCCAGGAGGCGGTGGCCTCTGCTCTGCATACCTTTAACGGCAGCACAGCTTTCTGGACACCTGGGAGGCTAGCCGGGGCACCCTGTTCCCGGCAGGAACACTGAGTACCCCCAGGTGCACCTGGGTCTGCTAAGCAACATCCAGGCCCGTAGCCCTTTAGAGCCCCTCTGTGCACGCCGAGCGTAGGGAAACACACTGCCCTCTCTTTTGGAGCAGCTTGGTTTCCTCAGCACTCGCACACGTTCACGAACACCGTTCTGGCACATGCCACATGGCGCGAAGGTCTTACGCATTGCCCTAGTCGGAGCTGCGCTCAGAGTAACCCTCGTCTTCGCATTCCATCCAGGACCTCCTGACTGAAGTCACCGTGCCTCCTAGAGGACGGCGGCTTGGGTTCTTACTGCAATTCAACTCCTCTTCCTTCTGTGTCAGTGCAGGCAGCCCCAGGCCCAGAGGAGCAGCTACGGCGTTCCTTGGTGGAGACAGTTCGCTGGATGCGGGACTCCCTACTTCGATGAGTTGATTCAGGGAAGGAAACACAGGGTAACCGGTGTCTCTTGGGACTCGTTAGAAACCACAGGGATGTACGCTGAGTGTGCCCATGAAAACGGGGCCTGCTGGAACTAGTCCTGCTTTCCCATTTTGAGGGCGGCATTCATGCCTGCCTTGAAGCTACATGACATTCCCGGCACCCGACAGTCCGGTGAGCCCTGGAAGAATGCTTCGGGGAAAATTATGAGTTTGCTCTCTCTAAACCAGGGGCTTCCGTGGCCGCGGTGGCGGTCCGCATGACAGGCTCTAGAGCTAAAGGGAACCTCAACATGAGAACTCGCTTCCAGGCTAGGCCCTGTGTAGCCGTGCAGAAAGGGAGCCATGCAGCTGTTTCCAGGAGTTCTTAGTCACTTACGTGCTTTATTTGAAAGGAAGTACACGTCCGGGGACTCCTAGGCCCCACGGGTGTGCCTCATTTTCCCTCCAAGGTCACTGAGTGCCTCCAGACACCTGTGGGCCAGCTGAGCAACGTCGAGGTCCATGGGTTGAGACCTCGGAGGACCTCTGTGTGTGCCGCGTGCTGGGCAACAACACACTGCGCATTCCTCGAGGAGCGGTTCACCTCCAGAGCCCTCGAGCACCCTGAGGACAACATGGCTGGTGAGTACGAAGTGCCCAGGAAGACTCTGTCATGGCCCTTGTGTGAGCTGCCATGAGAGAACGCTGTGCATGGAACACTGCGAGGCCCGTCCTCGTACCTGAAGTCACTCTGCTCGAGGAGAAAGTCAGCATCTTAGCATGCTGTGTCGCTACCGACACACCCAGCATGAACCCATGCCTGGAAGTAAGGCCCTGCTTTGCCGTGCAGAAGCGGAGGCGTGGTGCAGTTTCCAGGAGGCGGTGGCCTCTGCTCTGCATACCTTTAACGGCAGCACAGCTTTCTGGACACCTGGGAGGCTAGCCGGGGCACCCTGTTCCCGGCAGGAACACTGAGTACCCCCAGGTGCACCTGGGTCTGCTAAGCAACATCCAGGCCCGTAGCCCTTTAGAGCCCCTCTGTGCACGCCGAGCGTAGGGAAACACACTGCCCTCTCTTTTGGAGCAGCTTGGTTTCCTCAGCACTCGCACACGTTCACGAACACCGTTCTGGCACATGCCACATGGCGCGAAGGTCTTACGCATTGCCCTAGTCGGAGCTGCGCTCAGAGTAACCCTCGTCTTCGCATTCCATCCAGGACCTCCTGACTGAAGTCACCGTGCCTCCTAGAGGACGGCGGCTTGGGTTCTTACTGCAATTCAAGTCCTCTTCCTTCTGTGTCAGTGCAGGCAGCCCCAGGCCCAGAGGAGCAGCTACGGCGTTCCTTGGTGGAGACAGTTCGCTGGATGCGGGACTCCCTACTTCGATGAGTTGATTCAGGGAAGGAAACACAGGGTAACCGGTGTCTCTTGGGACTCGTTAGAAACCACAGGGATGTACGCTGAGTGTGCCCATGAAAACGGGGCCTGCTGGAACTAGTCCTGCTTTCCCATTTTGAGGGCGGCATTCATGCCTGCCTTGAAGCTACATGACATTCCCGGCACCCGACAGTCCGGTGAGCCCTGGAAGAATGCTTCGCGGAAAATTATGAGTTTGCTCTCTCTAAACCAGGGGCTTCCGTGGCCGCGGTGGCGGTCCGCATGACAGGCTCTAGAGCTAAAGGGAACCTCAACATGAGAACTCGCTTCCAGGCTAGGCCCTGTGTAGCCGTGCAGAAAGGGAGCCATGCAGCTGTTTCCAGGAGTTCTTAGTCACTTACGTGCTTTATTTGAAAGGAAGTACACGTCCGGGGACTCCTAGGCCCCACGGGTGTGCCTCATTTTCCCTCCAAGGTCACTGAGTGCCTCCAGACACCTGTGGGCCAGCTGAGCAACGTCGAGGTCCATGGGTTGAGACCTCGGAGGACCTCTGTGTGTGCCGCGTGCTGGGCAACAACACACTGCGCATTCCTCGAGGAGCGGTTCACCTCCAGAGCCCTCGAGCACCCTGAGGACAACATGGCTGGTGAGTACGAAGTGCCCAGGAAGACTCTGTCATGGCCCTTGTGTGAGCTGCCATGAGAGAACGCTGTGCATGGAACACTGCGAGGCCCGTCCTCGTACCTGAAGTCACTCTGCTCGAGGAGAAAGTCAGCATCTTAGCATGCTGTGTCGCTACCGACACACCCAGCATGAACCCATGCCTGGAAGTAAGGCCCTGCTTTGCCGTGCAGAAGCGGAGGCGTGGTGCAGTTTCCAGGAGGCGGTGGCCTCTGCTCTGCATACCTTTAACGGCAGCACAGCTTTCTGGACACCTGGGAGGCTAGCCGGGGCACCCTGTTCCCGGCAGGAACACTGAGTACCCCCAGGTGCACCTGGGTCTGCTAAGCAACATCCAGGCCCGTAGCCCTTTAGAGCCCCTCTGTGCACGCCGAGCGTAGGGAAACACACTGCCCTCTCTTTTGGAGCAGCTTGGTTTCCTCAGCACTCGCACACGTTCACGAACACCGTTCTGGCACATGCCACATGGCGCGAAGGTCTTACGCATTGCCCTAGTCGGAGCTGCGCTCAGAGTAACCCTCGTCTTCGCATTCCATCCAGGACCTCCTGACTGAAGTCACCGTGCCTCCTAGAGGACGGCGGCTTGGGTTCTTACTGCAATTCAACTCCTCTTCCTTCTGTGTCAGTGCAGGCAGCCCCAGGCCCAGAGGAGCAGCTACGGCGTTCCTTGGTGGAGACAGTTCGCTGGATGCGGGACTCCCTACTTCGATGAGTTGATTCAGGGAAGGAAACACAGGGTAACCGGTGTCTCTTGGGACTCGTTAGAAACCACAGGGATGTACGCTGAGTGTGCCCATGAAAACGGGGCCTGCTGGAACTAGTCCTGCTTTCCCATTTTGAGGGCGGCATTCATGCCTGCCTTGAAGCTACATGACATTCCCGGCACCCGACAGTCCGGTGAGCCCTGGAAGAATGCTTCGCGGAAAATTATGAGTTTGCTCTCTCTAAACCAGGGGCTTCCGTGGCCGCGGTGGCGGTCCGCATGACAGGCTCTAGAGCTAAAGGGAACCTCAACATGAGAACTCGCTTCCAGGCTAGGCCCTGTGTAGCCGTGCAGAAAGGGAGCCATGCAGCTGTTTCCAGGAGTTCTTAGTCACTTACGTGCTTTATTTGAAAGGAAGTACACGTCCGGGGACTCCTAGGCCCCACGGGTGTGCCTCATTTTCCCTCCAAGGTCACTGAGTGCCTCCAGACACCTGTGGGCCAGCTGAGCAACGTCGAGGTCCATGGGTTGAGACCTCGGAGGACCTCTGTGTGTGCCGCGTGCTGGGCAACAACACACTGCGCATTCCTCGAGGAGCGGTTCACCTCCAGAGCCCTCGAGCACCCTGAGGACAACATGGCTGGTGAGTACGAAGTGCCCAGGAAGACTCTGTCATGGCCCTTGTGTGAGCTGCCATGAGAGAACGCTGTGCATGGAACACTGCGAGGCCCGTCCTCGTACCTGAAGTCACTCTGCTCGAGGAGAAAGTCAGCATCTTAGCATGCTGTGTCGCTACCGACACACCCAGCATGAACCCATGCCTGGAAGTAAGGCCCTGCTTTGCCGTGCAGAAGCGGAGGCGTGGTGCAGTTTCCAGGAGGCGGTGGCCTCTGCTCTGCATACCTTTAACGGCAGCACAGCTTTCTGGACACCTGGGAGGCTAGCCGGGGCACCCTGTTCCCGGCAGGAACACTGAGCACCCCCAGGTGCACCTGGGTCTGCTAAGCAACATCCAGGCCCGTAGCCCTTTAGAGCCCCTCTGTGCACGCCGAGCGTAGGGAAACACACTGCCCTCTCTTTTGGAGCAGCTTGGTTTCCTCAGCACTCGCACACGTTCACGAACACCGTTCTGGCACATGCCACATGGCGCGAAGGTCTTACGCATTGCCCTAGTCGGAGCTGCGCTCAGAGTAACCCTCGTCTTCGCATTCCATCCAGGACCTCCTGACTGAAGTCACCGTGCCTCCTAGAGGACGGCGGCTTGGGTTCTTACTGCAATTCAAGTCCTCTTCCTTCTGTGTCACTGCAGGCAGCCCCAGGCCCAGAGGAGCAGCTACGGTGTTCCTTGGTGGAGACAGTTCGCTAGATGCGGGACTCCCTACTTCGATGAGTTGATTCAGGGAAGGAAACACAAGGAAACCGGTGTCTCTTGGGACTCGTTAGAAACCACAGGGATGTACGCTGAGTGTGCCCATGAAAACGGGGGCCTGTTGGAACTAGCCCTGCTTTCCCATTTTGAGGGCTGCATTCATGCTTGCCTTGAAGCTCCCTCACATTCCCGGCTCCCAACAGGCCAGTGAGCCCTGGAAGAATGCTTCGGGGAAAATTATGAGTTTGCTCTCTCTAAACCAGGGGCTTCATTGGCCGTGGTGGTGGTCCGCATGACAGGCTCTAGAGCTAAAGGGAACCTCAACGTGAGAACTCGCCTCCAGGTTAGGCCCTGAGTAGCCATGCAGAAAGTGAGGCATGCAGCTGTTTCTAGGAGATCTTAGTGACTTACGCGCTTTGTTTTAAAGGAAGTACACGTCCGGGGACTCATAGGTCCCATGAGTGTGCATCATTTTCACTCCAAGGTCACTGAGTGCCTCCAGACACCTGTGGGCCAGCTGAGCAACATCGAGGTCCATGGGTTGAGACCTCGGAGGACCTCTGTGCGTGCCGAGTGCTGGGCAACAACACACTGCGCATTCCTCGAGGAGCGGTTCACTTCCAGAGCCCTCGAGCACCCTGAGGACAACATGGCTGGTGAGTACGAAGTGCCCAGGAAGACTCTGTCATGGCCCTTGTGTGAGCTGCCATGAGAGAACGCTGTGCATGGAACACTGCGAGGCCCGTCCTCGTACCTGAAGTCACTCTGCTCGAGGAGAAAGTCAGCATCTTAGCATGCTGTGTCGCTACCGACACACCCAGCATGAACCCATGCCTGGAAGTAAGGCCCTGCTTTGCCGTGCAGAAGCGGAGGCGTGGTGCAGTTTCCAGGAGGCGGTGGCCTCTGCTCTGCATACCTTTAACGGCAGCACAGCTTTCTGGACACCTGGGAGGCTAGCCGGGGCACCCTGTTCCCGGCAGGAACACTGAGTACCCCCAGGTGCACCTGGGTCTGCTAAGCAACATCCAGGCCCGTAGCCCTTTAGAGCCCCTCTGTGCACGCCGAGCGTAGGGAAACACACTGCCCTCTCTTTTGGAGCAGCTTGGTTTCCTCAGCACTCGCACACGTTCACGAACACCGTTCTGGCACATGCCACATGGCGCGAAGGTCTTACGCATTGCCCTAGTCGGAGCTGCGCTCAGAGTAACCCTCGTCTTCGCATTCCATCCAGGACCTCCTGACTGAAGTCACCGTGCCTCCTAGAGGACGGCGGCTTGGGTTCTTACTGCAATTCAAGTCCTCTTCCTTCTGTGTCAGTGCAGGCAGCCCCAGGCCCAGAGGAGCAGCTACGGCGTTCCTTGGTGGAGACAGTTCGCTGGATGCGGGACTCCCTACTTCGATGAGTTGATTCAGGGAAGGAAACACAGGGTAACCGGTGTCTCTTGGGACTCGTTAGAAACCACAGGGATGTACGCTGAGTGTGCCCATGAAAACGGGGCCTGCTGGAACTAGTCCTGCTTTCCCATTTTGAGGGCGGCATTCATGCCTGCCTTGAAGCTACATGACATTCCCGGCACCCGACAGTCCGGTGAGCCCTGGAAGAATGCTTCGCGGAAAATTATGAGTTTGCTCTCTCTAAACCAGGGGCTTCCGTGGCCGCGGTGGCGGTCCGCATGACAGGCTCTAGAGCTAAAGGGAACCTCAACATGAGAACTCGCTTCCAGGCTAGGCCCTGTGTAGCCGTGCAGAAAGGGAGCCATGCAGCTGTTTCCAGGAGTTCTTAGTCACTTACGTGCTTTATTTGAAAGGAAGTACACGTCCGGGGACTCCTAGGCCCCACGGGTGTGCCTCATTTTCCCTCCAAGGTCACTGAGTGCCTCCAGACACCTGTGGGCCAGCTGAGCAACGTCGAGGTCCATGGGTTGAGACCTCGGAGGACCTCTGTGTGTGCCGCGTGCTGGGCAACAACACACTGCGCATTCCTCGAGGAGCGGTTCACCTCCAGAGCCCTCGAGCACCCTGAGGACAACATGGCTGGTGAGTACGAAGTGCCCAGGAAGACTCTGTCATGGCCCTTGTGTGAGCTGCCATGAGAGAACGCTGTGCATGGAACACTGCGAGGCCCGTCCTCGTACCTGAAGTCACTCTGCTCGAGGAGAAAGTCAGCATCTTAGCATGCTGTGTCGCTACCGACACACCCAGCATGAACCCATGCCTGGAAGTAAGGCCCTGCTTTGCCGTGCAGAAGCGGAGGCGTGGTGCAGTTTCCAGGAGGCGGTGGCCTCTGCTCTGCATACCTTTAACGGCAGCACAGCTTTCTGGACACCTGGGAGGCTAGCCGGGGTACCCTGTTCCCGGCAGGAACACTGAGTACCCCCAGGTGCACCTGGGTCTGCTAAGCAACATCCAGGCCCGTAGCCCTTTAGAGCCCCTCTGTGCACGCCGAGCGTAGGGAAACACACTGCCCTCTCTTTTGGAGCAGCTTGGTTTCCTCAGCACTCGCACACGTTCACGAACACCGTTCTGGCACATGCCACATGGCGCGAAGGTCTTACGCATTGCCCTATTCGGAGCTGCGCTCAGAGTAACCCTCGTCTTCGCATTCCATCCAGGACCTCCTGACTGAAGTCACCGTGCCTCCTAGAGGACGGCGGCTTGGGTTCTTACTGCAATTCAAGTCCTCTTCCTTCTGTGTCAGTGCAGGCAGCCCCAGGCCCAGAGGAGCAGCTACGGCGTTCCTTGGTGGAGACAGTTCGCTGGATGCGGGACTCCCTACTTCGATGAGTTGATTCAGGGAAGGAAACACAGGGTAACCGGTGTCTCTTGGGACTCGTTAGAAACCACAGGGATGTACGCTGAGTGTGCCCATGAAAACGGGGCCTGCTGGAACTAGTCCTGCTTTCCCATTTTGAGGGCGGCATTCATGCCTGCCTTGAAGCTACATGACATTCCCGGCACCCGACAGTCCGGTGAGCCCTGGAAGAATGCTTCGGGGAAAATTATGAGTTTGCTCTCTCTAAACCAGGGGCTTCCGTGGCCGCGGGGGCAGTCCGCATGACAGGCTCTAGAGCTAAAGGGAACCTCAACATGAGAACTCGCTTCCAGGCTAGGCCCTGTGTAGCCGTGCAGAAAGGGAGCCATGCAGCTGTTTCCAGGAGTTCTTAGTCACTTATGTGCTTTATTTGAAAGGAAGTACACGTCCGGGGACTCCTAGGCCCCACGGGTGTGCCTCATTTTCCCTCCAAGGTCACTGAGTGCCTCCAGACACCTGTGGGCCAGCTGAGCAACGTCGAGGTCCATGGGTTGAGACCTCGGAGGACCTCTGTGTGTGCCGCGTGCTGGGCAACAACACACTGCGCATTCCTCGAGGAGCGGTTCACCTCCAGAGCCCTCGAGCACCCTGAGGACAACATGGCTGGTGAGTACGAAGTGCCCAGGAAGACTCTGTCATGGCCCTTGTGTGAGCTGCCATGAGAGAACGCTGTGCATGGAACACTGCGAGGCCCGTCCTCGTACCTGAAGTCACTCTGCTCGAGGAGAAAGTCAGCATCTTAGCATGCTGTGTCGCTACCGACACACCCAGCATGAACCCATGCCTGGAAGTAAGGCCCTGCTTTGCCGTGCAGAAGCGGAGGCGTGGTGCAGTTTCCAGGAGGCGGTGGCCTCTGCTCTGCATACCTTTAACGGCAGCACAGCTTTCTGGACACCTGGGAGGCTAGCCGGGGCACCCTGTTCCCGGCAGGAACACTGAGTACCCCCAGGTGCACCTGGGTCTGCTAAGCAACATCCAGGCCCGTAGCCCTTTAGAGCCCCTCTGTGCACGCCGAGCGTAGGGAAACACACTGCCCTCTCTTTTGGAGCAGCTTGGTTTCCTCAGCACTCGCACACGTTCACGAACACCGTTCTGGCACATGCCACATGGCGCGAAGGTCTTACGCATTGCCCTATTCGGAGCTGCGCTCAGAGTAACCCTCGTCTTCGCATTCCATCCAGGACCTCCTGACTGAAGTCACCGTGCCTCCTAGAGGACGGCGGCTTGGGTTCTTACTGCAATTCAAGTCCTCTTCCTTCTGTGTCAGTGCAGGCAGCCCCAGGCCCAGAGGAGCAGCTACGGCGTTCCTTGGTGGAGACAGTTCGCTGGATGCGGGACTCCCTACTTCGATGAGTTGATTCAGGGAAGGAAACACAGGGTAACCGGTGTCTCTTGGGACTCGTTAGAAACCACAGGGATGTACGCTGAGTGTGCCCATGAAAATGGGGCCTGCTGGAACTAGTCCTGCTTTCCCATTTTGAGGGCGGCATTCATGCCTGCCTTGAAGCTACATGACATTCCCGGCACCCGACAGTCCGGTGAGCCCTGGAAGAATGCTTCGGGGAAAATTATGAGTTTGCTCTCTCTAAACCAGGGGCTTCCGTGGCCGCGGTGGCGGTCCGCATGACAGGCTCTAGAGCTAAAGGGAATCTCAACATGAGAACTCGCTTCCAGGCTAGGCCCTGTGTAGCCGTGCAGAAAGGGAGCCATGCAGCTGTTTCCAGGAGTTCTTAGTCACTTACGTGCTTTATTTGAAAGGAAGTACACGTCCGGGGACTCCTAGGCCCCACGGGTGTGCCTCATTTTCCCTCCAAGGTCACTGAGTGCCTCCAGACACCTGTGGGCCAGCTGAGCAACGTCGAGGTCCATGGGTTGAGACCTCGGAGGACCTCTGTGTGTGCCGCGTGCTGGGCAACAACACACTGCGCATTCCTCGAGGAGCGGTTCACCTCCAGAGCCCTCGAGCACCCTGAGGACAACATGGCTGGTGAGTACGAAGTGCCCAGGAAGACTCTGTCATGGCCCTTGTGTGAGCTGCCATGAGAGAACGCTGTGCATGGAACACTGCGAGGCCCGTCCTCGTACCTGAAGTCACTCTGCTCGAGGAGAAAGTCAGCATCTTAGCATGCTGTGTCGCTACCGACACACCCAGCATGAACCCATGCCTGGAAGTAAGGCCCTGCTTTGCCGTGCAGAAGCGGAGGCGTGGTGCAGTTTCCAGGAGGCGGTGGCCTCTGCTCTGCATACCTTTAACGGCAGCACAGCTTTCTGGACACCTGGGAGGCTAGCCGGGGCACCCTGTTCCCGGCAGGAACACTGAGCACCCCCAGGTGCACCTGGGTCTGCTAAGCAACATCCAGGCCCGTAGCCCTTTAGAGCCCCTCTGTGCACGCCGAGCGTAGGGAAACACACTGCCCTCTCTTTTGGAGCAGCTTGGTTTCCTCAGCACTCGCACACGTTCACGAACACCGTTCTGGCACATGCCACATGGCGCGAAGGTCTTACGCATTGCCCTAGTCGGAGCTGCGCTCAGAGTAACCCTCGTCTTCGCATTCCATCCAGGACCTCCTGACTGAAGTCACCGTGCCTCCTAGAGGACGGCGGCTTGGGTCTTACTGCAATTCAACTCCTCTTCCTTCTGTGTCAGTGCAGGCAGCCCCAGGCCCAGAGGAGCAGCTACGGCGTTCCTTGGTGGAGACAGTTCGCTGGATGCGGGACTCCCTACTTCGATGAGTTGATTCAGGGAAGGAAACACAGGGTAACCGGTGTCTCTTGGGACTCGTTAGAAACCACAGGGATGTACGCTGAGTGTGCCCATGAAAACGGGGCCTGCTGGAACTAGTCCTGCTTTCCCATTTTGAGGGCGGCATTCATGCCTGCCTTGAAGCTACATGACATTCCCGGCACCCGACAGTCCGGTGAGCCCTGGAAGAATGCTTCGGGGAAAATTATGAGTTTGCTCTCTCTAAACCAGGGGCTTCCGTGGCCGCGGTGGCGGTCCGCATGACAGGCTCTAGAGCTAAAGGGAACCTCAACATGAGAACTCGCTTCCAGGTTAGGCCCTGAGTAGCCGTGCAGAAAGGGAGCCATGCAGCTGTTTCCAGGAGTTCTTAGTCACTTACGTGCTTTATTTGAAAGGAAGTACACGTCCGGGGACTCCTAGGCCCCACGGGTGTGCCTCATTTTCCCTCCAAGGTCACTGAGTGCCTCCAGACAACTGTGGGCCAGCTGAGCAACGTCGAGGTCCATGGGTTGAGACCTCGGAGGACCTCTGTGTGTGCCGCGTGCTGGGCAACAACACACTGCGCATTCCTCGAGGAGCGGTTCACCTCCAGAGCCCTCGAGCACCCTGAGGACAACATGGCTGGTGAGTACGAAGTGCCCAGGAAGACTCTGTCATGGCCCTTGTGTGAGCTGCCATGAGAGAACGCTGTGCATGGAACACTGCGAGGCCCGTCCTCGTACCTGAAGTCACTCTGCTCGAGGAGAAAGTCAGCATCTTAGCATGCTGTGTCGCTACCGACACACCCAGCATGAACCCATGCCTGGAAGTAAGGCCCTGCTTTGCCGTGCAGAAGCGGAGGCGTGGTGCAGTTTCCAGGAGGCGGTGGCCTCTGCTCTGCATACCTTTAACGGCAGCACAGCTTTCTGGACACCTGGGAGGCTAGCCGGGGCACCCTGTTCCCGGCAGGAACACTGAGTATCCCCAGGTGCACCTGGGTCTGCTAAGCAACATCCAGGCCCGTAGCCCTTTAGAGCCCCTCTGTGCACGCCGAGCGTAGGGAAACACACTGCCCTCTCTTTTGGAGCAGCTTGGTTTCCTCAGCACTCGCACACGTTCACGAACACCGTTCTGGCACATGCCACATGGCGCGAAGATCTTACGCATTGCCCTAGTCGGAGCTGCGCTCAGAGTAACCCTCGTCTTCGCATTCCATCCAGGACCTCCTGACTGAAGTCACCGTGCCTCCTAGAGGACGGCGGCTTGGGTTCTTACTGCAATTCAAGTCCTCTTCCTTCTGTGTCACTGCAGGCAGCCCCAGGCCCAGAGGAGCAGCTACGGTGTTCCTTGGTGGAGACAGTTCGCTAGATGCGGGACTCCCTACTTCGATGAGTTGATTCAGGGAAGGAAACACAAGGAAACCGGTGTCTCTTGGGACTCGATAGAAACCACAGGGATGTACGCTGAGTGTGCCCATGAAAACGGGGGCCTGTTGGAACTAGCCCTGCTTTCCCATTTTGAGGGCTGCATTCATGCTTGCCTTGAAGCTCCCTCACATTCCCGGCTCCTAACAGGCCAGTGAGCCCTGGAAGAATGCTTCGGGGAAAATTATGAGTTTGCTCTCTCTAAACCAGGGGCTTCATTGGCCGTGGTGGTGGTCCGCATGACAGGCTCTAGAGCTAAAGGGAACCTCAACGTGAGAACTCGCCTCCAGGTTAGGCCCTGAGTAGCCATGCAGAAAGTGAGGCATGCAGCTGTTTCTAGGAGATCTTAGTGACTTACGCGCTTTGTTTTAAAGGAAGTACACGTCCGGGGACTCATAGGCCCCATGAGTGTGCATCATTTTCACTCCAAGGTCACTGAGTGCCTCCAGACACCTGTGGGCCAGCTGAGCAACGTCGAGGTCCATGGGTTGAGACCTCGGAGGACCTCTGTGCGTGCCGAGTGCTGGGCAACAACACACTGCGCATTCCTCGAGGAGCGGTTCACCTCCAGAGCCCTCGAGCACCCTGAGGACAACATGGCTGGTGAGTACGAAGTGCCCAGGAAGACTCTGTCATGGCCCTTGTGTGAGCTGCCATGAGAGAACGCTGTGCATGGAACACTGTGAGGCCCGTCCTCGTACCTGAGGTCACTCTGCTCGAGGAGAAAGTCAGCATCTTAGCATGCTGTGTCGCTACCGACACACCCAGCATGAACCCATGCCTGGAAGTAAGGCCCTGCTTTGCCGTGCAGAAGCGGAGGCGTGGTGCAGTTTCCAGGAGGCGGTGGCCTCTGCTCTGCATACCTTTAACGGCAGCACAGCTTTCTGGACACCTGGGAGGCTAGCCGGGGCACCCTGTTCCCGGCAGGAACACTGAGTACCCCCAGGTGCACCTGGGTCTGCTAAGCAACATCCAGGCCCGTAGCCCTTTAGAGCCCCTCTGTGCACGCCGAGCGTAGGGAAACACACTGCCCTCTCTTTTGGAGCAGCTTGGTTTCCTCAGCACTCGCACACGTTCACGAACACCGTTCTGGCACATGCCACATGGCGCGAAGGTCTTAGGCATTGCCCTAGTCGGAGCTGCGCTCAGAGTAACCCTCGTCTTCGCATTCCATCCAGGACCTCCTGACTGAAGTCACCGTGCCTCCTAGAGGACGGCGGCTTGGGTTCTTACTGCAATTCAAGTCCTCTTCCTTCTGTGTCAGTGCAGGCAGCCCCAGGCCCAGAGGAGCAGCTACGGCGTTCCTTGGTGGAGACAGTTCGCTGGATGCGGGACTCCCTACTTCGATGAGTTGATTCAGGGAAGGAAACACAGGGTAACCGGTGTCTCTTGGGACTCGTTAGAAACCACAGGGATGTACGCTGAGTGTGCCCATGAAAACGGGGCCTGCTGGAACTAGTCCTGCTTTCCCATTTTGAGGGCGGCATTCATGCCTGCCTTGAAGCTACATGACATTCCCAGCACCCGACAGTCCGGTGAGCCCTGGAAGAATGCTTCGCGGAAAATTATGAGTTTGCTCTCTCTAAACCAGGGGCTTCCGTGGCCGCGGTGGCGGTCCGCATGACAGGCTCTAGAGCTAAAGGGAACCTCAACATGAGAACTCGCTTCCAGGCTAGGCCCTGAGTAGCCGTGCAGAAAGGGAGCCATGCAGCTGTTTCCAGGAGTTCTTAGTCACTTACGTGCTTTATTTGAAAGGAAGTACACGTCCGGGGACTCCTAGGCCCCACGGGTGTGCCTCATTTTCCCTCCAAGGTCACTGAGTGCCTCCAGACACCTGTGGGCCAGCTGAGCAACGTCGAGGTCCATGGGTTGAGACCTCGGAGGACCTCTGTGTGTGCCGCGTGCTGGGCAACAACACACTGCACATTCCTCGAGGAGCGGTTCACCTCCAGAGCCCTCGAGCACCCTGAGGACAACATGGCTGGTGAGTACGAAGTGCCCAGGAAGACTCTGTCATGGCCCTTGTGTGAGCTGCCATGAGAGAACGCTGTGCATGGAACACTGCGAGGCCCGTCCTCGTACCTGAAGTCACTCTGCTCGAGGAGAAAGTCAGCATCTTAGCATGCTGTGTCGCTACCGACACACCCAGCATGAACCCATGCCTGGAAGTAAGGCCCTGCTTTGCCATGCAGAAGCGGAGGCGTGGTGCAGTTTCCAGGAGGCGGTGGCCTCTGCTCTGCATACCTTTAACGGCAGCACAGCTTTCTGGACACCTGGGAGGCTAGCCGGGGCACCCTGTTCCCGGCAGGAACACTGAGTACCCCCAGGTGCACCTGGGTCTGCTAAGCAACATCCAGGCCCGTAGCCCTTTAGAGCCCCTCTGTGCACGCCGAGCGTAGGGAAACACACTGCCCTCTCTTTTGGAGCAGCTTGGTTTCCTCAGCACTCGCACACGTTCACGAACACCGTTCTGGCACATGCCACATGGCGCGAAGGTCTTACGCATTGCCCTATTCGGAGCTGCGCTCAGAGTAACCCTCGTCTTCGCATTCCATCCAGGACCTCCTGACTGAAGTCACCGTGCCTCCTAGAGGACGGCGGCTTGGGTCTTACTGCAATTCAACTCCTCTTCCTTCTGTGTCAGTGCAGGCAGCCCCAGGCCCAGAGGAGCAGCTACGGCGTTCCTTGGTGGAGACAGTTCGCTGGATGCGGGACTCCCTACTTCGATGAGTTGATTCAGGGAAGGAAACACAGGGTAACCGGTGTCTCTTGGGACTCGTTAGAAACCACAGGGATGTACGCTGAGTGTGCCCATGAAAACGGGGCCTGCTGGAACTAGTCCTGCTTTCCCATTTTGAGGGCGGCATTCATGCCTGCCTTGAAGCTACATGACATTCCCGGCACCTGACAGTCCGGTGAGCCCTGGAAGAATGCTTCGGGGAAAATTATGAGTTTGCTCTCTCTAAACCAGGGGCTTCCGTGGCCGCGGTGGCGGTCCGCATGACAGGCTCTAGAGCTAAAGGGAACCTCAACATGAGAACTCGCTTCCAGGTTAGGCCCTGAGTAGCCGTGCAGAAAGGGAGCCATGCAGCTGTTTCCAGGAGTTCTTAGTCACTTACGTGCTTTATTTGAAAGGAAGTACACGTCCGGGGACTCCTAGGCCCCACATGTGTGCCTCATTTTCCCTCCAAGGTCACTGAGTGCCTCCAGACACCTGTGGGCCAGCTGAGCAACGTCGAGGTCCATGGGTTGAGACCTCGGAGGACCTCTGTGTGTGCCGCGTGCTGGGCAACAACACACTGCGCATTCCTCGAGGAGCGGTTCACCTCCAGAGCCCTCGAGCACCCTGAGGACAACATGGCTGGTGAGCACGAAGTGCCCAGGAAGACTCTGTCATGGCCCTTGTGTGAGCTGCCATGAGAGAACGCTGTGCATGGAACACTGCGAGGCCCGTCCTCGTACCTGAAGTCACTCTGCTCGAGGAGAAAGTCAGCATCTTAGCATGCTGTGTCGCTACCGACACACCCAGCATGAACCCATGCCTGGAAGTAAGGCCCTGCTTTGCCGTGCAGAAGCGGAGGCGTGGTGCAGTTTCCAGGAGGCGGTGGCCTCTGCTCTGCATACCTTTAACGGCAGCACAGCTTTCTGGACACCTGGGAGGCTAGCCGGGGCACCCTGTTCCCGGCAGGAACACTGAGCACCCCCAGGTGCACCTGGGTCTGCTAAGCAACATCCAGGCCCGTAGCCCTTTAGAGCCCCTCTGTGCACGCCGAGCGTAGGGAAACACACTGCCCTCTCTTTTGGAGCAGCTTGGTTTCCTCAGCACTCGCACACGTTCACGAACACCGTTCTGGCACATGCCACATGGCGCGAAGGTCTTACGCATTGCCCTAGTCGGAGCTGCGCTCAGAGTAACCCTCGTCTTCGCATTCCATCCAGGACCTCCTGACTGAAGTCACCGTGCCTCCTAGAGGACGGCGGCTTGGGTCTTACTGCAATTCAAGTCCTCTTCCTTCTGTGTCAGTGCAGGCAGCCCCAGGCCCAGAGGAGCAGCTACGGCGTTCCTTGGTGGAGACAGTTCGCTGGATGCGGGACTCCCTACTTCGATGAGTTGATTCAGGGAAGGAAACACAGGGTAACCGGTGTCTCTTGGGACTCGTTAGAAACCACAGGGATGTACGCTGAGTGTGCCCATGAAAACGGGGCCTGCTGGAACTAGTCCTGCTTTCCCATTTTGAGGGCGGCATTCATGCCTGCCTTGAAGCTACATGACATTCCCGGCACCCGACAGTCCGGTGAGCCCTGGAAGAATGCTTCGGCTAAAATTATGAGTTTGCTCTCTCTAAACCAGGGGCTTCATTGGCCGTGGTGGTGGTCCGCATGACAGGCTCTAGAGCTAAAGGGAACCTCAACGTGAGAACTCGCCTCCAGGTTAGGCCCTGAGTAGCCATGCAGAAAGTGAGGCATGCAATTGTTTCTAGGAGATCTTAGTGACTTACGCGCTTTGTTTTAAAGGAAGTACACGTCCGGGGACTCATAGGCCCCATGAGTGTGCATCATTTTCACTCCAAGGTCACTGAGTGCCTCCAGACACCTGTGGGCCAGCTGAGCAACGTCGAGGTCCATGGGTTGAGCCCTCGGAGGAACTCTGTGCGTGCCGAGTGCTGGGCAACAACACACTGCGCATTCCTCGAGGAGCGGTTCACCTCCAGAGCCCTCGAGCACCCTGAGGACAACATGGCTGGTGAGTACGAAGTGCCCAGGAAGACTCTGTCATGGCCCTTGTGTGAGCTGCCATGAGAGAACGCTGTGCATGGAACACTGCGAGGCCCGTCCTCGTACCTGAAGTCACTCTGCTCGAGGAGAAAGTCAGCATCTTAGCATGCTGTGTCGCTACCGACACACCCAGCATGAACCCATGCCTGGAAGTAAGGCCCTGCTTTGCCGTGCAGAAGCGGAGGCGTGGTGCAGTTTCCAGGAGGCGGTGGCCTCTGCTCTGCATACCTTTAACGGCAGCACAGCTTTCTGGACACCTGGGAGGCTAGCCGGGGCACCCTGTTCCCGGCAGGAACACTGAGTACCCCCAGGTGCACCTGGGTCTGCTAAGCAACATCCAGGCCCGTAGCCCTTTAGAGCCCCTCTGTGCACGCCGAGTGTAGGGAAACACACTGCCCTCTCTTTTGGAGCAGCTTGGTTTCCTCAGCACTCGCACACGTTCACGAACACCGTTCTGGCACATGCCACATGGCGCGAAGGTCTTACGCATTGCCCTAGTCGGAGCTGCGCTCAGAGTAACCCTCGTCTTCGCATTCCATCCAGGACCTCCTGACTGAAGTCACCGTGCCTCCTAGAGGACGGCGGCTTGGGTTCTTACTGCAATTCAACTCCTCTTCCTTCTGTGTCAGTGCAGGCAGCCCCAGGCCCAGAGGAGCAGCTACGGCGTTCCTTGGTGGAGACAGTTCGCTGGATGCGGGACTCCCTACTTCGATGAGTTGATTCAGGGAAGGAAACACAGGGTAACCGGTGTCTCTTGGGACTCGTTAGAAACCACAGGGATGTACGCTGAGTGTGCCCATGAAAACGGGGCCTGCTGGAACTAGTCCTGCTTTCCCATTTTGAGGGCGGCATTCATGCCTGCCTTGAAGCTACATGACATTCCCGGCACCCGACAGTCCGGTGAGCCCTGGAAGAATGCTTCGGGGAAAATTATGAGTTTGCTCTCTCTAAACCAGGGGCTTCCGTGGCCGCGGTGGCGGTCCGCATGACAGGCTCTAGAGCTAAAGGGAACCTCAACATGAGAACTCGCTTCCAGGTTAGGCCCTGAGTAGCCGTGCAGAAAGGGAGCCATGCAGCTGTTTCCAGGAGTTCTTAGTCACTTACGTGCTTTATTTGAAAGGAAGTACACGTCCGGGGACTCCTAGGCCCCACGGGTGTGCCTCATTTTCCCTCCAAGGTCACTGAGTGCCTCCAGACAACTGTGGGCCAGCTGAGCAACGTCGAGGTCCATGGGTTGAGACCTCGGAGGACCTCTGTGCGTGCCGAGTGCTGGGCAACAACACACTGCGCATTCCTCGAGGAGCGGTTCACCTCCAGAGCCCTCGAGCACCCTGAGGACAACATGGCTGGTGAGTACGAAGTGCCCAGGAAGACTCTGTCATGGCCCTTGTGTGAGCTGCCATGAGAGAACGCTGTGCATGGAACACTGCGAGGCCCGTCCTCGTACCTGAAGTCACTCTGCTCGAGGAGAAAGTCAGCATCTTAGCATGCTGTGTCGCTACCGACACACCCAGCATGAACCCATGCCTGGAAGTAAGGCCCTGCTTTGCCGTGCAGAAGCGGAGGCGTGGTGCAGTTTCCAGGAGGCGGTGGCCTCTGCTCTGCATACCTTTAACGGCAGCACAGCTTTCTGGACACCTGGGAGGCTAGCCGGGGCACCCTGTTCCCGGCAGGAACACTGAGTATCCCCAGGTGCACCTGGGTCTGCTAAGCAACATCCAGGCCCGTAGCCCTTTAGAGCCCCTCTGTGCACGCCGAGCGTAGGGAAACACACTGCCCTCTCTTTTGGAGCAGCTTGGTTTCCTCAGCACTCGCACACGTTCACGAACACCGTTCTGGCACATGCCACATGGCGCGAAGATCTTACGCATTGCCCTATTCGGAGCTGCGCTCAGAGTAACCCTCGTCTTCGCATTCCATCCAGGACCTCCTGACTGAAGTCACCGTGCCTCCTAGAGGACGGCGGCTTGGGTTCTTACTGCAATTCAAGTCCTCTTCCTTCTGTGTCAGTGCAGGCAGCCCCAGGCCCAGAGGAGCAGCTACGGCGTTCCTTGGTGGAGACAGTTCGCTGGATGCGGGACTCCCTACTTCGATGAGTTGATTCAGGGAAGGAAACACAGGGTAACCGGTGTCTCTTGGGACTCGTTAGAAACCACAGGGATGTACGCTGAGTGTGCCCATGAAAACGGGGCCTGCTGGAACTAGTCCTCCTTTCCCATTTTGAGGGCGGCATTCATGCCTGCCTTGAAGCTACATGACATTCCCGGCGCCCGACAGTCCGGTGAGCCCTGGAAGAATGCTTCGGGGAAAATTATGAGTTTGCTCTCCCTAAACCAGGGGCTTCCGTGGCCGCGGTGGCGGTCCGCATGACAGGCTCTAGAGCTAAAGGGAACCTCAACATGAGAACTCGCTTCCAGGTTAGGCCCTGAGTAGCCGTGCAGAAAGGGAGCCATGCAGCTGTTTCCAGGAGTTCTTAGTCACTTACGTGCTTTATTTGAAAGGAAGTACACGTCCGGGGACTCCTAGGCCCCACGGGTGTGCCTCATTTTCCCTCCAAGGTCACTGAGTGCCTCCAGACACCTGTGGGCCAGCTGAGCAACGTCGAGGTCCATGGGTTGAGACCTCGGAGGACCTCTGTGTGTGCCGCGTGCTGGGCAACAACACACTGCGCATTCCTCGAGGAGCGGTTCACCTCCAGAGCCCTCGAGCACCCTGAGGACAACATGGCTGGTGAGTACGAAGTGCCCAGGAAGACTCTGTCATGGCCCTTGTGTGAGCTGCCATGAGAGAACGCTGTGCATGGAACACTGCGAGGCCCGTCCTCGTACCTGAAGTCACTCTGCTCGAGGAGAAAGTCAGCATCTTAGCATGCTGTGTCGCTACCGACACACCCAGCATGAACCCATGCCTGGAAGTAAGGCCCTGCTTTGCCGTGCAGAAGCGGAGGCGTGGTGCAGTTTCCAGGAGGCGGTGGCCTCTGCTCTGCATACCTTTAACGGCAGCACAGCTTTCTGGACACCTGGGAGGCTAGCCGGGGCACCCTGTTCCCGGCAGGAACACTGAGTACCCCCAGGTGCACCTGGGTCTGCTAAGCAACATCCAGGCCCGTAGCCCTTTAGAGCCCCTCTGTGCACGCCGAGCGTAGGGAAACACACTGCCCTCTCTTTTGGAGCAGCTTGGTTTCCTCAGCACTCGCACACGTTCACAAACACCGTTCTGGCACATGCCACATGGCGCGAAGGTCTTACGCATTGCCCTAGTCGGAGCTGCGCTCAGAGTAACCCTTGTCTTCGCATTCCATCCAGGACCTCCTGACTGAAGTCACCGTGCCTCCTAGAGGACGGCGGCTTGGGTTCTTACTGCAATTCAACTCCTCTTCCTTCTGTGTCAGTGCAGGCAGCCCCAGGCCCAGAGGAGCAGCTACGGCGTTCCTTGGTGGAGACAGTTCGCTGGATGCGGGACTCCCTACTTCGATGAGTTGATTCAGGGAAGGAAACACAGGGTAACCGGTGTCTCTTGGGACTCGTTAGAAACCACAGGGATGTACGCTGAGTGTGCCCATGAAAACGGGGCCTGCTGGAACTAGTCCTGCTTTCCCATTTTGAGGGCGGCATTCATGCCTGCCTTGAAGCTACATGACATTCCCGGCACCCGACAGTCCGGTGAGCCCTGGAAGAATGCTTCGCGGAAAATTATGAGTTTGCTCTCTCTAAACCAGGGGCTTCCGTGGCCGCGGTGGCGGTCCGCATGACAGGCTCTAGAGCTAAAGGGAACCTCAACATGAGAACTCTCTTCCAGGCTAGGCCCTGTGTAGCCGTGCAGAAAGGGAGCCATGCAGCTGTTTCCAGGAGTTCTTAGTCACTTATGTGCTTTATTTGAAAGGAAGTACACGTCCGGGGACTCCTAGGCCCCACGGGTGTGCCTCATTTTCCCTCCAAGGTCACTGAGTGCCTCCAGACACCTGTGGGCCAGCTGAGCAACGTCGAGGTCCATGGGTTGAGACCTCGGAGGACCTCTGTGTGTGCCGCGTGCTGGGCAACAACACACTGCGCATTCCTCGAGGAGCGGTTCACCTCCAGAGCCCTCGAGCACCCTGAGGACAACATGGCTGGTGAGTACGAAGTGCCCAGGAAGACTCTGTCATGGCCCTTGTGTGAGCTGCCATGAGAGAACGCTGTGCATGGAACACTGCGAGGCCCGTCCTCGTACCTGAAGTCACTCTGCTCGAGGAGAAAGTCAGCATCTTAGCATGCTGTGTCGCTACCGACACACCCAGCATGAACCCATGCCTGGAAGTAAGGCCCTGCTTTGCCGTGCAGAAGCGGAGGCGTGGTGCAGTTTCCAGGAGGCGGTGGCCTCTGCTCTGCATACCTTTAACGGCAGCACAGCTTTCTGGACACCTGGGAGGCTAGCCGGGGCACCCTGTTCCCGGCAGGAACACTGAGCACCCCCAGGTGCACCTGGGTCTGCTAAGCAACATCCAGGCCCGTAGCCCTTTAGAGCCCCTCTGTGCACGCCGAGCGTAGGGAAACACACTGCCCTCTCTTTTGGAGCAGCTTGGTTTCCTCAGCACTCGCACACGTTCACGAACACCGTTCTGGCACATGCCACATGGCGCGAAGGTCTTACGCATTGCCCTAGTCGGAGCTGCGCTCAGAGTAACCCTCGTCTTCGCATTCCATCCAGGACCTCCTGACTGAAGTCACCGTGCCTCCTAGAGGACGGCGGCTTGGGTTCTTACTGCAATTCAAGTCCTCTTCCTTCTGTGTCACTGCAGGCAGCCCCAGGCCCAGAGGAGCAGCTACGGTGTTCCTTGGTGGAGACAGTTCGCTAGATGCGGGACTCCCTACTTCGATGAGTTGATTCAGGGAAGGAAACACAAGGAAACCGGTGTCTCTTGGGACTCGTTAGAAACCACAGGGATGTACGCTGAGTGTGCCCATGAAAACGGGGGCCTGTTGGAACTAGCCCTGCTTTCCCATTTTGAGGGCTGCATTCATGCTTGCCTTGAAGCTCCCTCACATTCCCGGCTCCCAACAGGCCAGTGAGCCCTGGAAGAATGCTTCGGGGAAAATTATGAGTTTGCTCTCTCTAAACCAGGGGCTTCATTGGCCGTGGTGGTGGTCCGCATGACAGGCTCTAGAGCTAAAGGGAACCTCAACGTGAGAACTCGCCTCCAGTTTAGGCCCTGAGTAGCCATGCAGAAAGTGAGGCATGCAGCTGTTTCTAGGAGATCTTAGTGACTTACGCGCTTTGTTTTAAAGGAAGTACACGTCCGGGGACTCATAGGTCCCATGAGTGTGCATCATTTTCACTCCAAGGTCACTGAGTGCCTCCAGACACCTGTGGGCCAGCTGAGCAACGTCGAGGTCCATGGGTTGAGACCTCGGAGGACCTCTGTGCGTGCCGAGTGCTGGGCAACAACACACTGCGCATTCCTCGAGGAGCGGTTCACTTCCAGAGCCCTCGAGCACCCTGAGGACAACATGGCTGGTGAGTACGAAGTGCCCAGGAAGACTCTGTCATGGCCCTTGTGTGAGCTGCCATGAGAGAACGCTGTGCATGGAACACTGCGAGGCCCGTCCTCGTACCTGAAGTCACTCTGCTCGAGGAGAAAGTCAGCATCTTAGCATGCTGTGTCGCTACCGACACACCCAGCATGAACCCATGCCTGGAAGTAAGGCCCTGCTTTGCCGTGCAGAAGCGGAGGCGTGGTGCAGTTTCCAGGAGGCGGTGGCCTCTGCTCTGCATACCTTTAACGGCAGCACAGCTTTCTGGACACCTGGGAGGCTAGCCGGGGCACCCTGTTCCCGGCAGGAACACTGAGTACCCCCAGGTGCACCTGGGTCTGCTAAGCAACATCCAGGCCCGTAGCCCTTTAGAGCCCCTCTGTGCACGCCGAGCGTAGGGAAACACACTGCCCTCTCTTTTGGAGCAGCTTGGTTTCCTCAGCACTCGCACACGTTCACGAACACCGTTCTGGCACATGCCACATGGCGCGAAGGTCTTACGCATTGCCCTAGTCGGAGCTGCGCTCAGAGTAACCCTCGTCTTCGCATTCCATCCAGGACCTCCTGACTGAAGTCACCGTGCCTCCTAGAGGACGGCGGCTTGGGTTCTTACTGCAATTCAAGTCCTCTTCCTTCTGTGTCAGTGCAGGCAGCCCCAGGCCCAGAGGAGCAGCTACGGCGTTCCTTGGTGGAGACAGTTCGCTGGATGCGGGACTCCCTACTTCGATGAGTTGATTCAGGGAAGGAAACACAGGGTAACCGGTGTCTCTTGGGACTCGTTAGAAACCACAGGGATGTACGCTGAGTGTGCCCATGAAAACGGGGCCTGCTGGAACTAGTCCTGCTTTCCCATTTTGAGGGCGGCATTCATGCCTGCCTTGAAGCTACATGACATTCCCGGCACCCGACAGTCCGGTGAGCCCTGGAAGAATGCTTCGCGGAAAATTATGAGTTTGCTCTCTCTAAACCAGGGGCTTCCGTGGCCGCGGTGGCGGTCCGCATGACAGGCTCTAGAGCTAAAGGGAACCTCAACATGAGAACTCTCTTCCAGGCTAGGCCCTGTGTAGCCGTGCAGAAAGGGAGCCATGCAGCTGTTTCCAGGAGTTCTTAGTCACTTATGTGCTTTATTTGAAAGGAAGTACACGTCCGGGGACTCCTAGGCCCCACGGGTGTGCCTCATTTTCCCTCCAAGGTCACTGAGTGCCTCCAGACACCTGTGGGCCAGCTGAGCAACGTCGAGGTCCATGGGTTGAGACCTCGGAGGACCTCTGTGTGTGCCGCGTGCTGGGCAACAACACACTGCGCATTCCTCGAGGAGCGGTTCACCTCCAGAGCCCTCGAGCACCCTGAGGACAACATGGCTGGTGAGTACGAAGTGCCCAGGAAGACTCTGTCATGGCCCTTGTGTGAGCTGCCATGAGAGAACGCTGTGCATGGAACACTGCGAGGCCCGTCCTCGTACCTGAAGTCACTCTGCTCGAGGAGAAAGTCAGCATCTTAGCATGCTGTGTCGCTACCGACACACCCAGCATGAACCCATGCCTGGAAGTAAGGCCCTGCTTTGCCGTGCAGAAGCGGAGGCGTGGTGCAGTTTCCAGGAGGCGGTGGCCTCTGCTCTGCATACCTTTAACGGCAGCACAGCTTTCTGGACACCTGGGAGGCTAGCCGGGGCACCCTGTTCCCGGCAGGAACACTGAGTACCCCCAGGTGCACCTGGGTCTGCTAAGCAACATCCAGGCCCGTAGCCCTTTAGAGCCCCTCTGTGCACGCCGAGCGTAGGGAAACACACTGCCCTCTCTTTTGGAGCAGCTTGGTTTCCTCAGCACTCGCACACGTTCACGAACACCGTTCTGGCACATGCCACATGGCGCGAAGGTCTTACGCATTGCCCTATTCGGAGCTGCGCTCAGAGTAACCCTCGTCTTCGCATTCCATCCAGGACCTCCTGACTGAAGTCACCGTGCCTCCTAGAGGACGGCGGCTTGGGTTCTTACTGCAATTCAAGTCCTCTTCCTTCTGTGTCAGTGCAGGCAGCCCCAGGCCCAGAGGAGCAGCTACGGCGTTCCTTGGTGGAGACAGTTCGCTGGATGCGGGACTCCCTACTTCGATGAGTTGATTCAGGGAAGGAAACACAGGGTAACCGGTGTCTCTTGGGACTCGTTAGAAACCACAGGGATGTACGCTGAGTGTGCCCATGAAAACGGGGCCTGCTGGAACTAGTCCTGCTTTCCCATTTTGAGGGCGGCATTCATGCCTGCCTTGAAGCTACATGACATTCCCGGCACCCGACAGTCCGGTGAGCCCTGGAAGAATGCTTCGCGGAAAATTATGAGTTTGCTCTCTCTAAACCAGGGGCTTCCGTGGCCGCGGTGGCGGTCCGCATGACAGGCTCTAGAGCTAAAGGGAACCTCAACATGAGAACTCGCTTCCAGGCTAGGCCCTGTGTAGCCGTGCAGAAAGGGAGCCATGCAGCTGTTTCCAGGAGTTCTTAGTCACTTACGTGCTTTATTTGAAAGGAAGTACACGTCCGGGGACTCCTAGGCCCCACGGGTGTGCCTCATTTTCCCTCCAAGGTCACTGAGTGCCTCCAGACACCTGTGGGCCAGCTGAGCAACGTCGAGGTCCATGGGTTGAGACCTCGGAGGACCTCTGTGTGTGCCGCGTGCTGGGCAACAACACACTGCGCATTCCTCGAGGAGCGGTTCACCTCCAGAGCCCTCGAGCACCCTGAGGACAACATGGCTGGTGAGTACGAAGTGCCCAGGAAGACTCTGTCATGGCCCTTGTGTGAGCTGCCATGAGAGAACGCTGTGCATGGAACACTGCGAGGCCCGTCCTCGTACCTGAAGTCACTCTGCTCGAGGAGAAAGTCAGCATCTTAGCATGCTGTGTCGCTACCGACACACCCAGCATGAACCCATGCCTGGAAGTAAGGCCCTGCTTTGCCGTGCAGAAGCGGAGGCGTGGTGCAGTTTCCAGGAGGCGGTGGCCTCTGCTCTGCATACCTTTAACGGCAGCACAGCTTTCTGGACACCTGGGAGGCTAGCCGGGGCACCCTGTTCCCGGCAGGAACACTGAGTACCCCCAGGTGCACCTGGGTCTGCTAAGCAACATCCAGGCCCGTAGCCCTTTAGAGCCCCTCTGTGCACGCCGAGCGTAGGGAAACACACTGCCCTCTCTTTTGGAGCAGCTTGGTTTCCTCAGCACTCGCACACGTTCACGAACACCGTTCTGGCACATGCCACATGGCGCGAAGGTCTTACGCATTGCCCTAGTCGGAGCTGCGCTCAGAGTAACCCTCGTCTTCGCATTCCATCCAGGACCTCCTGACTGAAGTCACCGTGCCTCCTAGAGGACGGCGGCTTGGGTTCTTACTGCAATTCAAGTCCTCTTCCTTCTGTGTCAGTGCAGGCAGCCCCAGGCCCAGAGGAGCAGCTACGGCGTTCCTTGGTGGAGACAGTTCGCTGGATGCGGGACTCCCTACTTCGATGAGTTGATTCAGGGAAGGAAACACAGGGTAACCGGTGTCTCTTGGGACTCGTTAGAAACCACAGGGATGTACGCTGAGTGTGCCCATGAAAACGGGGCCTGCTGGAACTAGTCCTGCTTTCCCATTTTGAGGGCGGCATTCATGCCTGCCTTGAAGCTACATGACATTCCCGGCACCCGACAGTCCGGTGAGCCCTGGAAGAATGCTTCGCGGAAAATTATGAGTTTGCTCTCTCTAAACCAGGGGCTTCCGTGGCCGCGGTGGCGGTCCGCATGACAGGCTCTAGAGCTAAAGGGAACCTCAACATGAGAACTCGCTTCCAGGCTAGGCCCTGTGTAGCCGTGCAGAAAGGGAGCCATGCAGCTGTTTCCAGGAGTTCTTAGTCACTTACGTGCTTTATTTGAAAGGAAGTACACGTCCGGGGACTCCTAGGCCCCACGGGTGTGCCTCATTTTCCCTCCAAGGTCACTGAGTGCCTCCAGACACCTGTGGGCCAGCTGAGCAACGTCGAGGTCCATGGGTTGAGACCTCGGAGGACCTCTGTGTGTGCCGCGTGCTGGGCAACAACACACTGCGCATTCCTCGAGGAGCGGTTCACCTCCAGAGCCCTCGAGCACCCTGAGGACAACATGGCTGGTGAGTACGAAGTGCCCAGGAAGACTCTGTCATGGCCCTTGTGTGAGCTGCCATGAGAGAACGCTGTGCATGGAACACTGCGAGGCCCGTCCTCGTACCTGAAGTCACTCTGCTCGAGGAGAAAGTCAGCATCTTAGCATGCTGTGTCGCTACCGACACACCCAGCATGAACCCATGCCTGGAAGTAAGGCCCTGCTTTGCCGTGCAGAAGCGGAGGCGTGGTGCAGTTTCCAGGAGGCGGTGGCCTCTGCTCTGCATACCTTTAACGGCAGCACAGCTTTCTGGACACCTGGGAGGCTAGCCGGGGCACCCTGTTCCCGGCAGGAACACTGAGTACCCCCAGGTGCACCTGGGTCTGCTAAGCAACATCCAGGCCCGTAGCCCTTTAGAGCCCCTCTGTGCACGCCGAGCGTAGGGAAACACACTGCCCTCTCTTTTGGAGCAGCTTGGTTTCCTCAGCACTCGCACACGTTCACGAACACCGTTCTGGCACATGCCACATGGCGCGAAGGTCTTACGCATTGCCCTATTCGGAGCTGCGCTCAGAGTAACCCTCGTCTTCGCATTCCATCCAGGACCTCCTGACTGAAGTCACCGTGCCTCCTAGAGGACGGCGGCTTGGGTTCTTACTGCAATTCAAGTCCTCTTCCTTCTGTGTCAGTGCAGGCAGCCCCAGGCCCAGAGGAGCAGCTACGGCGTTCCTTGGTGGAGACAGTTCGCTGGATGCGGGACTCCCTACTTCGATGAGTTGATTCAGGGAAGGAAACACAGGGTAACCGGTGTCTCTTGGGACTCGTTAGAAACCACAGGGATGTACGCTGAGTGTGCCCATGAAAACGGGGCCTGCTGGAACTAGTCCTGCTTTCCCATTTTGAGGGCGGCATTCATGCCTGCCTTGAAGCTACATGACATTCCCGGCACCCGACAGTCCGGTGAGCCCTGGAAGAATGCTTCGCGGAAAATTATGAGTTTGCTCTCTCTAAACCAGGGGCTTCCGTGGCCGCGGTGGCGGTCCGCATGACAGGCTCTAGAGCTAAAGGGAACCTCAACATGAGAACTCGCTTCCAGGCTAGGCCCTGTGTAGCCGTGCAGAAAGGGAGCCATGCAGCTGTTTCCAGGAGTTCTTAGTCACTTACGTGCTTTATTTGAAAGGAAGTACACGTCCGGGGACTCCTAGGCCCCACGGGTGTGCCTCATTTTCCCTCCAAGGTCACTGAGTGCCTCCAGACACCTGTGGGCCAGCTGAGCAACGTCGAGGTCCATGGGTTGAGACCTCGGAGGACCTCTGTGTGTGCCGCGTGCTGGGCAACAACACACTGCGCATTCCTCGAGGAGCGGTTCACCTCCAGAGCCCTCGAGCACCCTGAGGACAACATGGCTGGTGAGTACGAAGTGCCCAGGAAGACTCTGTCATGGCCCTTGTGTGAGCTGCCATGAGAGAACGCTGTGCATGGAACACTGCGAGGCCCGTCCTCGTACCTGAAGTCACTCTGCTCGAGGAGAAAGTCAGCATCTTAGCATGCTGTGTCGCTACCGACACACCCAGCATGAACCCATGCCTGGAAGTAAGGCCCTGCTTTGCCGTGCAGAAGCGGAGGCGTGGTGCAGTTTCCAGGAGGCGGTGGCCTCTGCTCTGCATACCTTTAACGGCAGCACAGCTTTCTGGACACCTGGGAGGCTAGCCGGGGCACCCTGTTCCCGGCAGGAACACTGAGTACCCCCAGGTGCACCTGGGTCTGCTAAGCAACATCCAGGCCCGTAGCCCTTTAGAGCCCCTCTGTGCACGCCGAGCGTAGGGAAACACACTGCCCTCTCTTTTGGAGCAGCTTGGTTTCCTCAGCACTCGCACACGTTCACGAACACCGTTCTGGCACATGCCACATGGCGCGAAGGTCTTACGCATTGCCCTAGTCGGAGCTGCGCTCAGAGTAACCCTCGTCTTCGCATTCCATCCAGGACCTCCTGACTGAAGTCACCGTGCCTCCTAGAGGACGGCGGCTTGGGTTCTTACTGCAATTCAAGTCCTCTTCCTTCTGTGTCAGTGCAGGCAGCCCCAGGCCCAGAGGAGCAGCTACGGCGTTCCTTGGTGGAGACAGTTCGCTGGATGCGGGACTCCCTACTTCGATGAGTTGATTCAGGGAAGGAAACACAGGGTAACCGGTGTCTCTTGGGACTCGTTAGAAACCACAGGGATGTACGCTGAGTGTGCCCATGAAAACGGGGCCTGCTGGAACTAGTCCTGCTTTCCCATTTTGAGGGCGGCATTCATGCCTGCCTTGAAGCTACATGACATTCCCGGCACCCGACAGTCCGGTGAGCCCTGGAAGAATGCTTCGCGGAAAATTATGAGTTTGCTCTCTCTAAACCAGGGGCTTCCGTGGCCGCGGTGGCGGTCCGCATGACAGGCTCTAGAGCTAAAGGGAACCTCAACATGAGAACTCGCTTCCAGGCTAGGCCCTGTGTAGCCGTGCAGAAAGGGAGCCATGCAGCTGTTTCCAGGAGTTCTTAGTCACTTATGTGCTTTATTTGAAAGGAAGTACACGTCCGGGGACTCCTAGGCCCCACGGGTGTGCCTCATTTTCCCTCCAAGGTCACTGAGTGCCTCCAGACACCTGTGGGCCAGCTGAGCAACGTCGAGGTCCATGGGTTGAGACCTCGGAGGACCTCTGTGTGTGCCGCGTGCTGGGCAACAACACACTGCGCATTCCTCGAGGAGCGGTTCACATCCAGAGCCCTCGAGCACCCTGAGGACAACATGGCTGGTGAGTACGAAGTGCCCAGGAAGACTCTGTCATGGCCCTTGTGTGAGCTGCCATGAGAGAACGCTGTGCATGGAACACTGCGAGGCCCGTCCTCGTACCTGAAGTCACTCTGCTCGAGGAGAAAGTCAGCATCTTAGCATGCTGTGTCGCTACCGACACACCCAGCATGAACCCATGCCTGGAAGTAAGGCCCTGCTTTGCCGTGCAGAAGCGGAGGCGTGGTGCAGTTTCCAGGAGGCGGTGGCCTCTGCTCTGCATACCTTTAACGGCAGCACAGCTTTCTGGACACCTGGGAGGCTAGCCGGGGCACCCTGTTCCCGGCAGGAACACTGAGTACCCCCAGGTGCACCTGGGTCTGCTAAGCAACATCCAGGCCCGTAGCCCTTTAGAGCCCCTCTGTGCACGCCGAGCGTAGGGAAACACACTGCCCTCTCTTTTGGAGCAGCTTGGTTTCCTCAGCACTCGCACACGTTCACGAACACCGTTCTGGCACATGCCACATGGCGCGAAGGTCTTACGCATTGCCCTAGTCGGAGCTGCGCTCAGAGTAACCCTCGTCTTCGCATTCCATCCAGGACCTCCTGACTGAAGTCACCGTGCCTCCTAGAGGACGGTGGCTTGGGTTCTTACTGCAATTCAAGTCCTCTTCCTTCTGTGTCAGTGCAGGCAGCCCCAGGCCCAGAGGAGCAGCTACGGCGTTCCTTGGTGGAGACAGTTCGCTGGATGCGGGACTCCCTACTTCGATGAGTTGATTCAGGGAAGGAAACACAGGGTAACCGGTGTCTCTTGGGACTCGTTAGAAACCACAGGGATGTACGCTGAGTGTGCCCATGAAAACGGGGCCTGCTGGAACTAGTCCTGCTTTCCCATTTTGAGGGCGGCATTCATGCCTGCCTTGAAGCTACATGACATTCCCGGCACCCGACAGTCCGGTGAGCCCTGGAAGAATGCTTCGCGGAAAATTATGAGTTTGCTCTCTCTAAACCAGGGGCTTCCGTGGCCGCGGTGGCGGTCCGCATGACAGGCTCTAGAGCTAAAGGGAACCTCAACATGAGAACTCGCTTCCAGGCTAGGCCCTGTGTAGCCGTGCAGAAAGGGAGCCATGCAGCTGTTTCCAGGAGTTCTTAGTCACTTACGTGCTTTATTTGAAAGGAAGTACACGTCCGGGGACTCCTAGGCCCCACGGGTGTGCCTCATTTTCCCTCCAAGGTCACTGAGTGCCTCCAGACACCTGTGGGCCAGCTGAGCAACGTCGAGGTCCATGGGTTGAGACCTCGGAGGACCTCTGTGTGTGCCGCGTGCTGGGCAACAACACACTGCGCATTCCTCGAGGAGCGGTTCACCTCCAGAGCCCTCGAGCACCCTGAGGACAACATGGCTGGTGAGTACGAAGTGCCCAGGAAGACTCTGTCATGGCCCTTGTGTGAGCTGCCATGAGAGAACGCTGTGCATGGAACACTGCGAGGCCCGTCCTCGTACCTGAAGTCACTCTGCTCGAGGAGAAAGTCAGCATCTTAGCATGCTGTGTCGCTACCGACACACCCAGCATGAACCCATGCCTGGAAGTAAGGCCCTGCTTTGCCGTGCAGAAGCGGAGGCGTGGTGCAGTTTCCAGGAGGCGGTGGCCTCTGCTCTGCATACCTTTAACGGCAGCACAGCTTTCTGGACACCTGGGAGGCTAGCCGGGGCACCCTGTTCCCGGCAGGAACACTGAGCACCCCCAGGTGCACCTGGGTCTGCTAAGCAACATCCAGGCCCGTAGCCCTTTAGAGCCCCTCTGTGCACGCCGAGCGTAGGGAAACACACTGCCCTCTCTTTTGGAGCAGCTTGGTTTCCTCAGCACTCGCACACGTTCACGAACACCGTTCTGGCACATGCCACATGGCGCGAAGGTCTTACGCATTGCCCTAGTCGGAGCTGCGCTCAGAGTAACCCTCGTCTTCGCATTCCATCCAGGACCTCCTGACTGAAGTCACCGTGCCTCCTAGAGGACGGCGGCTTGGGTCTTACTGCAATTCAACTCCTCTTCCTTCTGTGTCAGTGCAGGCAGCCCCAGGCCCAGAGGAGCAGCTACGGCGTTCCTTGGTGGAGACAGTTCGCTGGATGCGGGACTCCCTACTTCGATGAGTTGATTCAGGGAAGGAAACACAGGGTAACCGGTGTCTCTTGGGACTCGTTAGAAACCACAGGGATGTACGCTGAGTGTGCCCATGAAAACGGGGCCTGCTGGAACTAGTCCTGCTTTCCCATTTTGAGGGCGGCATTCATGCCTGCCTTGAAGCTACATGACATTCCCGGCACCCGACAGTCCGGTGAGCCCTGGAAGAATGCTTCGGGGAAAATTATGAGTTTGCTCTCTCTAAACCAGGGGCTTCCGTGGCCGCGGTGGCGGTCCGCATGACAGGCTCTAGAGCTAAAGGGAACCTCAACATGAGAACTCGCTTCCAGGTTAGGCCCTGAGTAGCCGTGCAGAAAGGGAGCCATGCAGCTGTTTCCAGGAGTTCTTAGTCACTTACGTGCTTTATTTGAAAGGAAGTACACGTCCGGGGACTCCTAGGCCCCACGGGTGTGCCTCATTTTCCCTCCAAGGTCACTGAGTGCCTCCAGACAACTGTGGGCCAGCTGAGCAACGTCGAGGTCCATGGGTTGAGACCTCGGAGGACCTCTGTGTGTGCCGCGTGCTGGGCAACAACACACTGCGCATTCCTCGAGGAGCGGTTCACCTCCAGAGCCCTCGAGCACCCTGAGGACAACATGGCTGGTGAGTACGAAGTGCCCAGGAAGACTCTGTCATGGCCCTTGTGTGAGCTGCCATGAGAGAACGCTGTGCATGGAACACTGCGAGGCCCGTCCTCGTACCTGAAGTCACTCTGCTCGAGGAGAAAGTCAGCATCTTAGCATGCTGTGTCGCTACCGACACACCCAGCATGAACCCATGCCTGGAAGTAAGGCCCTGCTTTGCCGTGCAGAAGCGGAGGCGTGGTGCAGTTTCCAGGAGGCGGTGGCCTCTGCTCTGCATACCTTTAACGGCAGCACAGCTTTCTGGACACCTGGGAGGCTAGCCGGGGCACCCTGTTCCCGGCAGGAACACTGAGTATCCCCAGGTGCACCTGGGTCTGCTAAGCAACATCCAGGCCCGTAGCCCTTTAGAGCCCCTCTGTGCACGCCGAGCGTAGGGAAACACACTGCCCTCTCTTTTGGAGCAGCTTGGTTTCCTCAGCACTCGCACACGTTCACGAACACCGTTCTGGCACATGCCACATGGCGCGAAGATCTTACGCATTGCCCTAGTCGGAGCTGCGCTCAGAGTAACCCTCGTCTTCGCATTCCATCCAGGACCTCCTGACTGAAGTCACCGTGCCTCCTAGAGGACGGCGGCTTGGGTTCTTACTGCAATTCAAGTCCTCTTCCTTCTGTGTCACTGCAGGCAGCCCCAGGCCCAGAGGAGCAGCTACGGTGTTCCTTGGTGCAGACAGTTCGCTAGATGCGGGACTCCCTACTTCGATGAGTTGATTCAGGGAAGGAAACACAAGGAAACCGGTGTCTCTTGGGACTCGATAGAAACCACAGGGATGTACGCTGAGTGTGCCCATGAAAACGGGGGCCTGTTGGAACTAGCCCTGCTTTCCCATTTTGAGGGCTGCATTCATGCTTGCCTTGAAGCTCCCTCACATTCCCGGCTCCCAACAGGCCAGTGAGCCCTGGAAGAATGCTTCGGGGAAAATTATGAGTTTGCTCTCTCTAAACCAGGGGCTTCATTGGCCGTGGTGGTGGTCCGCATGACAGGCTCTAGAGCTAAAGGGAACCTCAACGTGAGAACTCGCCTCCAGGTTAGGCCCTGAGTAGCCATGCAGAAAGTGAGGCATGCAGCTGTTTCTAGGAGATCTTAGTGACTTACGCGCTTTGTTTTAAAGGAAGTACACGTCCGGGGACTCATAGGCCCCATGAGTGTGCATCATTTTCACTCCAAGGTCACTGAGTGCCTCCAGACACCTGTGGGCCAGCTGAGCAACGTCGAGGTCCATGGGTTGAGACCTCGGAGGACCTCTGTGCGTGCCGAGTGCTGGGCAACAACACACTGCGCATTCCTCGAGGAGCGGTTCACCTCCAGAGCCCTCGAGCACCCTGAGGACAACATGGCTGGTGAGTACGAAGTGCCCAGGAAGACTCTGTCATGGCCCTTGTGTGAGCTGCCATGAGAGAACGCTGTGCATGGAACACTGTGAGGCCCGTCCTCGTACCTGAGGTCACTCTGCTCGAGGAGAAAGTCAGCATCTTAGCATGCTGTGTCGCTACCGACACACCCAGCATGAACCCATGCCTGGAAGTAAGGCCCTGCTTTGCCGTGCAGAAGCGGAGGCGTGGTGCAGTTTCCAGGAGGCGGTGGCCTCTGCTCTGCATACCTTTAACGGCAGCACAGCTTTCTGGACACCTGGGAGGCTAGCCGGGGCACCCTGTTCCCGGCAGGAACACTGAGTACCCCCAGGTGCACCTGGGTCTGCTAAGCAACATCCAGGCCCGTAGCCCTTTAGAGCCCCTCTGTGCACGCCGAGCGTAGGGAAACACACTGCCCTCTCTTTTGGAGCAGCTTGGTTTCCTCAGCACTCGCACACGTTCACGAACACCGTTCTGGCACATGCCACATGGCGCGAAGGTCTTACGCATTGCCCTAGTCGGAGCTGCGCTCAGAGTAACCCTCGTCTTCGCATTCCATCCAGGACCTCCTGACTGAAGTCACCGTGCCTCCTAGAGGACGGCGGCTTGGGTTCTTACTGCAATTCAAGTCCTCTTCCTTCTGTGTCAGTGCAGGCAGCCCCAGGCCCAGAGGAGCAGCTACGGCGTTCCTTGGTGGAGACAGTTCGCTGGATGCGGGACTCCCTACTTCGATGAGTTGATTCAGGGAAGGAAACACAGGGTAACCGGTGTCTCTTGGGACTCGTTAGAAACCACAGGGATGTACGCTGAGTGTGCCCATGAAAACGGGGCCTGCTGGAACTAGTCCTGCTTTCCCATTTTGAGGGCGGCATTCATGCCTGCCTTGAAGCTACATGACATTCCCGGCACCCGACAGTCCGGTGAGCCCTGGAAGAATGCTTCGCGGAAAATTATGAGTTTGCTCTCTCTAAACCAGGGGCTTCCGTGGCCGCGGTGGCGGTCCGCATGACAGGCTCTAGAGCTAAAGGGAACCTCAACATGAGAACTCGCTTCCAGGCTAGGCCCTGAGTAGCCGTGCAGAAAGGGAGCCATGCAGCTGTTTCCAGGAGTTCTTAGTCACTTACGTGCTTTATTTGAAAGGAAGTACACGTCCGGGGACTCCTAGGCCCCACGGGTGTGCCTCATTTTCCCTCCAAGGTCACTGAGTGCCTCCAGACACCTGTGGGCCAGCTGAGCAACGTCGAGGTCCATGGGTTGAGACCTCGGAGGACCTCTGTGTGTGCCGCGTGCTGGGCAACAACACACTGCGCATTCCTCGAGGAGCGGTTCACCTCCAGAGCCCTCGAGCACCCTGAGGACAACATGGCTGGTGAGTACGAAGTGCCCAGGAAGACTCTGTCATGGCCCTTGTGTGAGCTGCCATGAGAGAACGCTGTGCATGGAACACTGCGAGGCCCGTCCTCGTACCTGAAGTCACTCTGCTCGAGGAGAAAGTCAGCATCTTAGCATGCTGTGTCGCTACCGACACACCCAGCATGAACCCATGCCTGGAAGTAAGGCCCTGCTTTGCCATGCAGAAGCGGAGGCGTGGTGCAGTTTCCAGGAGGCGGTGGCCTCTGCTCTGCATACCTTTAACGGCAGCACAGCTTTCTGGACACCTGGGAGGCTAGCCGGGGCACCCTGTTCCCGGCAGGAACACTGAGTACCCCCAGGTGCACCTGGGTCTGCTAAGCAACATCCAGGCCCGTAGCCCTTTAGAGCCCCTCTGTGCACGCCGAGCGTAGGGAAACACACTGCCCTCTCTTTTGGAGCAGCTTGGTTTCCTCAGCACTCGCACACGTTCCCGAACACCGTTCTGGCACATGCCACATGGCGCGAAGGTCTTACGCATTGCCCTATTCGGAGCTGCGCTCAGAGTAACCCTCGTCTTCGCATTCCATCCAGGACCTCCTGACTGAAGTCACCGTGCCTCCTAGAGGACGGCGGCTTGGGTCTTACTGCAATTCAACTCCTCTTCCTTCTGTGTCAGTGCAGGCAGCCCCAGGCCCAGAGGAGCAGCTACGGCGTTCCTTGGTGGAGACAGTTCGCTGGATGCGGGACTCCCTACTTCGATGAGTTGATTCAGGGAAGGAAACACAGGGTAACCGGTGTCTCTTGGGACTCGTTAGAAACCACAGGGATGTACGCTGAGTGTGCCCATGAAAACGGGGCCTGCTGGAACTAGTCCTGCTTTCCCATTTTGAGGGCGGCATTCATGCCTGCCTTGAAGCTACATGACATTCCCGGCACCCGACAGTCCGGTGAGCCCTGGAAGAATGCTTCGGGGAAAATTATGAGTTTGCTCTCTCTAAACCAGGGGCTTCCGTGGCCGCGGTGGCGGTCCGCATGACAGGCTCTAGAGCTAAAGGGAACCTCAACATGAGAACTCGCTTCCAGGTTAGGCCCTGAGTAGCCGTGCAGAAAGGGAGCCATGCAGCTGTTTCCAGGAGTTCTTAGTCACTTACGTGCTTTATTTGAAAGGAAGTACACGTCCGGGGACTCCTAGGCCCCACGGGTGTGCCTCATTTTCCCTCCAAGGTCACTGAGTGCCTCCAGACACCTGTGGGCCAGCTGAGCAACGTCGAGGTCCATGGGTTGAGACCTCGGAGGACCTCTGTGTGTGCCGCGTGCTGGGCAACAACACACTGCGCATTCCTCGAGGAGCGGTTCACCTCCAGAGCCCTCGAGCACCCTGAGGACAACATGGCTGGTGAGCACGAAGTGCCCAGGAAGACTCTGTCATGGCCCTTGTGTGAGCTGCCATGAGAGAACGCTGTGCATGGAACACTGCGAGGCCCGTCCTCGTACCTGAAGTCACTCTGCTCGAGGAGAAAGTCAGCATCTTAGCATGCTGTGTCGCTACCGACACACCCAGCATGAACCCATGCCTGGAAGTAAGGCCCTGCTTTGCCGTGCAGAAGCGGAGGCGTGGTGCAGTTTCCAGGAGGCGGTGGCCTCTGCTCTGCATACCTTTAACGGCAGCACAGCTTTCTGGACACCTGGGAGGCTAGCCGGGGCACCCTGTTCCCGGCAGGAACACTGAGCACCCCCAGGTGCACCTGGGTCTGCTAAGCAACATCCAGGCCCGTAGCCCTTTAGAGCCCCTCTGTGCACGCCGAGCGTAGGGAAACACACTGCCCTCTCTTTTGGAGCAGCTTGGTTTCCTCAGCACTCGCACACGTTCACGAACACCGTTCTGGCACATGCCACATGGCGCGAAGGTCTTACGCATTGCCCTAGTCGGAGCTGCGCTCAGAGTAACCCTCGTCTTCGCATTCCATCCAGGACCTCCTGACTGAAGTCACCGTGCCTCCTAGAGGACGGCGGCTTGGGTCTTACTGCAATTCAACTCCTCTTCCTTCTGTGTCAGTGCAGGCAGCCCCAGGCCCAGAGGAGCAGCTACGGCGTTCCTTGGTGGAGACAGTTCGCTGGATGCGGGACTCCCTACTTCGATGAGTTGATTCAGGGAAGGAAACACAGGGTAACCGGTGTCTCTTGGGACTCGTTAGAAACCACAGGGATGTACGCTGAGTGTGCCCATGAAAACGGGGCCTGCTGGAACTAGTCCTGCTTTCCCATTTTGAGGGCGGCATTCATGCCTGCCTTGAAGCTACATGACATTCCCGGCACCCGACAGTCCGGTGAGCCCTGGAAGAATGCTTCGGGGAAAATTATGAGTTTGCTCTCTCTAAACCAGGGGCTTCCGTGGCCGCGGTGGCGGTCCGCATGACAGGCTCTAGAGCTAAAGGGAACCTCAACATGAGAACTCGCTTCCAGGTTAGGCCCTGAGTAGCCGTGCAGAAAGGGAGCCATGCAGCTGTTTCCAGGAGTTCTTAGTCACTTACGTGCTTTATTTGAAAGGAAGTACACGTCCGGGGACTCCTAGGCCCCACGGGTGTGCCTCATTTTCCCTCCAAGGTCACTGAGTGCCTCCAGACAACTGTGGGCCAGCTGAGCAACGTCGAGGTCCATGGGTTGAGACCTCGGAGGACCTCTGTGTGTGCCGCGTGCTGGGCAACAACACACTGCGCATTCCTCGAGGAGCGGTTCACCTCCAGAGCCCTCGAGCACCCTGAGGACAACATGGCTGGTGAGTACGAAGTGCCCAGGAAGACTCTGTCATGGCCCTTGTGTGAGCTGCCATGAGAGAACGCTGTGCATGGAACACTGCGAGGCCCGTCCTCGTACCTGAAGTCACTCTGCTCGAGGAGAAAGTCAGCATCTTAGCATGCTGTGTCGCTACCGACACACCCAGCATGAACCCATGCCTGGAAGTAAGGCCCTGCTTTGCCGTGCAGAAGCGGAGGCGTGGTGCAGTTTCCAGGAGGCGGTGGCCTCTGCTCTGCATACCTTTAACGGCAGCACAGCTTTCTGGACACCTGGGAGGCTAGCCGGGGCACCCTGTTCCCGGCAGGAACACTGAGTATCCCCAGGTGCACCTGGGTCTGCTAAGCAACATCCAGGCCCGTAGCCCTTTAGAGCCCCTCTGTGCACGCCGAGCGTAGGGAAACACACTGCCCTCTCTTTTGGAGCAGCTTGGTTTCCTCAGCACTCGCACACGTTCACGAACACCGTTCTGGCACATGCCACATGGCGCGAAGATCTTACGCATTGCCCTAGTCGGAGCTGCGCTCAGAGTAACCCTCGTCTTCGCATTCCATCCAGGACCTCCTGACTGAAGTCACCGTGCCTCCTAGAGGACGGCGGCTTGGGTTCTTACTGCAATTCAAGTCCTCTTCCTTCTGTGTCACTGCAGGCAGCCCCAGGCCCAGAGGAGCAGCTACGGTGTTCCTTGGTGGAGACAGTTCGCTAGATGCGGGACTCCCTACTTCGATGAGTTGATTCAGGGAAGGAAACACAAGGAAACCGGTGTCTCTTGGGACTCGATAGAAACCACAGGGATGTACGCTGAGTGTGCCCATGAAAACGGGGGCCTGTTGGAACTAGCCCTGCTTTCCCATTTTGAGGGCTGCATTCATGCTTGCCTTGAAGCTCCCTCACATTCCCGGCTCCCAACAGGCCAGTGAGCCCTGGAAGAATGCTTCGGGGAAAATTATGAGTTTGCTCTCTCTAAACCAGGGGCTTCATTGGCCGTGGTGGTGGTCCGCATGACAGGCTCTAGAGCTAAAGGGAACCTCAACGTGAGAACTCGCCTCCAGGTTAGGCCCTGAGTAGCCATGCAGAAAGTGAGGCATGCAGCTGTTTCTAGGAGATCTTAGTGACTTACGCGCTTTGTTTTAAAGGAAGTACACGTCCGGGGACTCATAGGCCCCATGAGTGTGCATCATTTTCACTCCAAGGTCACTGAGTGCCTCCAGACACCTGTGGGCCAGCTGAGCAACGTCGAGGTCCATGGGTTGAGACCTCGGAGGACCTCTGTGCGTGCCGAGTGCTGGGCAACAACACACTGCGCATTCCTCGAGGAGCGGTTCACCTCCAGAGCCCTCGAGCACCCTGAGGACAACATGGCTGGTGAGTACGAAGTGCCCAGGAAGACTCTGTCATGGCCCTTGTGTGAGCTGCCATGAGAGAACGCTGTGCATGGAACACTGTGAGGCCCGTCCTCGTACCTGAAGTCACTCTGCTCGAGGAGAAAGTCAGCATCTTAGCATGCTGTGTCGCTACCGACACACCCAGCATGAACCCATGCCTGGAAGTAAGGCCCTGCTTTGCCGTGCAGAAGCGGAGGCGTGGTGCAGTTTCCAGGAGGCGGTGGCCTCTGCTCTGCATACCTTTAACGGCAGCACAGCTTTCTGGACACCTGGGAGGCTAGCCGGGGCACCCTGTTCCCGGCAGGAACACTGAGTACCCCCAGGTGCACCTGGGTCTGCTAAGCAACATCCAGGCCCGTAGCCCTTTAGAGCCCCTCTGTGCACGCCGAGCGTAGGGAAACACACTGCCCTCTCTTTTGGAGCAGCTTGGTTTCCTCAGCACTCGCACACGTTCACGAACACCGTTCTGGCACATGCCACATGGCGCGAAGGTCTTACGCATTGCCCTATTCGGAGCTGCGCTCAGAGTAACCCTCGTCTTCGCATTCCATCCAGGACCTCCTGACTGAAGTCACCGTGCCTCCTAGAGGACGGCGGCTTGGGTCTTACTGCAATTCAACTCCTCTTCCTTCTGTGTCAGTGCAGGCAGCCCCAGGCCCAGAGGAGCAGCTACGGCGTTCCTTGGTGGAGACAGTTCGCTGGATGCGGGACTCCCTACTTCGATGAGTTGATTCAGGGAAGGAAACACAGGGTAACCGGTGTCTCTTGGGACTCGTTAGAAACCACAGGGATGTACGCTGAGTGTGCCCATGAAAACGGGGCCTGCTGGAACTAGTCCTGCTTTCCCATTTTGAGGGCGGCATTCATGCCTGCCTTGAAGCTACATGACATTCCCGGCACCCGACAGTCCGGTGAGCCCTGGAAGAATGCTTCGGGGAAAATTATGAGTTTGCTCTCTCTAAACCAGGGGCTTCCGTGGCCGCGGTGGCGGTCCGCATGACAGGCTCTAGAGCTAAAGGGAACCTCAACATGAGAACTCGCTTCCAGGTTAGGCCCTGAGTAGCCGTGCAGAAAGGGAGCCATGCAGCTGTTTCCAGGAGTTCTTAGTCACTTACGTGCTTTATTTGAAAGGAAGTACACGTCCGGGGACTCCTAGGCCCCACGGGTGTGCCTCATTTTCCCTCCAAGGTCACTGAGTGCCTCCAGACACCTGTGGGCCAGCTGAGCAACGTCGAGGTCCATGGGTTGAGACCTCGGAGGACCTCTGTGTGTGCCGCGTGCTGGGCAACAACACACTGCGCATTCCTCGAGGAGCGGTTCACCTCCAGAGCCCTCGAGCACCCTGAGGACAACATGGCTGGTGAGCACGAAGTGCCCAGGAAGACTCTGTCATGGCCCTTGTGTGAGCTGCCATGAGAGAACGCTGTGCATGGAACACTGCGAGGCCCGTCCTCGTACCTGAAGTCACTCTGCTCGAGGAGAAAGTCAGCATCTTAGCATGCTGTGTCGCTACCGACACACCCAGCATGAACCCATGCCTGGAAGTAAGGCCCTGCTTTGCCGTGCAGAAGCGGAGGCGTGGTGCAGTTTCCAGGAGGTGGTGGCCTCTGCTCTGCATACCTTTAACGGCAGCACAGCTTTCTGGACACCTGGGAGGCTAGCCGGGGCACCCTGTTCCCGGCAGGAACACTGAGCACCCCCAGGTGCACCTGGGTCTGCTAAGCAACATCCAGGCCCGTAGCCCTTTAGAGCCCCTCTGTGCACGCCGAGCGTAGGGAAACACACTGCCCTCTCTTTTGGAGCAGCTTGGTTTCCTCAGCACTCGCACACGTTCACGAACACCGTTCTGGCACATGCCACATGGCGCGAAGGTCTTACGCATTGCCCTAGTCGGAGCTGCGCTCAGAGTAACCCTCGTCTTCGCATTCCATCCAGGACCTCCTGACTGAAGTCACCGTGCCTCCTAGAGGACGGCGGCTTGGGTCTTACTGCAATTCAAGTCCTCTTCCTTCTGTGTCAGTGCAGGCAGCCCCAGGCCCAGAGGAGCAGCTACGGCGTTCCTTGGTGGAGACAGTTCGCTGGATGCGGGACTCCCTACTTCGATGAGTTGATTCAGGGAAGGAAACACAGGGTAACCGGTGTCTCTTGGGACTCGTTAGAAACCACAGGGATGTACGCTGAGTGTGCCCATGAAAACGGGGCCTGCTGGAACTAGTCCTGCTTTCCCATTTTGAGGGCGGCATTCATGCCTGCCTTGAAGCTACATGACATTCCCGGCACCCGACAGTCCGGTGAGCCCTGGAAGAATGCTTCGGGGAAAATTATGAGTTTGCTCTCTCTAAACCAGGGGCTTCCGCGGCCGCGGTGGCGGTCCGCATGACAGGCTCTAGAGCTAAAGGGAACCTCAACATGAGAACTCGCTTCCAGGCTAGGCCCTGTGTAGCCGTGCAGAAAGGGAGCCATGCAGCTGTTTCCAGGAGTTCTTAGTCACTTACGTGCTTTATTTGAAAGGAAGTACACGTCCGGGGACTCCTAGGCCCCACGGGTGTGCCTCATTTTCCCTCCAAGGTCACTGAGTGCCTCCAGACACCTGTGGGCCAGCTGAGCAACGTCGAGGTCCATGGGTTGAGACCTCGGAGGACCTCTGTGTGTGCCGCGTGCTGGGCAACAACACACTGCGCATTCCTCGAGGAGCGGTTCACCTCCAGAGCCCTCGAGCACCCTGAGGACAACATGGCTGGTGAGCACGAAGTGCCCAGGAAGACTCTGTCATGGCCCTTGTGTGAGCTGCCATGAGAGAACGCTGTGCATGGAACACTGCGAGGCCCGTCCTCATACCTGAAGTCACTCTGCTCGAGGAGAAAGTCAGCATCTTAGCATGCTGTGTCGCTACCGACACACCCAGCATGAACCCATGCCTGGAAGTAAGGCCCTGCTTTGCCGTGCAGAAGCGGAGGCGTGGTGCAGTTTCCAGGAGGCGGTGGCCTCTGCTCTGCATACCTTTAACGGCAGCACAGCTTTCTGGACACCTGGGAGGCTAGCCGGGGCACCCTGTTCCCGGCAGGAACACTGAGTACCCCCAGGTGCACCTGGGTCTGCTAAGCAACATCCAGGCCCGTAGCCCTTTAGAGCCCCTCTGTGCACGCCGAGCGTAGGGAAACACACTGCCCTCTCTTTTGGAGCAGCTTGGTTTCCTCAGCACTCGCACACGTTCACGAACACCGTTCTGGCACATGCCACATGGCGCGAAGGTCTTACGCATTGCCCTAGTCGGAGCTGCGCTCAGAGTAACCCTCGTCTTCGCATTCCATCCAGGACCTCCTGACTGAAGTCACCGTGCCTCCTAGAGGACGGCGGCTTGGGTTCTTACTGCAATTCAAGTCCTCTTCCTTCTGTGTCAGTGCAGGCAGCCCCAGGCCCAGAGGAGCAGCTACGGCGTTCCTTGGTGGAGACAGTTCGCTGGATGCGGGACTCCCTACTTCGATGAGTTGATTCAGGGAAGGAAACACAGGGTAACCGGTGTCTCTTGGGACTCGTTAGAAACCACAGGGATGTACGCTGAGTGTGCCCATGAAAACGGGGCCTGCTGGAACTAGTCCTGCTTTCCCATTTTGAGGGCGGCATTCATGCCTGCCTTGAAGCTACATGACATTCCCGGCACCCGACAGTCCGGTGAGCCCTGGAAGAATGCTTCGGGGAAAATTATGAGTTTGCTCTCCCTAAACCAGGGGCTTCCGTGGCCGCGGTGGCGGTCCGCATGACAGGCTCTAGAGCTAAAGGGAACCTCAACATGAGAACTCGCTTCCAGGTTAGGCCCTGAGTAGCCGTGCAGAAAGGGAGCCATGCAGCTGTTTCCAGGAGTTCTTAGTCACTTACGTGCTTTATTTGAAAGGAAGTACACGTCCGGGGACTCCTAGGCCCCACGGGTGTGCCTCATTTTCCCTCCACGGTCACTGAGTGCCTCCAGACACCTGTGGGCCAGCTGAGCAACGTCGAGGTCCATGGGTTGAGACCTCGGAGGACCTCTGTGTGTGCCGCGTGCTGGGCAACAACACACTGCGCATTCCTCGAGGAGCGGTTCACCTCCAGAGCCCTCGAGCACCCTGAGGACAACATGGCTGGTGAGTACGAAGTGCCCAGGAAGACTCTGTCATGGCCCTTGTGTGAGCTGCCATGAGAGAACGCTGTGCATGGAACACTGCGAGGCCCGTCCTCGTACCTGAAGTCACTCTGCTCGAGGAGAAAGTCAGCATCTTAGCATGCTGTGTCGCTACCGACACACCCAGCATGAACCCATGCCTGGAAGTAAGGCCCTGCTTTGCCGTGCAGAAGCGGAGGCGTGGTGCAGTTTCCAGGAGGCGGTGGCCTCTGCTCTGCATACCTTTAACGGCAGCACAGCTTTCTGGACACCTGGGAGGCTAGCCGGGGCACCCTGTTCCCGGCAGGAACACTGAGCACCCCCAGGTGCACCTGGGTCTGCTAAGCAACATCCAGGCCCGTAGCCCTTTAGAGCCCCTCTGTGCACGCCGAGCGTAGGGAAACACACTGCCCTCTCTTTTGGAGCAGCTTGGTTTCCTCAGCACTCGCACACGTTCACGAACACCGTTCTGGCACATGCCACATGGCGCGAAGGTCTTACGCATTGCCCTATTCGGAGCTGCGCTCAGAGTAACCCTCGTCTTCGCATTCCATCCAGGACCTCCTGACTGAAGTCACCGTGCCTCCTAGAGGACGGCGGCTTGGGTCTTACTGCAATTCAACTCCTCTTCCTTCTGTGTCAGTGCAGGCAGCCCCAGGCCCAGAGGAGCAGCTACGGCGTTCCTTGGTGGAGACAGTTCGCTGGATGCGGGACTCCCTACTTCGATGAGTTGATTCAGGGAAGGAAACACAGGGTAACCGGTGTCTCTTGGGACTCGTTAGAAACCACAGGGATGTACGCTGAGTGTGCCCATGAAAACGGGGCCTGCTGGAACTAGTCCTGCTTTCCCATTTTGAGGGCGGCATTCATGCCTGCCTTGAAGCTACATGACATTCCCGGCGCCCGACAGTCCGGTGAGCCCTGGAAGAATGCTTCGGGGAAAATTATGAGTTTGCTCTCCCTAAACCAGGGGCTTCCGTGGCCGCGGTGGCGGTCCGCATGACAGGCTCTAGAGCTAAAGGGAACCTCAACATGAGAACTCGCTTCCAGGTTAGGCCCTGAGTAGCCGTGCAGAAAGGGAGCCATGCAGCTGTTTCCAGGAGTTCTTAGTCACTTACGTGCTTTATTTGAAAGGAAGTACACGTCCGGGGACTCCTAGGCCCCACGGGTGTGCCTCATTTTCCCTCCAAGGTCACTGAGTGCCTCCAGACACCTGTGGGCCAGCTGAGCAACGTCGAGGTCCATGGGTTGAGACCTCGGAGGACCTCTGTGTGTGCCGCGTGCTGGGCAACAACACACTGCGCATTCCTCAAGGAGCGGTTCACCTCCAGAGCCCTCGAGCACCCTGAGGACAACATGGCTGGTGAGTACGAAGTGCCCAGGAAGACTCTGTCATGGCCCTTGTGTGAGCTGCCATGAGAGAACGCTGTGCATGGAACACTGCGAGGCCCGTCCTCGTACCTGAAGTCACTCTGCTCGAGGAGAAAGTCAGCATCTTAGCATGCTGTGTCGCTACCGACACACCCAGCATGAACCCATGCCTGGAAGTAAGGCCCTGCTTTGCCGTGCAGAAGCGGAGGCGTGGTGCAGTTTCCAGGAGGCGGTGGCCTCTGCTCTGCATACCTTTAACGGCAGCACAGCTTTCTGGACACCTGGGAGGCTAGCCGGGGCACCCTGTTCCCGGCAGGAACACTGAGCACCCCCAGGTGCACCTGGGTCTGCTAAGCAACATCCAGGCCCGTAGCCCTTTAGAGCCCCTCTGTGCACGCCGAGTGTAGGGAAACACACTGCCCTCTCTTTTGGAGCAGCTTGGTTTCCTCAGCACTCGCACACGTTCACGAACACCGTTCTGGCACATGCCACATGGCGCGAAGGTCTTACGCATTGCCCTAGTCGGAGCTGCGCTCAGAGTAACCCTCGTCTTCGCATTCCATCCAGGACCTCCTGACTGAAGTCACCGTGCCTCCTAGAGGACGGCGGCTTGGGTCTTACTGCAATTCAACTCCTCTTCCTTCTGTGTCAGTGCAGGCAGCCCCAGGCCCAGAGGAGCAGCTACGGCGTTCCTTGGTGGAGACAGTTCGCTGGATGCGGGACTCCCTACTTCGATGAGTTGATTCAGGGAAGGAAACACAGGGTAACCGGTGTCTCTTGGGACTCGTTAGAAACCATAGGGATGTACGCTGAGTGTGCCCATGAAAACGGGGCCTGCTGGAACTAGTCCTGCTTTCCCATTTTGAGGGCGGCATTCATGCCTGCCTTGAAGCTACATGACATTCCCGGCACCCGACAGTCCGGTGAGCCCTGGAAGAATGCTTCGGGGAAAATTATGAGTTTGCTCTCTCTAAACCAGGGGCTTCCGTGGCCGCGGTGGCGGTCCGCATGACAGGCTCTAGAGCTAAAGGGAACCTCAACATGAGAACTCGCTTCCAGGTTAGGCCCTGAGTAGCCGTGCAGAAAGGGAGCCATGCAGCTGTTTCCAGGAGTTCTTAGTCACTTACGTGCTTTATTTGAAAGGAAGTACACGTCCGGGGACTCCTAGGCCCCACGGGTGTGCCTCATTTTCCCTCCAAGGTCACTGAGTGCCTCCAGACAACTGTGGGCCAGCTGAGCAACGTCGAGGTCCATGGGTTGAGACCTCGGAGGACCTCTGTGTGTGCCGCGTGCTGGGCAACAACACACTGCGCATTCCTCGAGGAGCGGTTCACCTCCAGAGCCCTCGAGCACCCTGAGGACAACATGGCTGGTGAGTACGAAGTGCCCAGGAAGACTCTGTCATGGCCCTTGTGTGAGCTGCCATGAGAGAACGCTGTGCATGGAACACTGCGAGGCCCGTCCTCGTACCTGAAGTCACTCTGCTCGAGGAGAAAGTCAGCATCTTAGCATGCTGTGTCGCTACCGACACACCCAGCATGAACCCATGCCTGGAAGTAAGGCCCTGCTTTGCCGTGCAGAAGCGGAGGCGTGGTGCAGTTTCCAGGAGGCGGTGGCCTCTGCTCTGCATACCTTTAACGGCAGCACAGCTTTCTGGACACCTGGGAGGCTAGCCGGGGCACCCTGTTCCCGGCAGGAACACTGAGTACCCCCAGGTGCACCTGGGTCTGCTAAGCAACATCCAGGCCCGTAGCCCTTTAGAGCCCCTCTGTGCACGCCGAGCGTAGGGAAACACACTGCCCTCTCTTTTGGAGCAGCTTGGTTTCCTCAGCACTCGCACACGTTCACGAACACCGTTCTGGCACATGCCACATGGCGCGAAGGTCTTACGCATTGCCCTAGTCGGAGCTGCGCTCAGAGTAACCCTCGTCTTCGCATTCCATCCAGGACCTCCTGACTGAAGTCACCGTGCCTCCTAGAGGACGGCGGCTTGGGTTCTTACTGCAATTCAACTCCTCTTCCTTCTGTGTCAGTGCAGGCAGTCCCAGGCCCAGAGGAGCAGCTACGGCGTTCCTTGGTGGAGACAGTTCGCTGGATGCGGGACTCCCTACTTCGATGAGTTGATTCAGGGAAGGAAACACAGGGTAACCGGTGTCTCTTGGGACTCGTTAGAAACCTCAGGGATGTATGCTGAGTGTGCCCATGAAAACGGGGCCTGCTGGAACTAGTCCTGCTTTCCCATTTTGAGGGCGGCATTCATGCCTGCCTTGAAGCTACATGACATTCCCGGCACCCGACAGTCCGGTGAGCCCTGGAAGAATGCTTCGCGGAAAATTATGAGTTTGCTCTCCCTAAACCAGGGGCTTCCGTGGCCGCGGTGGCGGTCCGCATGACAGGCTCTAGAGCTAAAGGGAACCTCAACATGAGAACTCGCTTCCAGGTTAGGCCCTGAGTAGCCGTGCAGAAAGGGAGCCATGCAGCTGTTTCCAGGAGTTCTTAGTCACTTACGTGCTTTATTTGAAAGGAAGTACACGTCCGGGGACTCCTAGGCCCCACGGGTGTGCCTCATTTTCCCTCCACGGTCACTGAGTGCCTCCAGACACCTGTGGGCCAGCTGAGCAACGTCGAGGTCCATGGGTTGAGACCTCGGAGGACCTCTGTGTGTGCCGCGTGCTGGGCAACAACACACTGCGCATTCCTCGAGGAGCGGTTCACCTCCAGAGCCCTCGAGCACCCTGAGGACAACATGGCTGGTGAGCACGAAGTGCCCAGGAAGACTCTGTCATGGCCCTTGTGTGAGCTGCCATGAGAGAACGCTGTGCATGGAACACTGCGAGGCCCGTCCTCGTACCTGAAGTCACTCTGCTCGAGGAGAAAGTCAGCATCTTAGCATGCTGTGTCGCTACCGACACACCCAGCATGAACCCATGCCTGGAAGTAAGGCCCTGCTTTGCCGTGCAGAAGCGGAGGCGTGGTGCAGTTTCCAGGAGGCGGTGGCCTCTGCTCTGCATACCTTTAACGGCAGCACAGCTTTCTGGACACCTGGGAGGCTAGCCGGGGCACCCTGTTCCCGGCAGGAACACTGAGCACCCCCAGGTGCACCTGGGTCTGCTAAGCAACATCCAGGCCCGTAGCCCTTTAGAGCCCCTCTGTGCACGCCGAGCGTAGGGAAACACACTGCCCTCTCTTTTGGAGCAGCTTGGTTTCCTCAGCACTCGCACACGTTCACGAACACCGTTCTGGCACATGCCACATGGCGCGAAGGTCTTACGCATTGCCCTATTCGGAGCTGCGCTCAGAGTAACCCTCGTCTTCGCATTCCATCCAGGACCTCCTGACTGAAGTCACCGTGCCTCCTAGAGGACGGCGGCTTGGGTCTTACTGCAATTCAACTCCTCTTCCTTCTGTGTCAGTGCAGGCAGCCCCAGGCCCAGAGGAGCAGCTACGGCGTTCCTTGGTGGAGACAGTTCGCTGGATGCGGGACTCCCTACTTCGATGAGTTGATTCAGGGAAGGAAACACAGGGTAACCGGTGTCTCTTGGGACTCGTTAGAAACCACAGGGATGTACGCTGAGTGTGCCCATGAAAACGGGGCCTGCTGGAACTAGTCCTGCTTTCCCATTTTGAGGGCGGCATTCATGCCTGCCTTGAAGCTACATGACATTCCCGGCGCCCGACAGTCCGGTGAGCCCTGGAAGAATGCTTCGGGGAAAATTATGAGTTTGCTCTCCCTAAACCAGGGGCTTCCGTGGCCGCGGTGGCGGTCCGCATGACAGGCTCTAGAGCTAAAGGGAACCTCAACATGAGAACTCGCTTCCAGGTTAGGCCCTGAGTAGCCGTGCAGAAAGGGAGCCATGCAGCTGTTTCCAGGAGTTCTTAGTCACTTACGTGCTTTATTTGAAAGGAAGTACACGTCCGGGGACTCCTAGGCCCCACGGGTGTGCCTCATTTTCCCTCCAAGGTCACTGAGTGCCTCCAGACACCTGTGGGCCAGCTGAGCAACGTCGAGGTCCATGGGTTGAGACCTCGGAGGACCTCTGTGTGTGCCGCGTGCTGGGCAACAACACACTGCGCATTCCTCGAGGAGCGGTTCACCTCCAGAGCCCTCGAGCACCCTGAGGACAACATGGCTGGTGAGTACGAAGTGCCCAGGAAGACTCTGTCATGGCCCTTGTGTGAGCTGCCATGAGAGAACGCTGTGCATGGAACACTGCGAGGCCCGTCCTCGTACCTGAAGTCACTCTGCTCGAGGAGAAAGTCAGCATCTTAGCATGCTGTGTCGCTACCGACACACCCAGCATGAACCCATGCCTGGAAGTAAGGCCCTGCTTTGCCGTGCAGAAGCGGAGGCGTGGTGCAGTTTCCAGGAGGCGGTGGCCTCTGCTCTGCATACCTTTAACGGCAGCACAGCTTTCTGGACACCTGGGAGGCTAGCCGGGGCACCCTGTTCCCGGCAGGAACACTGAGTACCCCCAGGTGCACCTGGGTCTGCTAAGCAACATCCAGGCCCGTAGCCCTTTAGAGCCCCTCTGTGCACGCCGAGCGTAGGGAAACACACTGCCCTCTCTTTTGGAGCAGCTTGGTTTCCTCAGCACTCGCACACGTTCACGAACACCGTTCTGGCACATGCCACATGGCGCGAAGGTCTTACGCATTGCCCTAGTCGGAGCTGCGCTCAGAGTAACCCTCGTCTTCGCATTCCATCCAGGACCTCCTGACTGAAGTCACCGTGCCTCCTAGAGGACGGCGGCTTGGGTTCTTACTGCAATTCAACTCCTCTTCCTTCTGTGTCAGTGCAGGCAGTCCCAGGCCCAGAGGAGCAGCTACGGCGTTCCTTGGTGGAGACAGTTCGCTGGATGCGGGACTCCCTACTTCGATGAGTTGATTCAGGGAAGGAAACACAGGGTAACCGGTGTCTCTTGGGACTCGTTAGAAACCTCAGGGATGTATGCTGAGTGTGCCCATGAAAACGGGGCCTGCTGGAACTAGTCCTGCTTTCCCATTTTGAGGGCGGCATTCATGCCTGCCTTGAAGCTACATGACATTCCCGGCACCCGACAGTCCGGTGAGCCCTGGAAGAATGCTTCGCGGAAAATTATGAGTTTGCTCTCCCTAAACCAGGGGCTTCCGTGGCCGCGGTGGCGGTCCGCATGACAGGCTCTAGAGCTAAAGGGAACCTCAACATGAGAACTCGCTTCCAGGTTAGGCCCTGAGTAGCCGTGCAGAAAGGGAGCCATGCAGCTGTTTCCAGGAGTTCTTAGTCACTTACGTGCTTTATTTGAAAGGAAGTACACGTCCGGGGACTCCTAGGCCCCACGGGTGTGCCTCATTTTCCCTCCACGGTCACTGAGTGCCTCCAGACACCTGTGGGCCAGCTGAGCAACGTCGAGGTCCATGGGTTGAGACCTCGGAGGACCTCTGTGTGTGCCGCGTGCTGGGCAACAACACACTGCGCATTCCTCGAGGAGCGGTTCACCTCCAGAGCCCTCGAGCACCCTGAGGACAACATGGCTGGTGAGCACGAAGTGCCCAGGAAGACTCTGTCATGGCCCTTGTGTGAGCTGCCATGAGAGAACGCTGTGCATGGAACACTGCGAGGCCCGTCCTCGTACCTGAAGTCACTCTGCTCGAGGAGAAAGTCAGCATCTTAGCATGCTGTGTCGCTACCGACACACCCAGCATGAACCCATGCCTGGAAGTAAGGCCCTGCTTTGCCGTGCAGAAGCGGAGGCGTGGTGCAGTTTCCAGGAGGCGGTGGCCTCTGCTCTGCATACCTTTAACGGCAGCACAGCTTTCTGGACACCTGGGAGGCTAGCCGGGGCACCCTGTTCCCGGCAGGAACACTGAGCACCCCCAGGTGCACCTGGGTCTGCTAAGCAACATCCAGGCCCGTAGCCCTTTAGAGCCCCTCTGTGCACGCCGAGCGTAGGGAAACACACTGCCCTCTCTTTTGGAGCAGCTTGGTTTCCTCAGCACTCGCACACGTTCACGAACACCGTTCTGGCACATGCCACATGGCGCGAAGGTCTTACGCATTGCCCTATTCGGAGCTGCGCTCAGAGTAACCCTCGTCTTCGCATTCCATCCAGGACCTCCTGACTGAAGTCACCGTGCCTCCTAGAGGACGGCGGCTTGGGTCTTACTGCAATTCAACTCCTCTTCCTTCTGTGTCAGTGCAGGAAGCCCCAGGCCCAGAGGAGCAGCTACGGCGTTCCTTGGTGGAGACAGTTCGCTGGATGCGGGACTCCCTACTTCGATGAGTTGATTCAGGGAAGGAAACACAGGGTAACCGGTGTCTCTTGGGACTCGTTAGAAACCACAGGGATGTACGCTGAGTGTGCCCATGAAAACGGGGCCTGCTGGAACTAGTCCTGCTTTCCCATTGTGAGGGAGGCATTCATGCCTGCCTTGAAGCTACATGACATTCCCGGCGCCCGACAGTCCGGTGAGCCCTGGAAGAATGCTTCGGGGAAAATTATGAGTTTGCTCTCCCTAAACCAGGGGCTTCCGTGGCCGCGGTGGCGGTCCGCATGACAGGCTCTAGAGCTAAAGGGAACCTCAACATGAGAACTCGCTTCCAGGTTAGGCCCTGAGTAGCCGTGCAGAAAGGGAGCCATGCAGCTGTTTCCAGGAGTTCTTAGTCACTTACGTGCTTTATTTGAAAGGAAGTACACGTCCGGGGACTCCTAGGCCCCACGGGTGTGCCTCATTTTCCCTCCAAGGTCACTGAGTGCCTCCAGACACCTGTGGGCCAGCTGAGCAACGTCGAGGTCCATGGGTTGAGACCTCGGAGGACCTCTGTGTGTGCCGCGTGCTGGGCAACAACACACTGCGCATTCCTCGAGGAGCGGTTCACCTCCAGAGCCCTCGAGCACCCTGAGGACAACATGGCTGGTGAGTACGAAGTGCCCAGGAAGACTCTGTCATGGCCCTTGTGTGAGCTGCCATGAGAGAACGCTGTGCATGGAACACTGCGAGGCCCGTCCTCGTACCTGAAGTCACTCTGCTCGAGGAGAAAGTCAGCATCTTAGCATGCTGTGTCGCTACCGACACACCCAGCATGAACCCATGCCTGGAAGTAAGGCCCTGCTTTGCCGTGCAGAAGCGGAGGCGTGGTGCAGTTTCCAGGAGGCGGTGGCCTCTGCTCTGCATACCTTTAACGGCAGCACAGCTTTCTGGACACCTGGGAGGCTAGCCGGGGCACCCTGTTCCCGGCAGGAACACTGAGCACCCCCAGGTGCACCTGGGTCTGCTAAGCAACATCCAGGCCCGTAGCCCTTTAGAGCCCCTCTGTGCACGCCGAGTGTAGGGAAACACACTGCCCTCTCTTTTGGAGCAGCTTGGTTTCCTCAGCACTCGCACACGTTCACGAACACCGTTCTGGCACATGCCACATGGCGCGAAGGTCTTACGCATTGCCCTAGTCGGAGCTGCGCTCAGAGTAACCCTCGTCTTCGCATTCCATCCAGGACCTCCTGACTGAAGTCACCGTGCCTCCTAGAGGACGGCGGCTTGGGTCTTACTGCAATTCAACTCCTCTTCCTTCTGTGTCAGTGCAGGCAGCCCCAGGCCCAGAGGAGCAGCTACGGCGTTCCTTGGTGGAGACAGTTCGCTGGATGCGGGACTCCCTACTTCGATGAGTTGATTCAGGGAAGGAAACACAGGGTAACCGGTGTCTCTTGGGACTCGTTAGAAACCACAGGGATGTACGCTGAGTGTGCCCATGAAAACGGGGCCTGCTGGAACTAGTCCTGCTTTCCCATTTTGAGGGCGGCATTCATGCCTGCCTTGAAGCTACATGACATTCCCGGCACCCGACAGTCCGGTGAGCCCTGGAAGAATGCTTCGGGGAAAATTATGAGTTTGCTCTCTCTAAACCAGGGGCTTCCGTGGCCGCGGTGGCGGTCCGCATGACAGGCTCTAGAGCTAAAGGGAACCTCAACATGAGAACTCGCTTCCAGGTTAGGCCCTGAGTAGCCGTGCAGAAAGGGAGCCATGCAGCTGTTTCCAGGAGTTCTTAGTCACTTACGTGCTTTATTTGAAAGGAAGTACACGTCCGGGGACTCCTAGGCCCCACGGGTGTGCCTCATTTTCCCTCCAAGGTCACTGAGTGCCTCCAGACAACTGTGGGCCAGCTGAGCAACGTCGAGGTCCATGGGTTGAGACCTCGGAGGACCTCTGTGTGAGCCGCGTGCTGGGCAACAACACACTGCGCATTCCTCGAGGAGCGGTTCACCTCCAGAGCCCTCGAGCACCCTGAGGACAACATGGCTGGTGAGTACGAAGTGCCCAGGAAGACTCTGTCATGGCCCTTGTGTGAGCTGCCATGAGAGAATGCTGTGCATGGAACACTGCGAGGCCCGTCCTCGTACCTGAAGTCACTCTGCTCGAGGAGAAAGTCAGCATCTTAGCATGCTGTGTCGCTACCGACACACCCAGCATGAACCCATGCCTGGAAGTAAGGCCCTGCTTTGCCGTGCAGAAGCGGAGGCGTGGTGCAGTTTCCAGGAGGCGGTGGCCTCTGCTCTGCATACCTTTAACGGCAGCACAGCTTTCTGGACACCTGGGAGGCTAGCCGGGGCACCCTGTTCCCGGCAGGAACACTGAGTACCCCCAGGTGCACCTGGGTCTGCTAAGCAACATCCAGGCCCATAGCCCTTTAGAGCCCCTCTGTGCACGCCGAGCGTAGGGAAACACACTGCCCTCTCTTTTGGAGCAGCTTGGTTTCCTCAGCACTCGCACACGTTCACGAACACCGTTCTGGCACATGCCACATGGCGCGAAGGTCTTACGCATTGCCCTAGTCGGAGCTGCGCTCAGAGTAACCCTCGTCTTCGCATTCCATCCAGGACCTCCTGACTGAAGTCACCGTGCCTCCTAGAGGACGGCGGCTTGGGTTCTTACTGCAATTCAACTCCTCTTCCTTCTGTGTCAGTGCAGGCAGTCCCAGGCCCAGAGGAGCAGCTACGGCGTTCCTTGGTGGAGACAGTTCGCTGGATGCGGGACTCCCTACTTCGATGAGTTGATTCAGGGAAGGAAACACAGGGTAACCGGTGTCTCTTGGGACTCGTTAGAAACCTCAGGGATGTATGCTGAGTGTGCCATGAAAACGGGGCCTGCTGGAACTAGTCCTGCTTTCCCATTTTGAGGGCGGCATTCATGCCTGCCTTGAAGCTACATGACATTCCCGGCACCCGACAGTCCGGTGAGCCCTGGAAGAATGCTTCGCGAAAAATTATGAGTTTGCTTTCTCTAAACCAGGGGCTTCCGTGGCCGCGGTGGCGGTCCGCATGACAGGCTCTAGAGCTAAAGGGAACCTCAACATGAGAACTCGCTTCCAGGCTAGGCCCTGTGTAGCCGTGCAGAAAGGGAGCCATGCAGCTGTTTCCAGGAGTTCTTAGTCACTTACGTGCTTTATTTGAAAGGAAGTACACGTCCGGGGACTCCTAGGCCCCACGGGTGTGCCTCATTTTCCCTCCAAGGTCACTGAGTGCCTCCAGACACCTGTGGGCCAGCTGAGCAACGTCGAGGTCCATGGGTTGAGACCTCGGAGGACCTCTGTGTGTGCCGCGTGCTGGGCAACAACACACTGCGCATTCCTTGAGGAGCGGTTCACCTCCAGAGCCCTCGAGCACCCTGAGGACAACATGGCTGGTGAGTACGAAGTGCCCAGGAAGACTCTGTCATGGCCCTTGTGTGAGCTGCCATGAGAGAACGCTGTGCATGGAACACTGCGAGGCCCGTCCTCGTACCTGAAGTCACTCTGCTCGAGGAGAAAGTCAGCATCTTAGCATGCTGTGTCGCTACCGACACACCCAGCATGAACCCATGCCTGGAAGTAAGGCCCTGCTTTGCCGTGCAGAAGCGGAGGTGTGGTGCAGTTTCCAGGAGGCGGTGGCCTCTGCTCTGCATACCTTTAACGGCAGCACAGCTTTCTGGACACCTGGGAGGCTAGCCGGGGCACCCTGTTCCCGGCAGGAACACTGAGCACCCCCAGGTGCACCTGGGTCTGCTAAGCAACATCCAGGCCCGTAGCCCTTTAGAGCCCCTCTGTGCACGCCGAGCGTAGGGAAACACACTGCCCTCTCTTTTGGAGCAGCTTGGTTTCCTCAGCACTCGCACACGTTCACGAACACCGTTCTGGCACATGCCACATGGCGCGAAGGTCTTACGCATTGCCCTAGTCGGAGCTGCGCTCAGAGTAACCCTCGTCTTCGCATTCCATCCAGGACCTCCTGACTGAAGTCACCGTGCCTCCTAGAGGACAGCGGCTTGGGTTCTTACTGCAATTCAAGTCCTCTTCCTTCTGTGTCAGTGCAGGCAGCCCCAGGCCCAGAGGAGCAGCTACGGCGTTCCTTGGTGGAGACAGTTCGCTGGATGCGGGACTCCCTACTTCGATGAGTTGATTCAGGGAAGGAAACACAGGGTAACCGGTGTCTCTTGGGACTCGTTAGAAACCACAGGGATGTACGCTGAGTGTGCCCATGAAAACGGGGCCTGCTGGAACTAGTCCTGCTTTCCCATTTTGAGGGCGGCATTCATGCCTGCCTTGAAGCTACATGACATTCCCGGCACCCGACAGTCCGGTGAGCCCTGGAAGAATGCTTCGCGGAAAATTATGAGTTTGCTCTCTCTAAACCAGGGGCTTCCGTGGCCGCGGTGGCGGTCCGCATGACAGGCTCTAGAGCTAAAGGGAACCTCAACATGAGAACTCGCTTCCAGGCTAGGCCCTGTGTAGCCGTGCAGAAAGGGAGCCATGCAGCTGTTTCCAGGAGTTCTTAGTCACTTACGTGCTTTATTTGAAAGGAAGTACACGTCCGGGGACTCCTAGGCCCCACGGGTGTGCCTCATTTTCCCTCCAAGGTCACTGAGTGCCTCCAGACACCTGTGGGCCAGCTGAGCAACGTCGAGGTCCATGGGTTGAGACCTCGGAGGACCTCTGTGTGTGCCGCGTGCTGGGCAACAACACACTGCGCATTCCTCGAGGAGCGGTTCACCTCCAGAGCCCTCGAGCACCCTGAGGACAACATGGCTGGTGAGTACGAAGTGCCCAGGAAGACTCTGTCATGGCCCTTGTGTGAGCTGCCATGAGAGAATGCTGTGCATGGAACACTGCGAGGCCCGTCCTCGTACCTGAAGTCACTCTGCTCGAGGAGAAAGTCAGCATCTTAGCATGCTGTGTCGCTACCGACACACCCAGCATGAACCCATGCCTGGAAGTAAGGCCCTGCTTTGCCGTGCAGAAGCGGAGGCATGGTGCAGTTTCCAGGAGGCGGTGGCCTCTGCTCTGCATACCTTTAACGGCAGCACAGCTTTCTGGACACCTGGGAGGCTAGCCGGGGCACCCTGTTCCCGGCAGGAACACTGAGCACCCCCAGGTGCACCTGGGTCTGCTAAGCAACATCCAGGCCCGTAGCCCTTTAGAGCCCCTCTGTGCACGCCGAGCGTAGGGAAACACACTGCCCTCTCTTTTGGAGCAGCTTGGTTTCCTCAGCACTCGCACACGTTCACGAACACCGTTCTGGCACATGCCACATGGCGCGAAGGTCTTACGCATTGCCCTAGTCGGAGCTGCGCTCAGAGTAACCCTCGTCTTCGCATTCCATCCAGGACCTCCTGACTGAAGTCACCGTGCCTCCTAGAGGACGGCGGCTTGGTTCTTACTGCAATTCAAGTCCTCTTCCTTCTTTGTCAGTGCAGGCAGCCCCAGGCCCAGAGGAGCAGCTACGGCGTTCCTTGGTGGAGACAGTTCGCTGGATGCGGGACTCCCTACTTCGATGAGTTGATTCAGGGAAGGAAACACAGGGTAACCGGTGTCTCTTGGGACTCGTTAGAAACCACAGGGATGTACGCTGAGTGTGCCCATGAAAACGGGGCCTGCTGGAACTAGTCCTGCTTTCCCATTTTGAGGGCGGCATTCATGCCTGCCTTGAAGCTACATGACATTCCCGGCACCCGACAGTCCGGTGAGCCCTGGAAGAATGCTTCCGGGAAAATTATGAGTTTGCTCTCTCTAAACCAGGGGCTTCCGTGGCCGCGGTGGCGGTCCGCATGACAGGCTCTAGAGCTAAAGGGAACCTCAACATGAGAACTCGCTTCCAGGTTAGGCCCTGAGTAGCCGTGCAGAAAGGGAGCCATGCAGCTGTTTCCAGGAGTTCTTAGTCACTTACGTGCTTTATTTGAAAGGAAGTACACGTCCGGGGACTCCTAGGCCCCACGGGTGTGCCTCATTTTCCCTCCAAGGTCACTGAGTGCCTCCAGACAACTGTGGGCCAGCTGAGCAACGTCGAGGTCCATGGGTTGAGACCTCGGAGGACCTCTGTGTGTGCCGCGTGCTGGGCAACAACACACTGCGCATTCCTCGAGGAGCGGTTCACCTCCAGAGCCCTCGAGCACCCTGAGGACAACATGGCTGGTGAGTACGAAGTGCCCAGGAAGACTCTGTCATGGCCCTTGTGTGAGCTGCCATGAGAGAACGCTGTGCATGGAACACTGCGAGGCCCGTCCTCGTACCTGAAGTCACTCTGCTCGAGGAGAAAGTCAGCATCTTAGCATGCTGTGTCGCTACCGACACACCCAGCATGAACCCATGCCTGGAAGTAAGGCCCTGCTTTGCCGTGCAGAAGCGGAGGCGTGGTGCAGTTTCCAGGAGGCGGTGGCCTCTGCTCTGCATACCTTTAACGGCAGCACAGCTTTCTGGACACCTGGGAGGCTAGCCGGGGCACCCTGTTCCCGGCAGGAACACTGAGTATCCCCAGGTGCACCTGGGTCTGCTAAGCAACAGCCAGGCCCGTAGCCCTTTAGAGCCCCTCTGTGCACGCCAAGCGTAGGGAAACACACTGCCCTCTCTTTTGGAGCAGCTTGGTTTCCTCAGCACTCGCACACGTTCACGAACACCGTTCTGGCACATGCCACATGGCGCGAAGGTCTTACGCATTGCCCTATTCGGAGCTGCGCTCAGAGTAACCCTCGTCTTCGCATTCCATCCAGGACCTCCTGACTGAAGTCACCGTGCCTCCTAGAGGACGGCGGCTTGGGTTCTTACTGCAATTCAAGTCCTCTTCCTTCTGTGTCAGTGCAGGCAGCCCCAGGCCCAGAGGAGCAGCTACGGCGTTCCTTGGTGGAGACAGTTCGCTGGATGCGGGACTCCCTACTTCGATGAGTTGATTCAGGGAAGGAAACACAGGGTAACCGGTGTCTCTTGGGACTCGTTAGAAACCACAGGGATGTACGCTGAGTGTGCCCATGAAAACGGGGCCTGCTGGAACTAGTCCTGCTTTCCCATTTTGAGGGCGGCATTCATGCCTGCCTTGAAGCTACATGACATTCCCGGCACCCGACAGTCCGGTGAGCCCTGGAAGAATGCTTCGGGGAAAATTATGAGTTTGCTCTCTCTAAACCAGGGGCTTCCGTGGCCGCGGTGGCGGTCCGCATGACAGGCTCTAGAGCTAAAGGGAACCTCAACATGAGAACTCGCTTCCAGGCTAGGCCCTGTGTAGCCGTGCAGAAAGGGAGCCATGCAGCTGTTTCCAGGAGTTCTTAGTCACTTACGTGCTTTATTTGAAAGGAAGTACACGTCCGGGGACTCCTAGGCCCCACGGGTGTGCCTCATTTTCCCTCCAAGGTCACTGAGTGCCTCCAGACACCTGTGGGCCAGCTGAGCAACGTCGAGGTCCATGGGTTGAGACCTCGGAGGACCTCTGTGTGTGCCGCGTGCTGGGCAACAACACACTGCGCATTCCTCGAGGAGCAGTTCACCTCCAGAGCCCTCGAGCACCCTGAGGACAACATGGCTGGTGAGCACGAAGTGCCCAGGAAGACTCTGTCATGGCCCTTGTGTGAGCTGCCATGAGAGAACGCTGTGCATGGAACACTGCGAGGCCCGTCCTCGTACCTGAAGTCACTCTGCTCGAGGAGAAAGTCAGCATCTTAGCATGCTGTGTCGCTACCGACACACCCAGCATGAACCCATGCCTGGAAGTAAGGCCCTGCTTTGCCGTGCAGAAGCGGAGGCGTGGTGCAGTTTCCAGGAGGCGGTGGCCTCTGCTCTGCATACCTTTAACGGCAGCACAGCTTTCTGGACACCTGGGAGGCTAGCCGGGGCACCCTGTTCCCGGCAGGAACACTGAGCACCCCCAGGTGCACCTGGGTCTGCTAAGCAACATCCAGGCCCGTAGCCCTTTAGAGCCCCTCTGTGCACGCCGAGCGTAGGGAAACACACTGCCCTCTCTTTTGGAGCAGCTTGGTTTCCTCAGCACTCGCACACGTTCACGAACACCGTTCTGGCACATGCCACATGGCGCGAAGGTCTTACGCATTGCCCTATTCGGAGCTGCGCTCAGAGTAACCCTCGTCTTCGCATTCCATCCAGGACCTCCTGACTGAAGTCACCGTGCCTCCTAGAGGACGGCGGCTTGGGTCTTACTGCAATTCAACTCCTCTTCCTTCTGTGTCAGTGCAGGCAGCCCCAGGCCCAGAGGAGCAGCTACGGCGTTCCTTGGTGGAGACAGTTCGCTGGATGCGGGACTCCCTACTTCGATGAGTTGATTCAGGGAAGGAAACACAGGGTAACCGGTGTCTCTTGGGACTCGTTAGAAACCACAGGGATGTACGCTGAGTGTGCCCATGAAAACGGGGCCTGCTGGAACTAGTCCTGCTTTCCCATTTTGAGGGCGGCATTCATGCCTGCCTTGAAGCTACATGACATTCCCGGCACCCGACAGTCCGGTGAGCCCTGGAAGAATGCTTCGGGGAAAATTATGAGTTTGCTCTCTCTAAACCAGGGGCTTCCGTGGCCGCGGTGGCGGTCCGCATGACAGGCTCTAGAGCTAAAGGGAACCTCAACATGAGAACTCGCTTCCAGGTTAGGCCCTGAGTAGCCGTGCAGAAAGGGAGCCATGCAGCTGTTTCCAGGAGTTCTTAGTCACTTACGTGCTTTATTTGAAAGGAAGTACACGTCCGGGGACTCCTAGGCCCCACGGGTGTGCCTCATTTTCCCTCCAAGGTCACTGAGTGCCTCCAGACAACTGTGGGCCAGCTGAGCAACGTCGAGGTCCATGGGTTGAGACCTCGGAGGACCTCTGTGTGTGCCGCGTGCTGGGCAACAACACACTGCGCATTCCTCGAGGAGCGGTTCACCTCCAGAGCCCTCGAGCACCCTGAGGACAACATGGCTGGTGAGTACGAAGTGCCCAGGAAGACTCTGTCATGGCCCTTGTGTGAGCTGCCATGAGAGAACGCTGTGCATGGAACACTGCGAGGCCCGTCCTCGTACCTGAAGTCACTCTGCTCGAGGAGAAAGTCAGCATCTTAGCATGCTGTGTCGCTACCGACACACCCAGCATGAACCCATGCCTGGAAGTAAGGCCCTGCTTTGCCGTGCAGAAGCGGAGGCGTGGTGCAGTTTCCAGGAGGCGGTGGCCTCTGCTCTGCATACCTTTAACGGCAGCACAGCTTTCTGGACACCTGGGAGGCTAGCCGGGGCACCCTGTTCCCGGCAGGAACACTGAGCATCCCCAGGTGCACCTGGGTCTGCTAAGCAACATCCAGGCCCGTAGCCCTTTAGAGCCCCTCTGTGCACGCCGAGCGTAGGGAAACACACTGCCCTCTCTTTTGGAGCAGCTTGGTTTCCTCAGCACTCGCACACGTTCACGAACACCGTTCTGGCACATGCCACATGGCGCGAAGGTCTTACGCATTGCCCTATTCGGAGCTGCGCTCAGAGTAACCCTCGTCTTCGCATTCCATCCAGGACCTCCTGACTGAAGTCACCGTGCCTCCTAGAGGACGGCGGCTTGGGTTCTTACTGCAATTCAACTCCTCTTCCTTCTGTGTCAGTGCAGGCAGCCCCAGGCCCAGAGGAGCAGCTACGGCGTTCCTTGGTGGAGACAGTTCGCTGGATGCGGGACTCCCTACTTCGATGAGTTGATTCAGGGAAGGAAACACAGGGTAACCGGTGTCTCTTGGGACTCGTTAGAAACCACAGGGATGTACGCTGAGTGTGCCCATGAAAACGGGGCCTGCTGGAACTAGTCCTGCTTTCCCATTTTGAGGGCGGCATTCATGCCTGCCTTGAAGCTACATGACATTCCCGGCACCCGACAGTCCGGTGAGCCCTGGAAGAATGCTTCGGGGAAAATTATGAGTTTGCTCTCTCTAAACCAGGGGCTTCCGTGGCCGCGGTGGCGGTCCGCATGACAGGCTCTAGAGCTAAAGGGAACCTCAACATGAGAACTCGCTTCCAGGCTAGGCCCTGTGTAGCCGTGCAGAAAGGGAGCCATGCAGCTGTTTCCAGGAGTTCTTAGTCACTTACGTGCTTTATTTGAAAGGAAGTACACGTCCGGGGACTCCTAGGCCCCACGGGTGTGCCTCATTTTCCCTCCAAGGTCACTGAGTGCCTCCAGACACCTGTGGGCCAGCTGAGCAACGTCGAGGTCCATGGGTTGAGACCTCGGAGGACCTCTGTGTGTGCCGCGTGCTGGGCAACAACACACTGCGCATTCCTCGAGGAGCGGTTCACCTCCAGAGCCCTCGAGCACCCTGAGGACAACATGGCTGGTGAGTACGAAGTGCCCAGGAAGACTCTGTCATGGCCCTTGTGTGAGCTGCCATGAGAGAACGCTGTGCATGGAACACTGCGAGGCCCGTCCTCGTACCTGAAGTCACTCTGCTCGAGGAGAAAGTCAGCATCTTAGCATGCTGTGTCGCTACCGACACACCCAGCATGAACCCATGCCTGGAAGTAAGGCCCTGCTTTGCCGTGCAGAAGCGGAGGCGTGGTGCAGTTTCCAGGAGGCGGTGGCCTCTGCTCTGCATACCTTTAACGGCAGCACAGCTTTCTGGACACCTGGGAGGCTAGCCGGGGCACCCTGTTCCCGGCAGGAACACTGAGCATCCCCAGGTGCACCTGGGTCTGCTAAGCAACATCCAGGCCCGTAGCCCTTTAGAGCCCCTCTGTGCACGCCGAGCGTAGGGAAACACACTGCCCTCTCTTTTGGAGCAGCTTGGTTTCCTCAGCACTCGCACACGTTCACGAACACCGTTCTGGCACATGCCACATGGCGCGAAGGTCTTACGCATTGCCCTATTCGGAGCTGCGCTCAGAGTAACCCTCGTCTTCGCATTCCATCCAGGACCTCCTGACTGAAGTCACCGTGCCTCCTAGAGGACGGCGGCTTGGGTTCTTACTGCAATTCAACTCCTCTTCCTTCTGTGTCAGTGCAGTCAGCCCCAGGCCCAGAGGAGCAGCTACGGCGTTCCTTGGTGGAGACAGTTCACTGGATGCGGGACTCCCTACTTCGATGAGTTGATTCAGGGAAGGAAACACAGGGTAACCGGTGTCTCTTGGGACTCGTTAGAAACCACAGGGATGTACGCTGAGTGTGCCCATGAAAACGGGGCCTGCTGGAACTAGTCCTGCTTTCCCATTTTGAGGGCGACATTCATGCCTGCCTTGAAGCTACATGACATTCCCGGCACCCGACAGTCCGGTGAGCCCTGGAAGAATGCTTCGGGGAAAATTATGAGTTTGCTCTCTCTAAACCAGGGGCTTCCGTGGCCGCGGTGGCGGTCCGCATGACAGGCTCTAGAGCTAAAGGGAACCTCAACATGAGAACTCGCTTCCAGGCTAGGCCCTGTGTAGCCGTGCAGAAAGGGAGCCATGCAGCTGTTTCCAGGAGTTCTTAGTCACTTACGTGCTTTATTTGAAAGGAAGTACACGTCCGGGGACTCCTAGGCCCCACGGGTGTGCCTCATTTTCCCTCCAAGGTCACTGAGTGCCTCCAGACACCTGTGGGCCAGCTGAGCAACGTCGAGGTCCATGGGTTGAGACCTCGGAGGACCTCTGTGTGTGCCGCGTGCTGGGCAACAACACACTGCGCATTCCTCGAGGAGCGGTTCACCTCCAGAGCCCTCGAGCACCCTGAGGACAACATGGCTGGTGAGTACGAAGTGCCCAGGAAGACTCTGTCATGGCCCTTGTGTGAGCTGCCATGAGAGAACGCTGTGCATGGAACACTGCGAGGCCCGTCCTCGTACCTGAAGTCACTCTGCTCGAGGAGAAAGTCAGCATCTTAGCATGCTGTGTCGCTACCGACACACCCAGCATGAACCCATGCCTGGAAGTAAGGCCCTGCTTTGCCGTGCAGAAGCGGAGGCGTGGTGCAGTTTCCAGGAGGCGGTGGCCTCTGCTCTGCATACCTTTAACGGCAGCACAGCTTTCTGGACACCTGGGAGGCTAGCCGGGGCACCCTGTTCCCGGCAGGAACACTGAGCACCCCCAGGTGCACCTGGGTCTGCTAAGCAACATCCAGGCCCGTAGCCCTTTAGAGCCCCTCTGTGCACGCCGAGCGTAGGGAAACACACTGCCCTCTCTTTTGGAGCAGCTTGGTTTCCTCAGCACTCGCACACGTTCACGAACACCGTTCTGGCACATGCCACATGGCGCGAAGGTCTTACGCATTGCCCTATTCGGAGCTGCGCTCAGAGTAACCCTCGTCTTCGCATTCCATCCAGGACCTCCTGACTGAAGTCACCGTGCCTCCTAGAGGACGGCGGCTTGGGTTCTTACTGCAATTCAAGTCCTCTTCCTTCTGTGTCAGTGCAGGAAGCCCCAGGCCCAGAGGAGCAGCTACGGCGTTCCTTGGTGGAGACAGTTCGCTGGATGCGGGACTCCCTACTTCGATGAGTTGATTCAGGGAAGGAAACACAGGGTAACTGGTGTCTCTTGGGACTCGTTAGAAACCACAGGGATGTACGCTGAGTGTGCCCATGAAAACGGGGCCTGCTGGAACTAGTCCTGCTTTCCCATTTTGAGGGCGGCATTCATGCCTGCCTTGAAGCTACATGACATCCCCGGCACCCGACAGTCCGGTGAGCCCTGGAAGAATGCTTCGCGGAAAATTATGAGTTTGCTCTCTCTAAACCAGGGGCTTCCGTGGCCGCGGTGGCGGTCCGCATGACAGGCTCTAGAGCTAAAGGGAACCTCAACATGAGAACTCGCTTCCAGGCTAGGCCCTGTGTAGCCGTGCAGAAAGGGAGCCATGCAGCTGTTTCCAGGAGTTCTTAGTCACTTACGTGCTTTATTTGAAAGGAAGTACACGTCCGGGTTCTCCTAGGCCCCACGGGTGTGCCTCATTTTCCCTCCAAGGTCACTGAGTGCCTCCAGACACCTGTGGGCCAGCTGAGCAACGTCGAGGTCCATGGGTTGAGACCTCGGAGGACCTCTGTGTGTGCCGCGTGCTGGGCAACAACACACTGCGCATTCCTCGAGGAGCGGTTCACCTCCAGAGCCCTCGAGCACCCTGAGGACAACATGGCTGGTGAGTACGAAGTGCCCAGGAAGACTCTGTCATGGCCCTTGTGTGAGCTGCCATGAGAGAACGCTGTGCATGGAACACTGCGAGGCCCGTCCTCGTACCTGAAGTCACTCTGCTCGAGGAGAAAGTCAGCATCTTAGCATGCTGTGTCGCTACCGACACACCCAGCATGAACCCATGCCTGGAAGTAAGGCCCTGCTTTGCCGTGCAGAAGCGGAGGCGTGGTGCAGTTTCCAGGAGGCGGTGGCCTCTGCTCTGCATACCTTTAACGGCAGCACAGCTTTTTGGATACCTGGGAGGCTAGCCGGGACACCCTGTTCCCGGCAGGAACACTGAGTACCCCCAGGTGCACCTGGGTCTGCTAAGCAACATCCAGGCCCGTAGCCCTTTAGAGCCCCTCTGTGCACGCCGAGCGTAGGGAAACACACTGCCCTCTCTTTTGGAGCAGCTTGGTTTCCTCAGCACTCGCACACGTTCACGAACACCGTTCTGGCACATGCCACATGGCGCGAAGGTCTTATGCATTGCCCTATTCGGAGCTGCGCTCAGAGTAACCCTCGTCTTCGCATTCCATCCAGGACCTCCTGACTGAAGTCACCGTGCCTCCTAGAGGACGGCGGCTTGGGTTCTTACTGCAATTCAACTCCTCTTCCTTCTGTGTCAGTGCAGGCAGCCCCAGGCCCAGAGGAGCAGCTACGGCGTTCCTTGGTGGAGACAGTTCGCTGGATGCGGGACTCCCTACTTCGATGAGTTGATTCAGGGAAGGAAACACAGGGTAACCGGTGTCTCTTGGGACTCGTTAGAAACCACAGGGATGTACGCTGAGTGTGCCCATGAAAACGGGGCCTGCTGGAACTAGTCCTGCTTTCCCATTTTGAGGGCGGCATTCATGCCTGCCTTGAAGCTACATGACATTCCCGGCACCCGACAGTCCGGTGAGCCCTGGAAGAATGCTTCGGGGAAAATTATGAGTTTGCTCTCTCTAAACCAGGCGCTTCCGTGGCCACGGTGGCGGTCCGCATGACAGGCTCTAGAGCTAAAGGGAACCTCAACATGAGAACTCGCTTCCAGGTTAGGCCCTGAGTAGCCGTGCAGAAAGGGAGCCATGCAGCTGTTTCCAGGAGTTCTTAGTCACTTACGTGCTTTATTTGAAAGGAAGTACACGTCCGGGGACTCCTAGGCCCCACGGGTGTGCCTCATTTTCCCTCCAAGGTCACTGAGTGCCTCCAGACACCTGTGGGCCAGCTGAGCAACGTCGAGGTCCATAGGTTGAGACCTCGGAGGACCTCTGTGTGTGCCGCGTGCTGGGCAACAACACACTGCGCATTCCTCGAGGAGCGGTTCACCTCCAGAGCCCTCGAGCACCCTGAGGACAACATGGCTGGTGAGTACGAAGTGCCCAGGAAGACTCTGTCATGGCCCTTGTGTGAGCTGCCATGAGAGAACGCTGTGCATGGAACACTGCGAGGCCCGTCCTCGTACCTGAAGTCACTCTGCTCGAGGAGAAAGTCAGCATCTTAGCATGCTGTGTCGCTACTGACACACCCAGCATGAACCCATGCCTGGAAGTAAGGCCCTGCTTTGCCGTGCAGAAGCGGAGGCGTGGTGCAGTTTCCAGGAGGCGGTGGCCTCTGCTCTGCATACCTTTAACGGCAGCACAGCTTTCTGGACACCTGGGAGGCTAGCCGGGGCACCCTGTTCCCGGCAGGAACACTGAGCATCCCCAGGTGCACCTGGGTCTGCTAAGCAACATCCAGGCCCGTAGCCCTTTAGAGCCCCTCTGTGCACGCCGAGCGTAGGGAAACACACTGCCCTCTCTTTTGGAGCAGCTTGGTTTCCTCAGCACTCGCACACGTTCACGAACACCGTTCTGGCACATGCCACATGGCGCGAAGGTCTTACGCATTGCCCTATTCGGAGCTGCGCTCAGAGTAACCCTCGTCTTCGCATTCCATCCAGGACCTCCTGACTGAAGTCACCGTGCCTCCTAGAGGACGGCGGCTTGGGTTCTTACTGCAATTCAAGTCCTCTTCCTTCTGTGTCAGTGCAGGCAGCCCCAGGCCCAGAGGAGCAGCTACGGCGTTCCTTGGTGGAGACAGTTCGCTGGATGCGGGACTCCCTACTTCGATGAGTTGATTCAGGGAAGGAAACACAGGGTAACCGGTGTCTCTTGGGACTCGTTAGAAACCACAGGGATGTACGCTGAGTGTGCCCATGAAAACGGGGCCTGCTGGAACTAGTCCTGCTTTCCCATTTTGAGGGCGGCATTCATGCCTGCCTTGAAGCTACATGACATTCCCGGCACCCGACAGTCCGGTGAGCCCTGGAAGAATGCTTCGGGGAAAATTATGAGTTTGCTCTCTCTAAACCAGGGGCTTCCGTGGCCGCGGTGGCGGTCCGCATGACAGGCTCTAGAGCTAAAGGGAACCTCAACATGAGAACTCGCTTCCAGGCTAGGCCCTGTGTAGCCGTGCAGAAAGGGAGCCATGCAGCTGTTTCCAGGAGTTCTTAGTCACTTACGTGCTTTATTTGAAAGGAAGTACACGTCCGGGGACTCCTAGGCCCCACGGGTGTGCCTCATTTTCCCTCCAAGGTCACTGAGTGCCTCCAGACACCTGTGGGCCAGCTGAGCAACGTCGAGGTCCATGGGTTGAGACCTCGGAGGACCTCTGTGTGTGCCGCGTGCTGGGCAACAACACACTGCGCATTCCTCGAGGAGCGGTTCACCTCCAGAGCCCTCGAGCACCCTGAGGACAACATGGCTGGTGAGTACGAAGTGCCCAGGAAGACTCTGTCATGGCCCTTGTGTGAGCTGCCATGAGAGAACGCTGTGCATGGAACACTGCGAGGCCCGTCCTCGTACCTGAAGTCACTCTGCTCGAGGAGAAAGTCAGCATCTTAGCATGCTGTGTCGCTACCGACACACCCAGCATGAACCCATGCCTGGAAGTAAGGCCCTGCTTTGCCGTGCAGAAGCGGAGGCGTGGTGCAGTTTCCAGGAGGCGGTGGCCTCTGCTCTGCATACCTTTAACGGCAGCACAGCTTTCTGGACACCTGGGAGGCTAGCCGGGGCACCCTGTTCCCGGCAGGAACACTGAGTACCCCCAGGTGCACCTGGGTCTGCTAAGCAACATCCAGGCCCGTAGCCCTTTAGAGCCCCTCTGTGCACGCCGAGCGTAGGGAAACACACTGCCCTCTCTTTTGGAGCAGCTTGGTTTCCTCAGCACTCGCACACGTTCACGAACACCGTTCTGGCACATGCCACATGGCGCGAAGGTCTTACGCATTGCCCTATTCGGAGCTGCGCTCAGAGTAACCCTCGTCTTCGCATTCCATCCAGGACCTCCTGACTGAAGTCACCGTGCCTCCTAGAGGACGGCGGCTTGGGTTCTTACTGCAATTCAAGTCCTCTTCCTTCTGTGTCAGTGCAGGCAGCCCCAGGCCCAGAGGAGCAGCTACGGCGTTCCTTGGTGGAGACAGTTCGCTGGATGCGGGACTCCCTACTTCGATGAGTTGATTCAGGGAAGGAAACACAGGGTAACCGGTGTCTCTTGGGACTCGTTAGAAACCACAGGGATGTACGCTGAGTGTGCCCATGAAAACGGGGCCTGCTGGAACTAGTCCTGCTTTCCCATTTTGAGGGCGGCATTCATGCCTGCCTTGAAGCTACATGACATTCCCGGCACCCGACAGTCCGGTGAGCCCTGGAAGAATGCTTCGCGGAAAATTATGAGTTTGCTCTCTCTAAACCAGGGGCTTCCGTGGCCGCGGTGGCGGTCCGCATGACAGGCTCTAGAGCTAAAGGGAACCTCAACATGAGAACTCGCTTCCAGGCTAGGCCCTGTGTAGCCGTGCAGAAAGGGAGCCATGCAGCTGTTTCCAGGAGTTCTTAGTCACTTACGTGCTTTATTTGAAAGGAAGTACACGTCCGGGGACTCCTAGGCCCCACGGGTGTGCCTCATTTTCCCTCCAAGGTCACTGAGTGCCTCCAGACACCTGTGGGCCAGCTGAGCAACGTCGAGGTCCATGGGTTGAGACCTCGGAGGACCTCTGTGTGTGCCGCGTGCTGGGCAACAACACACTGCGCATTCCTCGAGGAGCGGTTCACCTCCAGAGCCCTCGAGCACCCTGAGGACAACATGGCTGGTGAGTACGAAGTGCCCAGGAAGACTCTGTCATGGCCCTTGTGTGAGCTGCCATGAGAGAACGCTGTGCATGGAACACTGCGAGGCCCGTCCTCGTACCTGAAGTCACTCTGCTCGAGGAGAAAGTCAGCATCTTAGCATGCTGTGTCGCTACCGACACACCCAGCATGAACCCATGCCTGGAAGTAAGGCCCTGCTTTGCCGTGCAGAAGCGGAGGCGTGGTGCAGTTTCCAGGAGGCGGTGGCCTCTGCTCTGCATACCTTTAACGGCAGCACAGCTTTCTGGACACCTGGGAGGCTAGCCGGGGCACCCTGTTCCCGGCAGGAACACTGAGTACCCCCAGGTGCACCTGGGTCTGCTAAGCAACATCCAGGCCCGTAGCCCTTTAGAGCCCCTCTGTGCACGCCGAGCGTAGGGAAACACACTGCCCTCTCTTTTGGAGCAGCTTGGTTTCCTCAGCACTCGCACACGTTCACGAACACCGTTCTGGCACATGCCACATGGCGCGAAGGTCTTACGCATTGCCCTATTCGGAGCTGCGCTCAGAGTAACCCTCGTCTTCGCATTCCATCCAGGACCTCCTGACTGAAGTCACCGTGCCTCCTAGAGGACGGCGGCTTGGGTTCTTACTGCAATTCAAGTCCTCTTCCTTCTGTGTCAGTGCAGGAAGCCCCAGGCCCAGAGGAGCAGCTACGGCGTTCCTTGGTGGAGACAGTTCGCTGGATGCGGGACTCCCTACTTCGATGAGTTGATTCAGGGAAGGAAACACAGGGTAACCGGTGTCTCTTGGGACTCGTTAGAAACCACAGGGATGTACGCTGAGTGTGCCCATGAAAACGGGGCCTGCTGGAACTAGTCCTGCTTTCCCATTTTGAGGGCGGCATTCATGCCTGCCTTGAAGCTACATGACATCCCCGGCACCCGACAGTCCGGTGAGCCCTGGAAGAATGCTTCGGGGAAAATTATGAGTTTGCTCTCTCTAAACCAGGCGCTTCCGTGGCCACGGTGGCGGTCCGCATGACAGGCTCTAGAGCTAAAGGGAACCTCAACATGAGAACTCGCTTCCAGGTTAGGCCCTGAGTAGCCGTGCAGAAAGGGAGCCATGCAGCTGTTTCCAGGAGTTCTTAGTCACTTACGTGCTTTATTTGAAAGGAAGTACACGTCCGGGGACTCCTAGGCCCCACGGGTGTGCCTCATTTTCCCTCCAAGGTCACTGAGTGCCTCCAGACACCTGTGGGCCAGCTGAGCAACGTCGAGGTCCATAGGTTGAGACCTCGGAGGACCTCTGTGTGTGCCGCGTGCTGGGCAACAACACATTGCGCATTCCTCGAGGAGCGGTTCACCTCCAGAGCCCTCGAGCACCCTGAGGACAACATGGCTGGTGAGTACGAAGTGCCCAGGAAGACTCTGTCATGGCCCTTGTGTGAGCTGCCATGAGAGAACGCTGTGCATGGAACACTGCGAGGCCCGTCCTCGTACCTGAAGTCACTCTGCTCGAGGAGAAAGTCAGCATCTTAGCATGCTGTGTCGCTACCGACACACCCAGCATGAACCCATGCCTGGAAGTAAGGCCCTGCTTTGCCGTGCAGAAGCGGAGGCGTGGTGCAGTTTCCAGGAGGCGGTGGCCTCTGCTCTGCATACCTTTAACGGCAGCACAGCTTTCTGGACACCTGGGAGGCTAGCCGGGGCACCCTGTTCCCGGCAGGAACACTGAGCATCCCCAGGTGCACCTGGGTCTGCTAAGCAACATCCAGGCCCGTAGCCCTTTAGAGCCCCTCTGTGCACGCCGAGCGTAGGGAAACACACTGCCCTCTCTTTTGGAGCAGCTTGGTTTCCTCAGCACTCGCACACGTTCACGAACACCGTTCTGGCACATGCCACATGGCGCGAAGGTCTTACGCATTGCCCTATTCGGAGCTGCGCTCAGAGTAACCCTCGTCTTCGCATTCCATCCAGGACCTCCTGACTGAAGTCACCGTGCCTCCTAGAGGACGGCGGCTTGGGTTCTTACTGCAATTCAAGTCCTCTTCCTTCTGTGTCAGTGCAGGCAGCCCCAGGCCCAGAGGAGCAGCTACGGCGTTCCTTGGTGGAGACAGTTCGCTGGATGCGGGACTCCCTACTTCGATGAGTTGATTCAGGGAAGGAAACACAGGGTAACCGGTGTCTCTTGGGACTCGTTAGAAACCACAGGGATGTACGCTGAGTGTGCCCATGAAAACGGGGCCTGCTGGAACTAGTCCTGCTTTCCCATTTTGAGGGCGGCATTCATGCCTGCCTTGAAGCTACATGACATTCCCGGCACCCGACAGTCCGGTGAGCCCTGGAAGAATGCTTCGGGGAAAATTATGAGTTTGCTCTCTCTAAACCAGGGGCTTCCGTGGCCGCGGTGGCGGTCCGCATGACAGGCTCTAGAGCTAAAGGGAACCTCAACATGAGAACTCGCTTCCAGGCTAGGCCCTGTGTAGCCGTGCAGAAAGGGAGCCATGCAGCTGTTTCCAGGAGTTCTTAGTCACTTACGTGCTTTATTTGAAAGGAAGTACACGTCCGGGGACTCCTAGGCCCCACGGGTGTGCCTCATTTTCCCTCCAAGGTCACTGAGTGCCTCCAGACACCTGTGGGCCAGCTGAGCAACGTCGAGGTCCATGGGTTGAGACCTCGGAGGACCTCTGTGTGTGCCGCGTGCTGGGCAACAACACACTGCGCATTCCTCGAGGAGCGGTTCACCTCCAGAGCCCTCGAGCACCCTGAGGACAACATGGCTGGTGAGTACGAAGTGCCCAGGAAGACTCTGTCATGGCCCTTGTGTGAGCTGCCATGAGAGAACGCTGTGCATGGAACACTGCGAGGCCCGTCCTCGTACCTGAAGTCACTCTGCTCGAGGAGAAAGTCAGCATCTTAGCATGCTGTGTCGCTACCGACACACCCAGCATGAACCCATGCCTGGAAGTAAGGCCCTGCTTTGCCGTGCAGAAGCGGAGGCGTGGTGCAGTTTCCAGGAGGCGGTGGCCTCTGCTCTGCATACCTTTAACGGCAGCACAGCTTTCTGGACACCTGGGAGGCTAGCCGGGGCACCCTGTTCCCGGCAGGAACACTGAGTACCCCCAGGTGCACCTGGGTCTGCTAAGCAACATCCAGGCCCGTAGCCCTTTAGAGCCCCTCTGTGCACGCCGAGCGTAGGGAAACACACTGCCCTCTCTTTTGGAGCAGCTTGGTTTCCTCAGCACTCGCACACGTTCACGAACACCGTTCTGGCACATGCCACATGGCGCGAAGGTCTTACGCATTGCCCTATTCGGAGCTGCGCTCAGAGTAACCCTCGTCTTCGCATTCCATCCAGGACCTCCTGACTGAAGTCACCGTGCCTCCTAGAGGACGGCGGCTTGGGTTCTTACTGCAATTCAAGTCCTCTTCCTTCTGTGTCAGTGCAGGCAGCCCCAGGCCCAGAGGAGCAGCTACGGCGTTCCTTGGTGGAGACAGTTCGCTGGATGCGGGACTCCCTACTTCGATGAGTTGATTCAGGGAAGGAAACACAGGGTAACCGGTGTCTCTTGGGACTCGTTAGAAACCACAGGGATGTACGCTGAGTGTGCCCATGAAAACGGGGCCTGCTGGAACTAGTCCTGCTTTCCCATTTTGAGGGCGGCATTCATGCCTGCCTTGAAGCTACATGACATTCCCGGCACCCGACAGTCCGGTGAGCCCTGGAAGAATGCTTCGCGGAAAATTATGAGTTTGCTCTCTCTAAACCAGGGGCTTCCGTGGCCGCGGTGGCGGTCCGCATGACAGGCTCTAGAGCTAAAGGGAACCTCAACATGAGAACTCGCTTCCAGGCTAGGCCCTGTGTAGCCGTGCAGAAAGGGAGCCATGCAGCTGTTTCCAGGAGTTCTTAGTCACTTACGTGCTTTATTTGAAAGGAAGTACACGTCCGGGGACTCCTAGGCCCCACGGGTGTGCCTCATTTTCCCTCCAAGGTCACTGAGTGCCTCCAGACACCTGTGGGCCAGCTGAGCAACGTCGAGGTCCATGGGTTGAGACCTCGGAGGACCTCTGTGTGTGCCGCGTGCTGGGCAACAACACACTGCGCATTCCTCGAGGAGCGGTTCACCTCCAGAGCCCTCGAGCACCCTGAGGACAACATGGCTGGTGAGTACGAAGTGCCCAGGAAGACTCTGTCATGGCCCTTGTGTGAGCTGCCATGAGAGAACGCTGTGCATGGAACACTGCGAGGCCCGTCCTCGTACCTGAAGTCACTCTGCTCGAGGAGAAAGTCAGCATCTTAGCATGCTGTGTCGCTACCGACACACCCAGCATGAACCCATGCCTGGAAGTAAGGCCCTGCTTTGCCGTGCAGAAGCGGAGGCGTGGTGCAGTTTCCAGGAGGCGGTGGCCTCTGCTCTGCATACCTTTAACGGCAGCACAGCTTTCTGGACACCTGGGAGGCTAGCCGGGGCACCCTGTTCCCGGCAGGAACACTGAGTACCCCCAGGTGCACCTGGGTCTGCTAAGCAACATCCAGGCCCGTAGCCCTTTAGAGCCCCTCTGTGCACGCCGAGCGTAGGGAAACACACTGCCCTCTCTTTTGGAGCAGCTTGGTTTCCTCAGCACTCGCACACGTTCACGAACACCGTTCTGGCACATGCCACATGGCGCGAAGGTCTTACGCATTGCCCTATTCGGAGCTGCGCTCAGAGTAACCCTCGTCTTCGCATTCCATCCAGGACCTCCTGACTGAAGTCACCGTGCCTCCTAGAGGACGGCGGCTTGGGTTCTTACTGCAATTCAAGTCCTCTTCCTTCTGTGTCAGTGCAGGAAGCCCCAGGCCCAGAGGAGCAGCTACGGCGTTCCTTGGTGGAGACAGTTCGCTGGATGCGGGACTCCCTACTTCGATGAGTTGATTCAGGGAAGGAAACACAGGGTAACCGGTGTCTCTTGGGACTCGTTAGAAACCACAGGGATGTACGCTGAGTGTGCCCATGAAAACGGGGCCTGCTGGAACTAGTCCTGCTTTCCCATTTTGAGGGCGGCATTCATGCCTGCCTTGAAGCTACATGACATCCCCGGCACCCGACAGTCCGGTGAGCCCTGGAAGAATGCTTCGCGGAAAATTATGAGTTTGCTCTCTCTAAACCAGGGGCTTCCGTGGCCGCGGTGGCGGTCCGCATGACAGGCTCTAGAGCTAAAGGGAACCTCAACATGAGAACTCGCTTCCAGGCTAGGCCCTGTGTAGCCGTGCAGAAAGGGAGCCATGCAGCTGTTTCCAGGAGTTCTTAGTCACTTACGTGCTTTATTTGAAAGGAAGTACACGTCCGGGTTCTCCTAGGCCCCACGGGTGTGCCTCATTTTCCCTCCAAGGTCACTGAGTGCCTCCAGACACCTGTGGGCCAGCTGAGCAACGTCGAGGTCCATGGGTTGAGACCTCGGAGGACCTCTGTGTGTGCCGCGTGCTGGGCAACAACACACTGCGCATTCCTCGAGGAGCGGTTCACCTCCAGAGCCCTCGAGCACCCTGAGGACAACATGGCTGGTGAGTACGAAGTGCCCAGGAAGACTCTGTCATGGCCCTTGTGTGAGCTGCCATGAGAGAACGCTGTGCATGGAACACTGCGAGGCCCGTCCTCGTACCTGAAGTCACTCTGCTCGAGGAGAAAGTCAGCATCTTAGCATGCTGTGTCGCTACCGACACACCCAGCATGAACCCATGCCTGGAAGTAAGGCCCTGCTTTGCCGTGCAGAAGCGGAGGCGTGGTGCAGTTTCCAGGAGGCGGTGGCCTCTGCTCTGCATACCTTTAACGGCAGCACAGCTTTCTGGACACCTGGGAGGCTAGCCGGGGCACCCTGTTCCCGGCAGGAACACTGAGTACCCCCAGGTGCACCTGGGTCTGCTAAGCAACATCCAGGCCCGTAGCCCTTTAGAGCCCCTCTGTGCACGCCGAGCGTAGGGAAACACACTGCCCTCTCTTTTGGAGCAGCTTGGTTTCCTCAGCACTCGCACACGTTCACGAACACCGTTCTGGCACATGCCACATGGCGCGAAGGTCTTATGCATTGCCCTAGTCGGAGCTGCGCTCAGAGTAACCCTCGTCTTCGCATTCCATCCAGGACCTCCTGACTGAAGTCACCGTGCCTCCTAGAGGACGGCGGCTTGGGTTCTTACTGCAATTCAACTCCTCTTCCTTCTGTGTCAGTGCAGGCAGCCCCAGGCCCAGAGGAGCAGCTACGGCGTTCCTTGGTGGAGACAGTTCGCTGGATGCGGGACTCCCTACTTCGATGAGTTGATTCAGGGAAGGAAACACAGGGTAACCGGTGTCTCTTGGGACTCGTTAGAAACCACAGGGATGTACGCTGAGTGTGCCCATGAAAACGGGGCCTGCTGGAACTAGTCCTGCTTTCCCATTTTGAGGGCGGCATTCATGCCTGCCTTGAAGCTACATGACATTCCCGGCACCCGACAGTCCGGTGAGCCCTGGAAGAATGCTTCGGGGAAAATTATGAGTTTGCTCTCTCTAAACCAGGCGCTTCCGTGGCCGCGGTGGCGGTCCGCATGACAGGCTCTAGAGCTAAAGGGAACCTCAACATGAGAACTCGCTTCCAGGTTAGGCCCTGAGTAGCCGTGCAGAAAGGGAGCCATGCAGCTGTTTCCAGGAGTTCTTAGTCACTTACGTGCTTTATTTGAAAGGAAGTACACGTCCGGGGACTCCTAGGCCCCACGGGTGTGCCTCATTTTCCCTCCAAGGTCACTGAGTGCCTCCAGACAACTGTGGGCCAGCTGAGCAACGTCGAGGTCCATAGGTTGAGACCTCGGAGGACCTCTGTGTGTGCCGCGTGCTGGGCAACAACACACTGCGCATTCCTCGAGGAGCGGTTCACCTCCAGAGCCCTCGAGCACCCTGAGGACAACATGGCTGGTGAGTACGAAGTGCCCAGGAAGACTCTGTCATGGCCCTTGTGTGAGCTGCCATGAGAGAACGCTGTGCATGGAACACTGCGAGGCCCGTCCTCGTACCTGAAGTCACTCTGCTCGAGGAGAAAGTCAGCATCTTAGCATGCTGTGTCGCTACCGACACACCCAGCATGAACCCATGCCTGGAAGTAAGGCCCTGCTTTGCCGTGCAGAAGCGGAGGCGTGGTGCAGTTTCCAGGAGGCGGTGGCCTCTGCTCTGCATACCTTTAACGGCAGCACAGCTTTCTGGACACCTGGGAGGCTAGCCGGGGCACCCTGTTCCCGGCAGGAACACTGAGTACCCCCAGGTGCACCTGGGTCTGCTAAGCAACATCCAGGCCCGTAGCCCTTTAGAGCCCCTCTGTGCACGCCGAGCGTAGGGAAACACACTGCCCTCTCTTTTGGAGCAGCTTGGTTTCCTCAGCACTCGCACACGTTCACGAACACCGTTCTGGCACATGCCACATGGCGCGAAGGTCTTACGCATTGCCCTATTCGGAGCTGCGCTCAGAGTAACCCTCGTCTTCGCATTCCATCCAGGACCTCCTGACTGAAGTCACCGTGCCTCCTAGAGGACGGCGGCTTGGGTTCTTACTGCAATTCAAGTCCTCTTCCTTCTGTGTCAGTGCAGGCAGCCCCAGGCCCAGAGGAGCAGCTACGGCGTTCCTTGGTGGAGACAGTTCGCTGGATGCGGGACTCCCTACTTCGATGAGTTGATTCAGGGAAGGAAACACAGGGTAACCGGTGTCTCTTGGGACTCGTTAGAAACCACAGGGATGTACGCTGAGTGTGCCCATGAAAACGGGGCCTGCTGGAACTAGTCCTGCTTTCCCATTTTGAGGGCGGCATTCATGCCTGCCTTGAAGCTACATGACATTCCCGGCACCCGACAGTCCGGTGAGCCCTGGAAGAATGCTTCGCGGAAAATTATGAGTTTGCTCTCTCTAAACCAGGGGCTTCCGTGGCCGCGGTGGCGGTCCGCATGACAGGCTCTAGAGCTAAAGGGAACCTCAACATGAGAACTCGCTTCCAGGCTAGGCCCTGTGTAGCCGTGCAGAAAGGGAGCCATGCAGCTGTTTCCAGGAGTTCTTAGTCACTTACGTGCTTTATTTGAAAGGAAGTACACGTCCGGGGACTCCTAGGCCCCACGGGTGTGCCTCATTTTCCCTCCAAGGTCACTGAGTGCCTCCAGACACCTGTGGGCCAGCTGAGCAACGTCGAGGTCCATGGGTTGAGACCTCGGAGGACCTCTGTGTGTGCCGCGTGCTGGGCAACAACACACTGCGCATTCCTCGAGGAGCGGTTCACCTCCAGAGCCCTCGAGCACCCTGAGGACAACATGGCTGGTGAGTACGAAGTGCCCAGGAAGACTCTGTCATGGCCCTTGTGTGAGCTGCCATGAGAGAACGCTGTGCATGGAACACTGCGAGGCCCGTCCTCGTACCTGAAGTCACTCTGCTCGAGGAGAAAGTCAGCATCTTAGCATGCTGTGTCGCTACCGACACACCCAGCATGAACCCATGCCTGGAAGTAAGGCCCTGCTTTGCCGTGAAGAAGCGGAGGCGTGGTGCAGTTTCCAGGAGGCGGTGGCTTCTGCTCTGCATACCTTTAACGGCAGCACAGCTTTCTGGACACCTGGGAGGCTAGCCGGGACACCCTGTTCCCGGCAGGAACACTGAGTACCCCCAGGTGCACCTGGGTCTGCTAAGCAACATCCAGGCCCGTAGCCCTTTAGAGCCCCTCTGTGCACGCCGAGCGTAGGGAAACACACTGCCCTCTCTTTTGGAGCAGCTTGGTTTCCTCAGCACTCGCACACGTTCACGAACACCGTTCTGGCACATGCCACATGGCGCGAAGGTCTTATGCATTGCCCTATTCGGAGCTGCGCTCAGAGTAACCCTCGTCTTCGCATTCCATCCAGGACCTCCTGACTGAAGTCACCGTGCCTCCTAGAGGACGGCGGCTTGGGTTCTTACTGCAATTCAACTCCTCTTCCTTCTGTGTCAGTGCAGGCAGCCCCAGGCCCAGAGGAGCAGCTACGGCGTTCCTTGGTGGAGACAGTTCGCTGGATGCGGGACTCCCTACTTCGATGAGTTGATTCAGGGAAGGAAACACAGGGTAACCGGTGTCTCTTGGGACTCGTTAGAAACCACAGGGATGTACGCTGAGTGTGCCCATGAAAACGGGGCCTGCTGGAACTAGTCCTGCTTTCCCATTTTGAGGGCGGCATTCATGCCTGCCTTGAAGCTACATGACATTCCCGGCACCCGACAGTCCGGTGAGCCCTGGAAGAATGCTTCGGGGAAAATTATGAGTTTGCTCTCTCTAAACCAGGGGCTTCCGTGGCCGCGGTGGCGGTCCGCATGACAGGCTCTAGAGCTAAAGGGAACCTCAACATGAGAACTCGCTTCCAGGCTAGGCCCTGTGTAGCCGTGCAGAAAGGGAGCCATGCAGCTGTTTCCAGGAGTTCTTAGTCACTTACGTGCTTTATTTGAAAGGAAGTACACGTCCGGGGACTCCTAGGCCCCACGGGTGTGCCTCATTTTCCCTCCAAGGTCACTGAGTGCCTCCAGACACCTGTGGGCCAGCTGAGCAACGTCGAGGTCCATGGGTTGAGACCTCGGAGGACCTCTGTGTGTGCCGCGTGCTGGGCAACAACACACTGCGCATTCCTCGAGGAGCGGTTCACCTCCAGAGCCCTCGAGCACCCTGAGGACAACATGGCTGGTGAGTACGAAGTGCCCAGGAAGACTCTGTCATGGCCCTTGTGTGAGCTGCCATGAGAGAACGCTGTGCATGGAACACTGCGAGGCCCGTCCTCGTACCTGAAGTCACTCTGCTCGAGGAGAAAGTCAGCATCTTAGCATGCTGTGTCGCTACCGACACACCCAGCATGAACCCATGCCTGGAAGTAAGGCCCTGCTTTGCCGTGCAGAAGCGGAGGCGTGGTGCAGTTTCCAGGAGGCGGTGGCCTCTGCTCTGCATATCTTTAACGGCAGCACAGCTTTCTGGACACCTGGGAGGCTAGCCGGGGCACCCTGTTCCCGGCAGGAACACTGAGCACCCCCAGGTGCACCTGGGTCTGCTAAGCAACATCCAGGCCCGTAGCCCTTTAGAGCCCCTCTGTGCACGCCGAGCGTAGGGAAACACACTGCCCTCTCTTTTGGAGCAGCTTGGTTTCCTCAGCACTCGCACACGTTCACGAACACCGTTCTGGCACATGCCACATGGCGCGAAGGTCTTACGCATTGCCCTAGTCGGAGCTGCGCTCAGAGTAACCCTCATCTTCGCATTCCATCCAGGACCTCCTGACTGAAGTCACCGTGCCTCCTAGAGGACGGCGGCTTGGGTCTTACTGCAATTCAACTCCTCTTCCTTCTGTGTCAGTGCAGGCAGCCCCAGGCCCAGAGGAGCAGCTACGGCGTTCCTTGGTGGAGACAGTTCGCTGGATGCGGGACTCCCTACTTCGATGAGTTGATTCAGGGAAGGAAACACAGGGTAACCGGTGTCTCTTGGGACTCGTTAGAAACCACAGGGATGTACGCTGAGTGTGCCCATGAAAACGGGGCCTGCTGGAACTAGTCCTGCTTTCCCATTTTGAGGGCGGCATTCATGCCTGCCTTGAAGCTACATGACATTCCCGGCACCCGACAGTCCGGTGAGCCCTGGAAGAATGCTTCGGGGAAAATTATGAGTTTGCTCTCTCTAAACCAGGGGCTTCCGTGGCCGCGGTGGCGGTCCGCATGACAGGCTCTAGAGCTAAAGGGAACCTCAACATGAGAACTCGCTTCCAGGTTAGGCCCTGAGTAGCCGTGCAGAAAGGGAGCCATGCAGCTGTTTCCAGGAGTTCTTAGTCACTTACGTGCTTTATTTGAAAGGAAGTACACGTCCGGGGACTCCTAGGCCCCACGGGTGTGCCTCATTTTCCCTCCAAGGTCACTGAGTGCCTCCAGACAACTGTGGGCCAGCTGAGCAACGTCGAGGTCCATGGGTTGAGACCTCGGAGGACCTCTGTGTGTGCCGCGTGCTGGGCAACAACACACTGCGCATTCCTCGAGGAGCGGTTCACCTCCAGAGCCCTCGAGCACCCTGAGGACAACATGGCTGGTGAGTACGAAGTGCCCAGGAAGACTCTGTCATGGCCCTTGTGTGAGCTGCCATGAGAGAACGCTGTGCATGGAACACTGCGAGGCCCGTCCTCGTACCTGAAGTCACTCTGCTCGAGGAGAAAGTCAGCATCTTAGCATGCTGTGTCGCTACCGACACACCCAGCATGAACCCATGCCTGGAAGTAAGGCCCTGCTTTGCCGTGCAGAAGCGGAGGCGTGGTGCAGTTTCCAGGAGGCGGTGGCCTCTGCTCTGCATACCTTTAACGGCAGCACAGCTTTCTGGACACCTGGGAGGCTAGCCGGGGCACCCTGTTCCCGGCAGGAACACTGAGCATCCCCAGGTGCACCTGGGTCTGCTAAGCAACATCCAGGCCCGTAGCCCTTTAGAGCCCCTCTGTGCACGCCGAGCGTAGGGAAACACACTGCCCTCTCTTTTGGAGCAGCTTGGTTTCCTCAGCACTCGCACACGTTCACGAACACCGTTCTGGCACATGCCACATGGCGCGAAGGTCTTACGCATTGCCCTATTCGGAGCTGCGCTCAGAGTAACCCTCGTCTTCGCATTCCATCCAGGACCTCCTGACTGAAGTCACCGTGCCTCCTAGAGGACGGCGGCTTGGGTTCTTACTGCAATTCAACTCCTCTTCCTTCTGTGTCAGTGCAGGCAGCCCCAGGCCCAGAGGAGCAGCTACGGCGTTCCTTGGTGGAGACAGTTCGCTGGATGCGGGACTCCCTACTTCGATGAGTTGATTCAGGGAAGGAAACACAGGGTAACCGGTGTCTCTTGGGACTCGTTAGAAACCACAGGGATGTACGCTGAGTGTGCCCATGAAAACGGGGCCTGCTGGAACTAGTCCTGCTTTCCCATTTTGAGGGCGGCATTCATGCCTGCCTTGAAGCTACATGACATTCCCGGCACCCGACAGTCCGGTGAGCCCTGGAAGAATGCTTCGGGGAAAATTATGAGTTTGCTCTCTCTAAACCAGGGGCTTCCGTGGCCGCGGTGGCGGTCCGCATGACAGGCTCTAGAGCTAAAGGGAACCTCAACATGAGAACTCGCTTCCAGGCTAGGCCCTGTGTAGCCGTGCAGAAAGGGAGCCATGCAGCTGTTTCCAGGAGTTCTTAGTCACTTACGTGCTTTATTTGAAAGGAAGTACACGTCCGGGGACTCCTAGGCCCCACGGGTGTGCCTCATTTTCCCTCCAAGGTCACTGAGTGCCTCCAGACACCTGTGGGCCAGCTGAGCAACGTCGAGGTCCATGGGTTGAGACCTCGGAGGACCTCTGTGTGTGCCGCGTGCTGGGCAACAACACACTGCGCATTCCTCGAGGAGCGGTTCACCTCCAGAGCCCTCGAGCACCCTGAGGACAACATGGCTGGTGAGTACGAAGTGCCCAGGAAGACTCTGTCATGGCCCTTGTGTGAGCTGCCATGAGAGAACGCTGTGCATGGAACACTGCGAGGCCCGTCCTCGTACCTGAAGTCACTCTGCTCGAGGAGAAAGTCAGCATCTTAGCATGCTGTGTCGCTAACGACACACCCAGCATGAACCCATGCCTGGAAGTAAGGCCCTGCTTTGCCGTGCAGAAGCGGAGGCGTGGTGCAGTTTCCAGGAGGCGGTGGCCTCTGCTCTGCATACCTTTAACGGCAGCACAGCTTTCTGGACACCTGGGAGGCTAGCCGGGGCACCCTGTTCCCGGCAGGAACACTGAGTACCCCCAGGTGCACCTGGGTCTGCTAAGCAACATCCAGGCCCGTAGCCCTTTAGAGCCCCTCTGTGCACGCCGAGCGTAGGGAAACACACTGCCCTCTCTTTTGGAGCAGCTTGGTTTCCTCAGCACTCGCACACGTTCACGAACACCGTTCTGGCACATGCCACATGGCGCGAAGGTCTTACGCATTGCCCTAGTCGGAGCTGCGCTCAGAGTAACCCTCGTCTTCGCATTCCATCCAGGACCTCCTGACTGAAGTCACCGTGCCTCCTAGAGGACGGCGGCTTGGGTTCTTACTGCAATTCAAGTCCTCTTCCTTCTGTGTCAGTGCAGGCAGCCCCAGGCCCAGAGGAGCAGCTACGGCGTTCCTTGGTGGAGACAGTTCGCTGGATGCGGGACTCCCTACTTCGATGAGTTGATTCAGGGAAGGAAACACAGGGTAACCGGTGTCTCTTGGGACTCGTTAGAAACCACAGGGATGTACGCTGAGTGTGCCCATGAAAACGGGGCCTGCTGGAACTAGTCCTGCTTTCCCATTTTGAGGGCGACATTCATGCCTGCCTTGAAGCTACATGACATTCCCGGCACCCGACAGTCCGGTGAGCCCTGGAAGAATGCTTCGGGGAAAATTATGAGTTTGCTCTCTCTAAACCAGGGGCTTCCGTGGCCGCGGTGGCGGTCCGCATGACAGGCTCTAGAGCTAAAGGGAACCTCAACATGAGAACTCGCTTCCAGGCTAGGCCCTGTGTAGCCGTGCAGAAAGGGAGCCATGCAGCTGTTTCCAGGAGTTCTTAGTCACTTACGTGCTTTATTTGAAAGGAAGTACACGTCCGGGGACTCCTAGGCCCCACGGGTGTGCCTCATTTTCCCTCCAAGGTCACTGAGTGCCTCCAGACACCTGTGGGCCAGCTGAGCAACGTCGAGGTCCATGGGTTGAGACCTCGGAGGACCTCTGTGTGTGCCGCGTGCTGGGCAACAACACACTGCGCATTCCTCGAGGAGCGGTTCACCTCCAGAGCCCTCGAGCACCCTGAGGACAACATGGCTGGTGAGTACGAAGTGCCCAGGAAGACTCTGTCATGGCCCTTGTGTGAGCTGCCATGAGAGAACGCTGTGCATGGAACACTGCGAGGCCCGTCCTCGTACCTGAAGTCACTCTGCTCGAGGAGAAAGTCAGCATCTTAGCATGCTGTGTCGCTAACGACACACCCAGCATGAACCCATGCCTGGAAGTAAGGCCCTGCTTTGCCGTGCAGAAGCGGAGGCGTGGTGCAGTTTCCAGGAGGCGGTGGCCTCTGCTCTGCATACCTTTAACGGCAGCACAGCTTTCTGGACACCTGGGAGGCTAGCCGGGACACCCTGTTCCCGGCAGGAACACTGAGTACCCCCAGGTGCACCTGGGTCTGCTAAGCAACATCCAGGCCCGTAGCCCTTTAGAGCCCCTCTGTGCACGCCGAGCGTAGGGAAACACACTGCCCTCTCTTTTGGAGCAGCTTGGTTTCCTCAGCACTCGCACACGTTCACGAACACCGTTCTGGCACATGCCACATGGCGCGAAGGTCTTACGCATTGCCCTATTCGGAGCTGCGCTCAGAGTAACCCTCGTCTTCGCATTCCATCCAGGACCTCCTGACTGAAGTCACCGTGCCTCCTAGAGGACGGCGGCTTGGGTTCTTACTGCAATTCAAGTCCTCTTCCTTCTGTGTCAGTGCAGGCAGCCCCAGGCCCAGAGGAGCAGCTACGGCGTTCCTTGGTGGAGACAGTTCGCTGGATGCGGGACTCCCTACTTCGATGAGTTGATTCAGGGAAGGAAACACAGGGTAACCGGTGTCTCTTGGGACTCGTTAGAAACCACAGGGATGTACGCTGAGTGTGCCCATGAAAACGGGGCCTGCTGGAACTAGTCCTGCTTTCCCATTTTGAGGGCGGCATTCATGCCTGCCTTGAAGCTACATGACATTCCCGGCACCCGACAGTCCGGTGAGCCCTGGAAGAATGCTTCGGGGAAAATTATGAGTTTGCTCTCTCTAAACCAGGGGCTTCCGTGGCCGCGGTGGCGGTCCGCATGACAGGCTCTAGAGCTAAAGGGAACCTCAACATGAGAACTCGCTTCCAGGCTAGGCCCTGTGTAGCCGTGCAGAAAGGGAGCCATGCAGCTGTTTCCAGGAGTTCTTAGTCACTTACGTGCTTTATTTGAAAGGAAGTACACGTCCGGGGACTCCTAGGCCCCACGGGTGTGCCTCATTTTCCCTCCAAGGTCACTGAGTGCCTCCAGACACCTGTGGGCCAGCTGAGCAACGTCGAGGTCCATGGGTTGAGACCTCGGAGGACCTCTGTGTGTGCCGCGTGCTGGGCAACAACACACTGCGCATTCCTCGAGGAGCGGTTCACCTCCAGAGCCCTCGAGCACCCTGAGGACAACATGGCTGGTGAGTACGAAGTGCCCAGGAAGACTCTGTCATGGCCCTTGTGTGAGCTGCCATGAGAGAACGCTGTGCATGGAACACTGCGAGGCCCGTCCTCGTACCTGAAGTCACTCTGCTCGAGGAGAAAGTCAGCATCTTAGCATGCTGTGTCGCTAACGACACACCCAGCATGAACCCATGCCTGGAAGTAAGGCCCTGCTTTGCCGTGCAGAAGCGGAGGCGTGGTGCAGTTTCCAGGAGGCGGTGGCCTCTGCTCTGCATACCTTTAACGGCAGCACAGCTTTCTGGACACCTGGGAGGCTAGCCGGGGCACCCTGTTCCCGGCAGGAACACTGAGTACCCCCAGGTGCACCTGGGTCTGCTAAGCAACATCCAGGCCCGTAGCCCTTTAGAGCCCCTCTGTGCACGCCGAGCGTAGGGAAACACACTGCCCTCTCTTTTGGAGCAGCTTGGTTTCCTCAGCACTCGCACACGTTCACGAACACCGTTCTGGCACATGCCACATGGCGCGAAGGTCTTACGCATTGCCCTATTCGGAGCTGCGCTCAGAGTAACCCTCGTCTTCGCATTCCATCCAGGACCTCCTGACTGAAGTCACCGTGCCTCCTAGAGGACGGCGGCTTGGGTTCTTACTGCAATTCAAGTCCTCTTCCTTCTGTGTCAGTGCAGGCAGCCCCAGGCCCAGAGGAGCAGCTACGGCGTTCCTTGGTGGAGACAGTTCGCTGGATGCGGGACTCCCTACTTCGATGAGTTGATTCAGGGAAGGAAACACAGGGTAACCGGTGTCTCTTGGGACTCGTTAGAAACCACAGGGATGTACGCTGAGTGTGCCCATGAAAACGGGGCCTGCTGGAACTAGTCCTGCTTTCCCATTTTGAGGGCGACATTCATGCCTGCCTTGAAGCTACATGACATTCCCGGCACCCGACAGTCCGGTGAGCCCTGGAAGAATGCTTCGGGGAAAATTATGAGTTTGCTCTCTCTAAACCAGGGGCTTCCGTGGCCGCGGTGGCGGTCCGCATGACAGGCTCTAGAGCTAAAGGGAACCTCAACATGAGAACTCGCTTCCAGGCTAGGCCCTGTGTAGCCGTGCAGAAAGGGAGCCATGCAGCTGTTTCCAGGAGTTCTTAGTCACTTACGTGCTTTATTTGAAAGGAAGTACACATCCGGGGACTCCTAGGCCCCACGGGTGTGCCTCATTTTCCCTCCAAGGTCACTGAGTGCCTCCAGACACCTGTGGGCCAGCTGAGCAACGTCGAGGTCCATGGGTTGAGACCTCGGAGGACCTCTGTGTGTGCCGCGTGCTGGGCAACAACACACTGCGCATTCCTCGAGGAGCGGTTCACCTCCAGAGCCCTCGAGCACCCTGAGGACAACATGGCTGGTGAGTACGAAGTGCCCAGGAAGACTCTGTCATGGCCCTTGTGTGAGCTGCCATGAGAGAACGCTGTGCATGGAACACTGCGAGGCCCGTCCTCGTACCTGAAGTCACTCTGCTCGAGGAGAAAGTCAGCATCTTAGCATGCTGTGTCGCTACCGACACACCCAGCATGAACCCATGCCTGGAAGTAAGGCCCTGCTTTGCCGTGCAGAAGCGGAGGCGTGGTGCAGTTTCCAGGAGGTGGTGGCCTCTGCTCTGCATACCTTTAACGGCAGCACAGCTTTCTGGACACCTGGGAGGCTAGCCGGGACACCCTGTTCCCGGCAGGAACACTGAGTACCCCCAGGTGCACCTGGGTCTGCTAAGCAACATCCAGGCCCGTAGCCCTTTAGAGCCCCTCTGTGCACGCCGAGCGTAGGGAAACACACTGCCCTCTCTTTTGGAGCAGCTTGGTTTCCTCAGCACTCGCACACGTTCACGAACACCGTTCTGGCACATGCCACATGGCGCGAAGGTCTTACGCATTGCCCTATTCGGAGCTGCGCTCAGAGTAACCCTCGTCTTCGCATTCCATCCAGGACCTCCTGACTGAAGTCACCGTGCCTCCTAGAGGACGGCGGCTTGGGTTCTTACTGCAATTCAAGTCCTCTTCCTTCTGTGTCAGTGCAGGCAGCCCCAGGCCCAGAGGAGCAGCTACGGCGTTCCTTGGTGGAGACAGTTCGCTGGATGCGGGACTCCCTACTTCGATGAGTTGATTCAGGGAAGGAAACACAGGGTAACCGGTGTCTCTTGGGACTCGTTAGAAACCACAGGGATGTACGCTGAGTGTGCCCATGAAAACGGGGCCTGCTGGAACTAGTCCTGCTTTCCCATTTTGAGGGCGGCATTCATGCCTGCCTTGAAGCTACATGACATTCCCGGCACCCGACAGTCCGGTGAGCCCTGGAAGAATGCTTCGGGGAAAATTATGAGTTTGCTCTCTCTAAACCAGGGGCTTCCGTGGCCGCGGTGGCGGTCCGCATGACAGGCTCTAGAGCTAAAGGGAACCTCAACATGAGAACTCGCTTCCAGGCTAGGCCCTGTGTAGCCGTGCAGAAAGGGAGCCATGCAGCTGTTTCCAGGAGTTCTTAGTCACTTACGTGCTTTATTTGAAAGGAAGTACACGTCCGGGGACTCCTAGGCCCCACGGGTGTGCCTCATTTTCCCTCCAAGGTCACTGAGTGCCTCCAGACACCTGTGGGCCAGCTGAGCAACGTCGAGGTCCATGGGTTGAGACCTCGGAGGACCTCTGTGTGTGCCGCGTGCTGGGCAACAACACACTGCGCATTCCTCGAGGAGCGGTTCACCTCCAGAGCCCTCGAGCACCCTGAGGACAACATGGCTGGTGAGTACGAAGTGCCCAGGAAGACTCTGTCATGGCCCTTGTGTGAGCTGCCATGAGAGAACGCTGTGCATGGAACACTGCGAGGCCCGTCCTCGTACCTGAAGTCACTCTGCTCGAGGAGAAAGTCAGCATCTTAGCATGCTGTGTCGCTACCGACACACCCAGCATGAACCCATGCCTGGAAGTAAGGCCCTGCTTTGCCGTGAAGAAGCGGAGGCGTGGTGCAGTTTCCAGGAGGCGGTGGCCTCTGCTCTGCATACCTTTAACGGCAACACAGCTTTCTGGACACCTGGGAGGCTAGCCGGGGCACCCTGTTCCCGGCAGGAACACTGAGCACCCCCAGGTGCACCTGGGTCTGCTAAGCAACATCCAGGCCCGTAGCCCTTTAGAGCCCCTCTGTGCACGCCGAGCGTAGGGAAACACACTGCCCTCTCTTTTGGAGCAGCTTGGTTTCCTCAGCACTCGCACACGTTCACGAACACCGTTCTGGCACATGCCACATGGCGCGAAGGTCTTACGCATTGCCCTAGTCGGAGCTGCGCTCAGAGTAACCCTCGTCTTCGCATTCCATCCAGGACCTCCTGACTGAAGTCACCGTGCCTCCTAGAGGACGGCGGCTTGGGTCTTACTGCAATTCAACTCCTCTTCCTTCTGTGTCAGTGCAGGCAGCCCCAGGCCCAGTGGAGCAGCTACGGCGTTCCTTGGTGGAGACAGTTCGCTGGATGCGGGACTCCCTACTTCGATGAGTTGATTCAGGGAAGGAAACACAGGGTAACCGGTGTCTCTTGGGACTCGTTAGAAACCACAGGGATGTACGCTGAGTGTGCCCATGAAAACGGGGCCTGCTGGAACTAGTCCTGCTTTCCCATTTTGAGGGCGGCATTCATGCCTGCCTTGAAGCTACATGACATTCCCGGCACCCGACAGTCCGGTGAGCCCTGGAAGAATGCTTCGGGGAAAATTATGAGTTTGCTTTCTCTAAACCAGGGGCTTCCGTGGCCGCGGTGGCGGTCCGCATGACAGGCTCTAGAGCTAAAGGGAACCTCAACATGAGAACTCGCTTCCAGGTTAGGCCCTGAGTAGCCGTGAAGAAAGGGAGCCATGCAGCTGTTTCCAGGAGTTCTTAGTCACTTACGTGCTTTATTTGAAAGGAAGTACACGTCCGGGGACTCCTAGGCCCCACGGGTGTGCCTCATTTTCCCTCCAAGGTCACTGAGTGCCTCCAGACAACTGTGGGCCAGCTGAGCAACGTCGAGGTCCATGGGTTGAGACCTCGGAGGACCTCTGTGTGTGCCGCGTGCTGGGCAACAACACACTGCGCATTCCTCGAGGAGCGGTTCACCTCCAGAGCCCTCGAGCACCCTGAGGACAACATGGCTGGTGAGTACGAAGTGCCCAGGAAGACTCTGTCATGGCCCTTGTGTGAGCTGCCATGAGAGAACGCTGTGCATGGAACACTGCGAGGCCCGTCCTCGTACCTGAAGTCACTCTGCTCGAGGAGAAAGTCAGCATCTTAGCATGCTGTGTCGCTACCGACACACCCAGCATGAACCCATGCCTGGAAGTAAGGCCCTGCTTTGCCGTGCAGAAGCGGAGGCGTGGTGCAGTTTCCAGGAGGCGGTGGCCTCTGCTCTGCATACCTTTAACGGCAGCACAGCTTTCTGGACACCTGGGAGGCTAGCCGGGGCACCCTGTTCCCGGCAGGAACACTGAGTACCCCCAGGTGCACCTGGGTCTGCTAAGCAACATCCAGGCCCGTAGCCCTTTAGAGCCCCTCTGTGCACGCCGAGCGTAGGGAAACACACTGCCCTCTCTTTTGGAGCAGCTTGGTTTCCTCAGCACTCGCACACGTTCACGAACACCATTCTGGCACATGCCACATGGCGCGAAGGTCTTACGCATTGCCCTAGTCGGAGCTGCGCTCAGAGTAACCCTCGTCTTCGCATTCCATCCAGGACCTCCTGACTGAAGTCACCGTGCCTCCTAGAGGACGGCGGCTTGGGTTCTTACTGCAATTCAAGTCCTCTTCCTTCTGTGTCAGTGCAGGCAGCCCCAGGCCCAGAGGAGCAGCTACGGCGTTCCTTGGTGGAGACAGTTCGCTGGATGCGGGACTCCCTACTTCGATGAGTTGATTCAGGGAAGGAAACACAGGGTAACCGGTGTCTCTTGGGACTCGTTAGAAACCACAGGGATGTACGCTGAGTGTGCCCATGAAAACGGGGCCTGCTGGAACTAGTCCTGCTTTCCCATTTTGAGGGCGGCATTCATGCCTGCCTTGAAGCTACATGACATTCCCGGCACCCGACAGTCCGGTGAGCCCTGGAAGAATGCTTCGGGGAAAATTATGAGTTTGCTCTCTCTAAACCAGGGGCTTCCGTGGCCGCGGTGGCGGTCCGCATGACAGGCTCTAGAGCTAAAGGGAACCTCAACATGAGAACTCGCTTCCAGGTTAGGCCCTGAGTAGCCGTGCAGAAAGGGAGCCATGTAGCTGTTTCCAGGAGTTCTTAGTCACTTACGTGCTTTATTTGAAAGGAAGTACACGTCCGGGGACTCCTAGGCCCCACGGGTGTGCCTCATTTTCCCTCCAAGGTCACTGAGTGCCTCCAGACACCTGTGGGCCAGCTGAGCAACGTCGAGGTCCAGGGGTTGAGACCTCGGAGGACCTCTGTGTGTGCCGCGTGCTGGGCAACAACACACTGCGCATTCCTCGAGGAGCGGTTCACCTCCAGAGCCCTCGAGCACCCTGAGGACAACATGGCTGGTGAGTACGAAGTGCCCAGGAAGACTCTGTCATGGCCCTTGTGTGAGCTGCCATGAGAGAACGCTGTGCATGGAACACTGCGAGGCCCGTCCTCATACCTGAAGTCACTGTGCTCGAGGAGAAAGTCAGCATCTTAGCATGCTGTGTCGCTACCGACACACCCATGATGAACCCATGCCTGGAAGTAAGGCCCTGCTTTGCCGTGCAGAGGCGGAGGCGTGGTGCAGTTTCCAGGAGGCGGTGGCCTCTGCTCTGCATACCTTTAACGGCAGCACAGCTTTCTGGACACCTGGGAGGCTAGCCGGGGCACCCTGTTCCCGGCAGGAACACTGAGCACCCCCAGGTGCACCTGGGTCTGCTAAGCAACATCCAGGCCCGTAGCCCTTTAGAGCCCCTCTGTGCACGCCGAGCGTAGGGAAACACACTGCCCTCTCTTTTGGAGCAGCTTGGTTTCCTCAGCACTCGCACACGTTCACGAACACCGTTCTGGCACATGCCACATGGCGCGAAGGTCTTACGCATTGCCCTAGTCGGAGCTGCGCTCAGAGTAACCCTCGTCTTCGCATTCCATCCAGGACCTCCTGACTGAAGTCACCGTGCCTCCTAGAGGACGGCGGCTTGGGTCTTACTGCAATTCAACTCCTCTTCCTTCTGTGTCAGTGCAGGCAGCCCCAGGCCCAGAGGAGCAGCTACGGCGTTCCTTGGTGGAGACAGTTCGCTGGATGCGGGACTCCCTACTTCGATGAGTTGATTCAGGGAAGGAAACACAGGGTAACCGGTGTCTCTTGGGACTCGTTAGAAACCACAGGGATGTACGCTGAGTGTGCCCATGAAAACGGGGCCTGCTGGAACTATTCCTGCTTTCCCATTTTGAGGGCGGCATTCATGCCTGCCTTGAAGCTACATGACATTCCCGGCACCTGACAGTCCGGTGAGCCCTGGAAGAATGCTTCGGGGAAAATTATGAGTTTGCTCTCTCTAAACCAGGGGCTTCCGTGGCCGCGGTGGCGGTCCGCATGACAGGCTCTAGAGCTAAAGGGAACCTCAACATGAGAACTCGCTTCCAGGTTAGGCCCTGAGTAGCCGTGCAGAAAGGGAGCCATGTAGCTGTTTCCAGGAGTTCTTAGTCACTTACGTGCTTTATTTGAAAGGAAGTACACGTCCGGGGACTCCTAGGCCCCACGGGTGTGCCTCATTTTCCCTCCAAGGTCACTGAGTGCCTCCAGACAACTGTGGGCCAGCTGAGCAACGTCGAGGTCCATGGGTTGAGACCTCGGAGGACCTCTGTGTGTGCCGCGTGCTGGGCAACAACACACTGCGCATTCCTCGAGGAGCGGTTCACCTCCAGAGCCCTCGAGCACCCTGAGGACAACATGGCTGGTGAGTACGAAGTGCCCAGGAAGACTCTGTCATGGCCCTTGTGTGAGCTGCCATGAGAGAACGCTGTGCATGGAACACTGCGAGGCCCGTCCTCGTACCTGAAGTCACTCTGCTCGAGGAGAAAGTCAGCATCTTAGCATGCTGTGTCGCTACCGACACACCCAGCATGAACCCATGCCTGGAAGTAAGGCCCTGCTTTGCCGTGCAGAAGCGGAGGCGTGGTGCAGTTTCCAGGAGGCGGTGGCCTCTGCTCTGCATACCTTTAACGGCAGCACAGCTTTCTGGACACCTGGGAGGCTAGCCGGGGCACCCTGTTCCCGGCAGGAACACTGAGTACCCCCAGGTGCACCTGGGTCTGCTAAGCAACATCCAGGCCCGTAGCCCTTTAGAGCCCCTCTGTGCACGCCGAGCGTAGGGAAACACACTGCCCTCTCTTTTGGAGCAGCTTGGTTTCCTCAGCACTCGCACACGTTCACGAACACCATTCTGGCACATGCCACATGGCGCGAAGGTCTTACGCATTGCCCTATTCGGAGCTGCGCTCAGAGTAACCCTCGTCTTCGCATTCCATCCAGGACCTCCTGACTGAAGTCACCGTGCCTCCTAGAGGACGGCGGCTTGGGTTCTTACTGCAATTCAAGTCCTCTTCCTTCTGTGTCAGTGCAGGCAGCCCCAGGCCCAGAGGAGCAGCTACGGCGTTCCTTGGTGGAGACAGTTCGCTGGATGCGGGACTCCCTACTTCGATGAGTTGATTCAGGGAAGGAAACACAGGGTAACCGGTGTCTCTTGGGACTCGTTAGAAACCACAGGGATGTACGCTGAGTGTGCCCATGAAAACGGGGCCTGCTGGAACTAGTCCTGCTTTCCCATTTTGAGGGCGGCATTCATGCCTGCCTTGAAGCTACATGACATTCCCGGCACCCGACAGTCCGGTGAGCCCTGGAAGAATGCTTCGGGGAAAATTATGAGTTTGCTCTCTCTAAACCAGGGGCTTCCGTGGCCGCGGTGGCGGTCCGCATGACAGGCTCTAGAGCTAAAGGGAACCTCAACATGAGAACTCGCTTCCAGGTTGGGCCCTGAGTAGCCGTGCAGAAAGGGAGCCATGCAGCTGTTTCCAGGAGTTCTTAGTCACTTACGTGCTTTATTTGAAAGGAAGTACACGTCCGGGGACTCCTAGGCCCCACGGGTGTGCCTCATTTTCCCTCCAAGGTCACTGAGTGCCTCCAGACAACTGTGGGCCAGCTGAGCAACGTCGAGGTCCATGGGTTGAGACCTCGGAGGACCTCTGTGTGTGCCGCGTGCTGGGCAACAACACACTGCGCATTCCTCGAGGAGCGGTTCACCTCCAGAGCCCTCGAGCACCCTGAGGACAACATGGCTGGTGAGTACGAAGTGCCCAGGAAGACTCTGTCATGGCCCTTGTGTGAGCTGCCATGAGAGAACGCTGTGCATGGAACACTGCGAGGCCCGTCCTCGTACCTGAAGTCACTCTGCTCGAGGAGAAAGTCAGCATCTTAGCATGCTGTGTCGCTACCGACACACCCAGCATGAACCCATGCCTGGAAGTAAGGCCCTGCTTTGCCGTGCAGAAGCGGAGGCGTGGTGCAGTTTCCAGGAGGCGGTGGCCTCTGCTCTGCATACCTTTAACGGCAGCACAGCTTTCTGGACACCTGGGAGGCTAGCCGGGGCACCCTGTTCCCGGCAGGAACACTGAGTACCCCCAGGTGCACCTGAGTCTGCTAAGCAACATCCTGGCCCGTAGCCCTTTAGAGCCCCTCTGTGCACGCCGAGCGTAGGGAAACACACTGCCCTCTCTTTTGGAGCAGCTTGGTTTCCTCAGCACTCGCACACGTTCACGAACACCATTCTGGCACATGCCACATGGCGCGAAGGTCTTACGCATTGCCCTAGTCGGAGCTGCGCTCAGAGTAACCCTCGTCTTCGCATTCCATCCAGGACCTCCTGACTGAAGTCACCGTGCCTCCTAGAGGACGGCGGCTTGGGTTCTTACTGCAATTCAAGTCCTCTTCCTTCTGTGTCAGTGCAGGCAGCCCCAGGCCCAGAGGAGCAGCTACGGCGTTCCTTGGTGGAGACAGTTCCCTGGATGCGGGACTCCCTACTTCGATGAGTTGATTCAGGGAAGGAAACACAGGGTAACCGGTGTCTCTTGGGACTCGTTAGAAACCACAGGGATGTACGCTGAGTGTGCCCATGAAAACGGGGCCTGCTGGAACTAGTCCTGCTTTCCCATTTTGAGGGCGGCATTCATGCCTGCCTTGAAGCTACATGACATTCCCGGCACCCGACAGTCCGGTGAGCCCTGGAAGAATGCTTCGGGGAAAATTATGAGTTTGCTCTCTCTAAACCAGGGGCTTCTGTGGCCGCGGTGGCGGTCCGCATGACAGGCTCTAGAGCTAAAGGGAACCTCAACATGAGAACTCGCTTCCAGGCTAGGCCCTGTGTAGCCGTGCAGAAAGGGAGCCATGCAGCTGTTTCCAGGAGTTCTTAGTCACTTACGTGCTTTATTTGAAAGGAAGTACACGTCCGGGGACTCCTAGGCCCCACGGGTGTGCCTCATTTTCCCTCCAAGGTCACTGAGTGCCTCCAGACACCTGTGGGCCAGCTGAGCAACGTCGAGGTCCATGGGTTGAGACCTCGGAGGACCTCTGTGTGTGCCGCGTGCTGGGCAACAACACACTGCGCATTCCTCGAGGAGCGGTTCACCTCCAGAGCCCTCGAGCACCCTGAGGACAACATGGCTGGTGAGTACGAAGTGCCCAGGAAGACTCTGTCATGGCCCTTGTGTGAGCTGCCATGAGAGAACGCTGTGCATGGAACACTGCGAGGCCCGTCCTCGTACCTGAAGTCACTCTGCTCGAGGAGAAAGTCAGCATCTTAGCATGCTGTGTCGCTACCGACACACCCAGCATGAACCCATGCCTGGAAGTAAGGCCCTGCTTTGCCGTGCAGAAGCGGAGGCGTGGTGCAGTTTCCAGGAGGCGGTGGCCTCTGCTCTGCATACCTTTAACGGCAGCACAGCTTTCTGGACACCTGGGAGGCTAGCCGGGGCACCCTGTTCCCGGCAGGAACACTGAGCACCCCCAGGTGCACCTGGGTCTGCTAAGCAACATCCAGGCCCGTAGCCCTTTAGAGCCCCTCTGTGCACGCCGAGCGTAGGGAAACACACTGCCCTCTCTTTTGGAGCAGCTTGGTTTCCTCAGCACTCGCACACGTTCACGAACACCGTTCTGGCACATGCCACATGGCGCGAAGGTCTTACGCATTGCCCTAGTCGGAGCTGCGCTCAGAGTAACCCTCGTCTTCGCATTCCATCCAGGACCTCCTGACTGAAGTCACCGTGCCTCCTAGAGGACGGCGGCTTGGGTTCTTACTGCAATTCAAGTCCTCTTCCTTCTGTGTCAGTGCAGGCAGCCCCAGGCCCAGAGGAGCAGCTACGGCGTTCCTTGGTGGAGACAGTTCGCTGGATGCGGGACTCCCTACTTCGATGAGTTGATTCAGGGAAGGAAACACAGGGTAACCGGTGTCTCTTGGGACTCGTTAGAAACCACAGGGATGTACGCTGAGTGTGCCCATGAAAACGGGGCCTGCTGGAACTAGTCCTGCTTTCCCATTTTGAGGGCGGCATTCATGCCTGCCTTGAAGCTACATGACATTCCCGGCACCCGACAGTCCGGTGAGCCCTGGAAGAATGCTTCGGGGAAAATTATGAGTTTGCTCTCCCTAAACCAGGGGCTTCCGTGGCCGCGGTGGCGGTCCGCATGACAGGCTCTAGAGCTAAAGGGAACCTCAACATGAGAACTCGCTTCCAGGTTAGGCCCTGAGTAGCCGTGCAGAAAGGGAGCCATGCAGCTGTTTCCAGGAGTTCTTAGTCACTTACGTGCTTTATTTGAAAGGAAGTACACGTCCGGGGACTCCTAGGCCCCACGGGTGTGCCTCATTTTCCCTCCAAGGTCACTGAGTGCCTCCAGACACCTGTGGGCCAGCTGAGCAACGTCGAGGTCCATGGGTTGAGACCTCGGAGGACCTCTGTGTGTGCCGCATGCTGGGCAACAACACACTGCGCATTCCTCGAGGAGCGGTTCACCTCCAGAGCCCTCGAGCACCCTGAGGACAACATGGCTGGTGAGTACGAAGTGCCCAGGAAGACTCTGTCATGGCCCTTGTGTGAGCTGCCATGAGAGAACGCTGTGCATGGAACACTGCGAGGCCCGTCCTCGTACCTGAAGTCACTCTGCTCGAGGAGAAAGTCAGCATCTTAGCATGCTGTGTCGCTACCGACACACCCAGCATGAACCCATGCCTGGAAGTAAGGCCCTGCTTTGCCGTGCAGAAGCGGAGGCGTGGTGCAGTTTCCAGGAGGCGGTGGCCTCTGCTCTGCATACCTTTAACGGCAGCACAGCTTTCTGGACACCTGGGAGGCTAGCCGGGGCACCCTGTTCCCGGCAGGAACACTGAGTACCCCCAGGTGCACCTGGGTCTGCTAAGCAACATCCAGGCCCGTAGCCCTTTAGAGCCCCTCTGTGCACGCCGAGCGTAGGGAAACACACTGCCCTCTCTTTTGGAGCAGCTTGGTTTCCTCAGCACTCGCACACGTTCACGAACACCGTTCTGGCACATGCCACATGGCGCGAAGGTCTTACGCATTGCCCTATTCGGAGCTGCGCTCAGAGTAACCCTCGTCTTCGCATTCCATCCAGGACCTCCTGACTGAAGTCACCGTGCCTCTTAGAGGACGGCGGCTTGGGTTCTTACTGCAATTCAAGTCCTCTTCCTTCTGTGTCAGTGCAGGCAGCCCCAGGCCCAGAGGAGCAGCTACGGCGTTCCTTGGTGGAGACAGTTCGCTGGATGCGGGACTCCCTACTTCGATGAGTTGATTCAGGGAAGGAAACACAGGGTAACCGGTGTCTCTTGGGACTCGTTAGAAACCACAGGGATGTACGCTGAGTGTGCCCATGAAAACGGGGCCTGCTGGAACTAGTCCTGCTTTCCCATTTTGAGGGCGGCATTCATGCCTGCCTTGAAGCTACATGACATTCCCGGCACCCGACAGTCCGGTGAGCCCTGGAAGAATGCTTCGGGGAAAATTATGAGTTTGCTCTCCCTAAACCAGGGGCTTCCGTGGCCGCGGTGGCGGTCCGCATGACAGGCTCTAGAGCTAAAGGGAACCTCAACATGAGAACTCGCTTCCAGGCTAGGCCCTGTGTAGCCGTGCAGAAAGGGAGCCATGCAGCTGTTTCCAGGAGTTCTTAGTCACTTACGTGCTTTATTTGAAAGGAAGTACACGTCCGGGGACTCCTAGGCCCCACGGGTGTGCCTCATTTTCCCTCCAAGGTCACTGAGTGCCTCCAGACACCTGTGGGCCAGCTGAGCAACGTCGAGGTCCATGGGTTGAGACCTCGGAGGACATCTGTGTGTGCCGCGTGCTGGGCAACAACACACTGCGCATTCCTCGAGGAGCGGTTCACCTCCAGAGCCCTCGAGCACCCTGAGGACAACATGGCTGGTGAGTACGAAGTGCCCAGGAAGACTCTGTCATGGCCCTTGTGTGAGCTGCCATGAGAGAACGCTGTGCATGGAACACTGCGAGGCCCGTCCTCGTACCTGAAGTCACTCTGCTCGAGGAGAAAGTCAGCATCTTAGCATGCTGTGTCGCTACCGACACACCCAGCATGAACCCATGCCTGGAAGTAAGGCCCTGCTTTGCCGTGCAGAAGCGGAGGCGTGGTGCAGTTTCCAGGAGGCGGTGGCCTCTGCTCTGCATACCTTTAACGGCAGCACAGCTTTCTGGACACCTGGGAGGCTAGCCGGGGCACCCTGTTCCCGGCAGGAACACTGAGTATCCCCAGGTGCACCTGGGTCTGCTAAGCAACATCCAGGCCCGTAGCCCTTTAGAGCCCCTCTGTGCACGCCGAGCGTAGGGAAACACACTGCCCTCTCTTTTGGAGCAGCTTGGTTTCCTCAGCACTCGCACACGTTCACGAACACCGTTCTGGCACATGCCACATGGCGCGAAGGTCTTACGCATTGCCCTAGTCGGAGCTGCGCTCAGAGTAACCCTCGTCTTCGCATTCCATCCAGGACCTCCTGACTGAAGTCACCGTGCCTCCTAGAGGACGGCGGCTTGGGTTCTTACTGCAATTCAAGTCCTCTTCCTTCTGTGTCACTGCAGGCAGCCCCAGGCCCAGAGGAGCAGCTACGGTTTTCCTTGGTGGAGACAGTTCGCTAGATGCGGGACTCCCTACTTCGATGAGTTGATTCAGGGAAGGAAACACAAGGAAACCGGTGTCTCTTGGGACTCGTTAGAAACCACAGGGATGTACGCTGAGTGTGCCCATGAAAACGGGGGCCTGTTGGAACTAGCCCTGCTTTCCCATTTTGAGGGCTGCATTCATGCTTGCCTTGAAGCTCCCTCACATGCCCGGCTCCCAACAGGCCAGTGAGCCCTGGAAGAATGCTTCGGGGAAAATTATGAGTTTGCTCTCTCTAAACCAGGGGCTTCATTGGCCGTGGTGGTGGTCCGCATGACAGGCTCTAGAGCTAAAGGGAACCTCAACGTGAGAACTCGCCTCCAGGTTAGGCCCTGAGTAGCCATGCAGAAAGTGAGGCATGCAGCTGTTTCTAGGAGATCTTAGTGACTTACGCGCTTTGTTTTAAAGGAAGTACACGTCCGGGGACTCATAGGCCCCATGAGTGTGCATCATTTTCACTCCAAGGTCACTGAGTGCCTCCAGACACCTGTGGGCCAGCTGAGCAACGTCGAGGTCCATGGGTTGAGACCTCGGAGGACCTCTGTGCGTGCCGAGTGCTGGGCAACAACACACTGCGCATTCCTCGAGGAGCGGTTCACCTCCAGAGCCCTCGAGCACCCTGAGGACAACATGGCTGGTGAGTACGAAGTGCCCAGGAAGACTCTGTCATGGCCCTTGTGTGAGCTGCCATGAGAGAACGCTGTGCATGGAACACTGCGAGGCCCGTCCTCGTACCTGAAGTCACTCTGCTCGAGGAGAAAGTCAGCATCTTAGCATGCTGTGTCGCTACCGACACACCCAGCATGAACCCATGCCTGGAAGTAAGGCCCTGCTTTGCCGTGCAGAAGCGGAGGCGTGGTGCAGTTTCCAGGAGGCGGTGGCCTCTGCTCTGCATACCTTTAACGGCAGCACAGCTTTCTGGACACCTGGGAGGCTAGCCAGGGCACCCTGTTCCCGGCAGGAACACTGAGTATCCCCAGGTGCACCTGGGTCTGCTAAGCAACATCCAGGCCCGTAGCCCTTTAGAGCCCCTCTGTGCACGCCGAGCGTAGGGAAACACACTGCCCTCTCTTTTGGAGCAGCTTGGTTTCCTCAGCACTCGCACACGTTCACGAACACCGTTCTGGCACATGCCACATGGCGCGAAGGTCTTACGCATTGCCCTAGTCGGAGCTGCGCTCAGAGTAACCCTCGTCTTCGCATTCCATCCAGGACCTCCTGACTGAAGTCACCGTGCCTCCTAGAGGACGGCGGCTTGGGTTCTTACTGCAATTCAAGTCCTCTTCCTTCTGTGTCAGTGCAGGCAGCCCCAGGCCCAGAGGAGCAGCTACGGCGTTCCTTGGTGGAGACAGTTCGCTGGATGCGGGACTCCCTACTTCGATGAGTTGATTCAGGGAAGGAAACACAGGGTAACCGGTGTCTCTTGGGACTCGTTAGAAACCACAGGGATGTACGCTGAGTGTGCCCATGAAAACGGGGCCTGCTGGAACTAGTCCTGCTTTCCCATTTTGAGGGCGGCATTCATGCCTGCCTTGAAGCTACATGACATTCCCGGCACCCGACAGTCCGGTGAGCCCTGGAAGAATGCTTCGGGGAAAATTATGAGTTTGCTCTCCCTAAACCAGGGGCTTCCGTGGCCGCGGTGGCGGTCCGCATGACAGGCTCTAGAGCTAAAGGGAACCTCAACATGAGAACTCGCTTCCAGGCTAGGCCCTGTGTAGCCGTGCAGAAAGGGAGCCATGCAGCTGTTTCCAGGAGTTCTTAGTCACTTACGTGCTTTATTTGAAAGGAAGTACACGTCCGGGGACTCCTAGGCCCCACGGGTGTGCCTCATTTTCCCTCCAAGGTCACTGAGTGCCTCCAGACACCTGTGGGTCAGCTGAGCAACGTCGAGGTCCATGGGTTGAGACCTCAGAGGACCTCTGTGTGTGCCGCGTGCTGGGCAACAACACACTGCGCATTCCTCGAGGAGCGGTTCACCTCCAGAGCCCTCGAGCACCCTGAGGACAACATGGCTGGTGAGTACGAAGTGCCCAGGAAGACTCTGTCATGGCCCTTGTGTGAGCTGCCATGAGAGAACGCTGTGCATGGAACACTGCGAGGCCCGTCCTCGTACCTGAAGTCACTCTGCTCGAGGAGAAAGTCAGCATCTTAGCATGCTGTGTCGCTACCGACACACCCAGCATGAACCCATGCCTGGAAGTAAGGCCCTGCTTTGCCGTGCAGAAGCGGAGGCGTGGTGCAGTTTCCAGGAGGCGGTGGCCTCTGCTCTGCATACCTTTAACGGCAGCACAGCTTTCTGGACACCTGGGAGGCTAGCCGGGGCACCCTGTTCCCGGCAGGAACACTGAGCACCCCCAGGTGCACCTGGGTCTGCTAAGCAACATCCAGGCCCGTAGCCCTTTAGAGCCCCTCTGTGCACGCCGAGCGTAGGGAAACACACTGCCCTCTCTTTTGGAGCAGCTTGGTTTCCTCAGCACTCGCACACGTTCACGAACACCGTTCTGGCACATGCCACATGGCGCGAAGGTCTTACGCATTGCCCTAGTCGGAGCTGCGCTCAGAGTAACCCTCGTCTTCGCATTCCATCCAGGACCTCCTGACTGAAGTCACCGTGCCTCCTAGAGGACGGCGGCTTGGGTTCTTACTGCAATTCAAGTCCTCTTCCTTCTGTGTCAGTGCAGGCAGCCCCAGGCCCAGAGGAGCAGCTACGGCGTTCCTTGGTGGAGACAGTTCGCTGGATGCGGGACTCCCTACTTCGATGAGTTGATTCAGGGAAGGAAACACAGGGTAACCGGTGTCTCTTGGGACTCGTTAGAAACCACAGGGATGTACGCTGAGTGTGCCCATGAAAACGGGGCCTGCTGGAACTAGTCCTGCTTTCCCATTTTGAGGGCGGCATTCATGCCTGCCTTGAAGCTACATGACATTCCCGGCACCCGACAGTCCGGTGAGCCCTGGAAGAATGCTTCGGGGAAAATTATGAGTTTGCTCTCCCTAAACCAGGGGCTTCCGTGGCCGCGGTGGCGGTCCGCATGACAGGCTCTAGAGCTAAAGGGAACCTCAACATGAGAACTCGCTTCCAGGTTAGGCCCTGAGTAGCCGTGCAGAAAGGGAGCCATGCAGCTGTTTCCAGGAGTTCTTAGTCACTTACGTGCTTTATTTGAAAGGAAGTACACGTCCGGGGACTCCTAGGCCCCACGGGTGTGCCTCATTTTCCCTCCAAGGTCACTGAGTGCCTCCAGACACCTGTGGGCCAGCTGAGCAACGTCGAGGTCCATGGGTTGAGACCTCGGAGGACCTCTGTGTGTGCCGCGTGCTGGGCAACAACACACTGCGCATTCCTCGAGGAGCGGTTCACCTCCAGAGCCCTCGAGCACCCTGAGGACAACATGGCTGGTGAGTACGAAGTGCCCAGGAAGACTCTGTCATGGCCCTTGTGTGAGCTGCCATGAGAGAACGCTGTGCATGGAACACTGCGAGGCCCGTCCTCGTACCTGAAGTCACTCTGCTCGAGGAGAAAGTCAGCATCTTAGCATGCTGTGTCGCTACCGACACACCCAGCATGAACCCATGCCTGGAAGTAAGGCCCTGCTTTGCCGTGCAGAAGCGGAGGCGTGGTGCAGTTTCCAGGAGGCGGTGGCCTCTGCTCTGCATACCTTTAACGGCAGCACAGCTTTCTGGACACCTGGGAGGCTAGCCGGGGCACCCTGTTCCCGGCAGGAGCACTGAGTACCTCCAGGTGCACCTGGGTCTGCTAAGCAACATCCAGGCCCGTAGCCCTTTAGAGCCCCTCTGTGCACGCCGAGCGTAGGGAAACACACTGCCCTCTCTTTTGGAGCAGCTTGGTTTCCTCAGCACTCGCACACGTTCACGAACACCGTTCTGGCACATGCCACATGGCGCGAAGGTCTTACGCATTGCCCTATTCGGAGCTGCGCTCAGAGTAACCCTCGTCTTCGCATTCCATCCAGGACCTCCTGACTGAAGTCACCGTGCCTCTTAGAGGACGGCGGCTTGGGTTCTTACTGCAATTCAAGTCCTCTTCCTTCTGTGTCAGTGCAGGCAGCCCCAGGCCCAGAGGAGCAGCTACGGCGTTCCTTGGTGGAGACAGTTCGCTGGATGCGGGACTCCCTACTTCGATGAGTTGATTCAGGGAAGGAAACACAGGGTAACCGGTGTCTCTTGGGACTCGTTAGAAACCACAGGGATGTACGCTGAGTGTGCCCATGAAAACGGGGCCTGCTGGAACTAGTCCTGCTTTCCCATTTTGAGGGCGGCATTCATGCCTGCCTTGAAGCTACATGACATTCCCGGCACCCGACAGTCCGGTGAGCCCTGGAAGAATGCTTCGGGGAAAATTATGAGTTTGCTCTCCCTAAACCAGGGGCTTCCGTGGCCGCGGTGGCGGTCCGCATGACAGGCTCTAGAGCTAAAGGGAACCTCAACATGAGAACTCGCTTCCAGGCTAGGCCCTGTGTAGCCGTGCAGAAAGGGAGCCATGCAGCTGTTTCCAGGAGTTCTTAGTCACTTACGTGCTTTATTTGAAAGGAAGTACACGTCCGGGGACTCCTAGGCCCCACGGGTGTGCCTCATTTTCCCTCCAAGGTCACTGAGTGCCTCCAGACACCTGTGGGCCAGCTGAGCAACGTCGAGGTCCATGGGTTGAGACCTCGGAGGACCTCTGTGTGTGCCGCGTGCTGGGCAACAACACACTGCGCATTCCTCGAGGAGCGGTTCACCTCCAGAGCCCTCGAGCACCCTGAGGACAACATGGCTGGTGAGTACGAAGTGCCCAGGAAGACTCTGTCATGGCCCTTGTGTGAGCTGCCATGAGAGAACGCTGTGCATGGAACACTGCGAGGCCCGTCCTCGTACCTGAAGTCACTCTGCTCGAGGAGAAAGTCAGCATCTTAGCATGCTGTGTCGCTACCGACACACCCAGCATGAACCCATGCCTGGAAGTAAGGCCCTGCTTTGCCGTGCAGAAGCGGAGGCGTGGTGCAGTTTCCAGGAGGCGGTGGCCTCTGCTCTGCATACCTTTAACGGCAGCACAGCTTTCTGGACACCTGGGAGGCTAGCCGGGGCACCCTGTTCCCGGCAGGAACACTGAGTACCCCCAGGTGCACCTGGGTCTGCTAAGCAACATCCAGGCCCGTAGCCCTTTAGAGCCCCTCTGTGCACGCCGAGCGTAGGGAAACACACTGCCCTCTCTTTTGGAGCAGCTTGGTTTCCTCAGCACTCGCACACGTTCACGAACACCGTTCTGGCACATGCCACATGGCGCGAAGGTCTTACGCATTGCCCTAGTCGGAGCTGCGCTCAGAGTAACCCTCGTCTTCGCATTCCATCCAGGACCTCCTGACTGAAGTCACCGTGCCTCCTAGAGGACGGCGGCTTGGGTTCTTACTGCAATTCAAGTCCTCTTCCTTCTGTGTCAGTGCAGGCAGCCCCAGGCCCAGAGGAGCAGCTACGGCGTTCCTTGGTGGAGACAGTTCGCTGGATGCGGGACTCCCTACTTCGATGAGTTGATTCAGGGAAGGAAACACAGGGTAACCGGTGTCTCTTGGGACTCGTTAGAAACCACAGGGATGTACGCTGAGTGTGCCCATGAAAACGGGGCCTGCTGGAACTAGTCCTGCTTTCCCATTTTGAGGGCGGCATTCATGCCTGCCTTGAAGCTACATGACATTCCCGGCACCCGACAGTCCGGTGAGCCCTGGAAGAATGCTTCGGGGAAAATTATGAGTTTGCTCTCTCTAAACCAGGGGCTTCCGTGGCCGCGGTGGCGGTCCGCATGACAGGCTCTAGAGCTAAAGGGAACCTCAACATGAGAACTCGCTTCCAGGCTAGGCCCTGTGTAGCCGTGCAGAAAGGGAGCCATGCAGCTGTTTCCAGGAGTTCTTAGTCACTTACGTGCTTTATTTGAAAGGAAGTACACGTCCGGGGACTCCTAGGCCCCACGGGTGTGCCTCATTTTCCCTCCAAGGTCACTGAGTGCCTCCAGACACCTGTGGGCCAGCTGAGCAACGTCGAGGTCCATGGGTTGAGACCTCGGAGGACCTCTGTGTGTGCCGCGTGCTGGGCAACAACACACTGCGCATTCCTCGAGGAGCGGTTCACCTCCAGAGCCCTCGAGCACCCTGAGGACAACATGGCTGGTGAGTACGAAGTGCCCAGGAAGACTCTGTCATGGCCCTTGTGTGAGCTGCCATGAGAGAACGCTGTGCATGGAACACTGCGAGGCCCGTCCTCGTACCTGAAGTCACTCTGCTCGAGGAGAAAGTCAGCATCTTAGCATGCTGTGTCGCTACCGACACACCCAGCATGAACCCATGCCTGGAAGTAAGGCCCTGCTTTGCCGTGCAGAAGCGGAGGCGTGGTGCAGTTTCCAGGAGGCGGTGGCCTCTGCTCTGCATACCTTTAACGGCAGCACAGCTTTCTGGACACCTGGGAGGCTAGCCGGGGCACCCTGTTCCCGGCAGGAACACTGAGCACCCCCAGGTGCACCTGGGTCTGCTAAGCAACATCCAGGCCCGTAGCCCTTTAGAGCCCCTCTGTGCACGCCGAGCGTAGGGAAACACACTGCCCTCTCTTTTGGAGCAGCTTGGTTTCCTCAGCACTCGCACACGTTCACGAACACCGTTCTGGCACATGCCACATGGCGCGAAGGTCTTACGCATTGCCCTAGTCGGAGCTGCGCTCAGAGTAACCCTCGTCTTCGCATTCCATCCAGGACCTCCTGACTGAAGTCACCGTGCCTCCTAGAGGACGGCGGCTTGGGTTCTTACTGCAATTCAAGTCCTCTTCCTTCTGTGTCAGTGCAGGCAGCCCCAGGCCCAGAGGAGCAGCTACGGCGTTCCTTGGTGGAGACAGTTCGCTGGATGCGGGACTCCCTACTTCGATGAGTTGATTCAGGGAAGGAAACACAGGGTAACCGGTGTCTCTTGGGACTCGTTAGAAACCACAGGGATGTACGCTGAGTGTGCCCATGAAAACGGGGCCTGCTGGAACTAGTCCTGCTTTCCCATTTTGAGGGCGGCATTCATGCCTGCCTTGAAGCTACATGACATTCCCGGCACCCGACAGTCCGGTGAGCCCTGGAAGAATGCTTCGGGGAAAATTATGAGTTTGCTCTCCCTAAACCAGGGGCTTCCGTGGCCGCGGTGGCGGTCCGCATGACAGGCTCTAGAGCTAAAGGGAACCTCAACATGAGAACTCGCTTCCAGGTTAGGCCCTGAGTAGCCGTGCAGAAAGGGAGCCATGCAGCTGTTTCCAGGAGTTCTTAGTCACTTACGTGCTTTATTTGAAAGGAAGTACACGTCCGGGGACTCCTAGGCCCCACGGGTGTGCCTCATTTTCCCTCCAAGGTCACTGAGTGCCTCCAGACACCTGTGGGCCAGCTGAGCAACGTCGAGGTCCATGGGTTGAGACCTCGGAGGACCTCTGTGTGTGCCGCGTGCTGGGCAACAACACACTGCGCATTCCTCGAGGAGCGGTTCACCTCCAGAGCCCTCGAGCACCCTGAGGACAACATGGCTGGTGAGCACGAAGTGCCCAGGAAGACTCTGTCATGGCCCTTGTGTGAGCTGCCATGAGAGAACGCTGTGCATGGAACACTGCGAGGCCCGTCCTCGTACCTGAAGTCACTCTGTTCGAGGAGAAAGTCAGCATCTTAGCATGCTGTGTCGCTACCGACACACCCAGCATGAACCCATGCCTGGAAGTAAGGCCCTGCTTTGCCGTGCAGAAGCGGAGGCGTGGTGCAGTTTCCAGGAGGCGGTGGCCTCTGCTCTGCATACCTTTAACGGCAGCACAGCTTTCTGGACACCTGGGAGGCTAGCCGGGGCACCCTGTTCCCGGCAGGAACACTGAGTACCCCCAGGTGCACCTGGGTCTGCTAAGCAACATCCAGGCCCGTAGCCCTTTAGAGCCCCTCTGTGCACGCCGAGCGTAGGGAAACACACTGCCCTCTCTTTTGGAGCAGCTTGGTTTCCTCAGCACTCGCACACGTTCACGAACACCGTTCTGGCACATGCCACATGGCGCGAAGGTCTTACGCATTGCCCTATTCGGAGCTGCGCTCAGAGTAACCCTCGTCTTCGCATTCCATCCAGGACCTCCTGACTGAAGTCACCGTGCCTCTTAGAGGACGGCGGCTTGGGTTCTTACTGCAATTCAAGTCCTCTTCCTTCTGTGTCAGTGCAGGCAGCCCCAGGCCCAGAGGAGCAGCTACGGCGTTCCTTGGTGGAGACAGTTCGCTGGATGCGGGACTCCCTACTTCGATGAGTTGATTCAGGGAAGGAAACACAGGGTAACCGGTGTCTCTTGAGACTCGGTAGAAACCACAGGGATGTACGCTGAGTGTGCCCATGAAAACGGGGCCTGCTGGAACTAGTCCTGCTTTCCCATTTTGAGGGCGGCATTCATGCCTGCCTTGAAGCTACATGACATTCCCGGCGCCCGACAGTCCGGTGAGCCCTGGAAGAATGCTTCGGGGAAAATTATGAGTTTGCTCTCCCTAAACCAGGGGCTTCCGTGGCCGCGGTGGCGGTCCGCATGACAGGCTCTAGAGCTAAAGGGAACCTCAACATGAGAACTCGCTTCCAGGCTAGGCCCTGTGTAGCCGTGCAGAAAGGGAGCCATGCAGCTGTTTCCAGGAGTTCTTAGTCACTTACGTGCTTTATTTGAAAGGAAGTACACGTCCGGGGACTCCTAGGCCCCACGGGTGTGCCTCATTTTCCCTCCAAGGTCACTGAGTGCCTCCAGACACCTGTGGGCCAGCTGAGCAACGTCGAGGTCCATGGGTTGAGACCTCGGAGGACCTCTGTGTGTGCCGCGTGCTGGGCAACAACACACTGCGCATTCCTCGAGGAGCGGTTCACCTCCAGAGCCCTCGAGCACCCTGAGGACAACATGGCTGGTGAGTACGAAGTGCCCAGGAAGACTCTGTCATGGCCCTTGTGTGAGCTGCCATGAGAGAACGCTGTGCATGGAACACTGCGAGGCCCGTCCTCGTACCTGAAGTCACTCTGCTCGAGGAGAAAGTCAGCATCTTAGCATGCTGTGTCGCTACCGACACACCCAGCATGAACCCATGCCTGGAAGTAAGGCCCTGCTTTGCCGTGCAGAAGCGGAGGCGTGGTGCAGTTTCCAGGAGGCGGTGGCCTCTGCTCTGCATACCTTTAACGGCAGCACAGCTTTCTGGACACCTGGGAGGCTAGCCGGGGCACCCTGTTCCCGGCAGGAACACTGAGTATCCCCAGGTGCACCTGGGTCTGCTAAGCAACATCCAGGCCCGTAGCCCTTTAGAGCCCCTCTGTGCACGCCGAGCGTAGGGAAACACACTGCCCTCTCTTTTGGAGCAGCTTGGTTTCCTCAGCACTCGCACACGTTCACGAACACCGTTCTGGCACATGCCACATGGCGCGAAGGTCTTACGCATTGCCCTAGTCGGAGCTGCGCTCAGAGTAACCCTCGTCTTCGCATTCCATCCAGGACCTCCTGACTGAAGTCACCGTGCCTCCTAGAGGACGGCGGCTTGGGTTCTTACTGCAATTCAAGTCCTCTTCCTTCTGTGTCACTGCAGGCAGCCCCAGGCCCAGAGGAGCAGCTACGGTGTTCCTTGGTGGAGACAGTTCGCTAGATGCGGGACTCCCTACTTCGATGAGTTGATTCAGGGAAGGAAACACAAGGAAACCGGTGTCTCTTGGGACTCGTTAGAAACCACAGGGATGTACGCTGAGTGTGCCCATGAAAACGGGGGCCTGTTGGAACTAGCCCTGCTTTCCCATTTTGAGGGCTGCATTCATGCTTGCCTTGAAGCTCCCTCACATTCCCGGCTCCCAACAGGCCAGTGAGCCCTGGAAGAATGCTTCGGGGAAAATTATGAGTTTGCTCTCTCTAAACCAGGGGCTTCATTGGCCGTGGTGGTGGTCCGCATGACAGGCTCTAGAGCTAAAGGGAACCTCAACGTGAGAACTCGCCTCCAGGTTAGGCCCTGAGTAGCCATGCAGAAAGTGAGGCATGCAGCTGTTTCTAGGAGATCTTAGTGACTTACGCGCTTTGTTTTAAAGGAAGTACACGTCCGGGGACTCATAGGCCCCATGAGTGTGCATCATTTTCACTCCAAGGTCACTGAGTGCCTCCAGACACCTGTGGGCCAGCTGAGCAACGTCGAGGTCCAGGGGTTGAGCCCTCGGAGGAACTCTGTGCGTGCCGAGTGCTGGGCAACAACACACTGCGCATTCCTCGAGGAGCGGTTCACCTCCAGAGCCCTCGAGCACCCTGAGGACAACATGGCTGGTGAGTACGAAGTGCCCAGGAAGACTCTGTCATGGCCCTTGTGTGAGCTGCCATGAGAGAACGCTGTGCATGGAACACTGCGAGGCCCGTCCTCGTACCTGAAGTCACTCTGCTCGAGGAGAAAGTCAGCATCTTAGCATGCTGTGTCGCTACCGACACACCCAGCATGAACCCATGCCTGGAAGTAAGGCCCTGCTTTGCCGTGCAGAAGCGGAGGCGTGGTGCAGTTTCCAGGAGGCGGTGGCCTCTGCTCTGCATACCTTTAACGGCAGCACAGCTTTCTGGACACCTGGGAGGCTAGCCGGGGCACCCTGTTCCCGGCAGGAACACTGAGTACCCCCAGGTGCACCTGGGTCTGCTAAGCAACATCCAGGCCCGTAGCCCTTTAGAGCCCCTCTGTGCACGCCGAGTGTAGGGAAACACACTGCCCTCTCTTTTGGAGCAGCTTGGTTTCCTCAGCACTCGCACACGTTCACGAACACCGTTCTGGCACATGCCACATGGCGCGAAGGTCTTACGCATTGCCCTAGTCGGAGCTGCGCTCAGAGTAACCCTCGTCTTCGCATTCCATCCAGGACCTCCTGACTGAAGTCACCGTGCCTCCTAGAGGACGGCGGCTTGGGTTCTTACTGCAATTCAACTCCTCTTCCTTCTGTGTCAGTGCAGGCAGCCCCAGGCCCAGAGGAGCAGCTACGGCGTTCCTTGGTGGAGACAGTTCGCTGGATGCGGGACTCCCTACTTCGATGAGTTGATTCAGGGAAGGAAACACAGGGTAACCGGTGTCTCTTGGGACTCGTTAGAAACCACAGGGATGTACGCTGAGTGTGCCCATGAAAACGGGGCCTGCTGGAACTAGTCCTGCTTTCCCATTTTGAGGGCGGCATTCATGCCTGCCTTGAAGCTACATGACATTCCCGGCACCCGACAGTCCGGTGAGCCCTGGAAGAATGCTTCGGGGAAAATTATGAGTTTGCTCTCTCTAAACCAGGGGCTTCCGTGGCCGCGGTGGCGGTCCGCATGACAGGCTCTAGAGCTAAAGGGAACCTCAACATGAGAACTCGCTTCCAGGTTAGGCCCTGAGTAGCCGTGCAGAAAGGGAGCCATGCAGCTGTTTCCAGGAGTTCTTAGTCACTTACGTGCTTTATTTGAAAGGAAGTACACGTCCGGGGACTCCTAGGCCCCACGGGTGTGCCTCATTTTCCCTCCAAGGTCACTGAGTGCCTCCAGACACCTGTGGGCCAGCTGAGCAACGTCGAGGTCCATGGGTTGAGACCTCGGAGGACCTCTGTGCGTGCCGAGTGCTGGGCAACAACACACTGCGCATTCCTCGAGGAGCGGTTCACCTCCAGAGCCCTCGAGCACCCTGAGGACAACATGGCTGGTGAGTACGAAGTGCCCAGGAAGACTCTGTCATGGCCCTTGTGTGAGCTGCCATGAGAGAACGCTGTGCATGGAACACTGCGAGGCCCGTCCTCGTACCTGAAGTCACTCTGCTCGAGGAGAAAGTCAGCATCTTAGCATGCTGTGTCGCTACCGACACACCCAGCATGAACCCATGCCTGGAAGTAAGGCCCTGCTTTGCCGTGCAGAAGCGGAGGCGTGGTGCAGTTTCCAGGAGGCGGTGGCCTCTGCTCTGCATACCTTTAACGGCAGCACAGCTTTCTGGACACCTGGGAGGCTAGCCGGGGCACCCTGTTCCCGGCAGGAACACTGAGTATCCCCAGGTGCACCTGGGTCTGCTAAGCAACATCCAGGCCCGTAGCCCTTTAGAGCCCCTCTGTGCACGCCGAGCGTAGGGAAACACACTGCCCTCTCTTTTGGAGCAGCTTGGTTTCCTCAGCACTCGCACACGTTCACGAACACCGTTCTGGCACATGCCACATGGCGCGAAGATCTTACGCATTGCCCTATTCGGAGCTGCGCTCAGAGTAACCCTCGTCTTCGCATTCCATCCAGGACCTCCTGACTGAAGTCACCGTGCCTCCTAGAGGACGGCGGCTTGGGTTCTTACTGCAATTCAAGTCCTCTTCCTTCTGTGTCAGTGCAGGCAGCCCCAGGCCCAGAGGAGCAGCTACGGCGTTCCTTGGTGGAGACAGTTCGCTGGATGCGGGACTCCCTACTTCGATGAGTTGATTCAGGGAAGGAAACACAGGGTAACCGGTGTCTCTTGGGACTCGTTAGAAACCACAGGGATGTAAGCTGAGTGTGCCCATGAAAACGGGGCCTGCTGGAACTAGTCCTCCTTTCCCATTTTGAGGGCGGCATTCATGCCTGCCTTGAAGCTACATGACATTCCCGGCGCCCGACAGTCCGGTGAGCCCTGGAAGAATGCTTCGGGGAAAATTATGAGTTTGCTCTCCCTAAACCAGGGGCTTCCGTGGCCGCGGTGGCGGTCCGCATGACAGGCTCTAGAGCTAAAGGGAACCTCAACATGAGAACTCGCTTCCAGGTTAGGCCCTGAGTAGCCGTGCAGAAAGGGAGCCATGCAGCTGTTTCCAGGAGTTCTTAGTCACTTACGTGCTTTATTTGAAAGGAAGTACACGTCCGGGGACTCCTAGGCCCCACGGGTGTGCCTCATTTTCCCTCCAAGGTCACTGAGTGCCTCCAGACACCTGTGGGCCAGCTGAGCAACGTCGAGGTCCATGGGTTGAGACCTCGGAGGACCTCTGTGTGTGCCGCGTGCTGGGCAACAACACACTGCGCATTCCTCGAGGAGCGGTTCACCTCCAGAGCCCTCGAGCACCCTGAGGACAACATGGCTGGTGAGTACGAAGTGCCCAGGAAGACTCTGTCATGGCCCTTGTGTGAGCTGCCATGAGAGAACGCTGTGCATGGAACACTGCGAGGCCCGTCCTCGTACCTGAAGTCACTCTGCTCGAGGAGAAAGTCAGCATCTTAGCATGCTGTGTCGCTACCGACACACCCAGCATGAACCCATGCCTGGAAGTAAGGCCCTGCTTTGCCGTGCAGAAGCGGAGGCGTGGTGCAGTTTCCAGGAGGCGGTGGCCTCTGCTCTGCATACCTTTAACGGCAGCACAGCTTTCTGGACACCTGGGAGGCTAGCCGGGGCACCCTGTTCCCGGCAGGAACACTGAGTACCCCCAGGTGCACCTGGGTCTGCTAAGCAACATCCAGGCCCGTAGCCCTTTAGAGCCCCTCTGTGCACGCCGAGCGTAGGGAAACACACTGCCCTCTCTTTTGGAGCAGCTTGGTTTCCTCAGCACTCGCACACGTTCACGAACACCGTTCTGGCACATGCCACATGGCGCGAAGGTCTTACGCATTGCCCTAGTCGGAGCTGCGCTCAGAGTAACCCTCGTCTTCGCATTCCATCCAGGACCTCCTGACTGAAGTCACCGTGCCTCCTAGAGGACGGCGGCTTGGGTTCTTACTGCAATTCAAGTCCTCTTCCTTCTGTGTCAGTGCAGGCAGCCCCAGGCCCAGAGGAGCAGCTACGGCGTTCCTTGGTGGAGACAGTTCGCTGGATGCGGGACTCCCTACTTCGATGAGTTGATTCAGGGAAGGAAACACAGGGTAACCGGTGTCTCTTGGGACTCGTTAGAAACCACAGGGATGTACGCTGAGTGTGCCCATGAAAACGGGGGCCTGTTGGAACTAGCCCTGCTTTCCCATTTTGAGGGCTGCATTCATGCTTGCCTTGAAGCTCCCTCACATTCCCGGCTCCCAACAGGCCAGTGAGCCCTGGAAGAATGCTTCGGGGAAAATTATGAGTTTGCTCTCTCTAAACCAGGGGCTTCCGTGGCCGCGGTGGCGGTCCGCATGACAGGCTCTAGAGCTAAAGGGAACCTCAACATGAGAACTCGCTTCCAGGCTAGGCCCTGTGTAGCCGTGCAGAAAGGGAGCCATGCAGCTGTTTCCAGGAATTCTTAGTCACTTACGTGCTTTATTTGAAAGGAAGTACACGTCCGGGGACTCCTAGGCCCCACGGGTGTGCCTCATTTTCCCTCCAAGGTCACTGAGTGCCTCCAGACACCTGTGGGCCAGCTGAGCAACGTCGAGGTCCATGGGTTGAGACCTCGGAGGACCTCTGTGTGTGCCGCGTGCTGGGCAACAACACACTGCGCATTCCTCGAGGAGCGGTTCACCTCCAGAGCCCTCGAGCACCCTGAGGACAACATGGCTGGTGAGTACGAAGTGCCCAGGAAGACTCTGTCATGGCCCTTGTGTGAGCTGCCATGAGAGAACGCTGTGCATGGAACACTGCGAGGCTCGTCCTCGTACCTGAAGTCACTCTGCTCGAGGAGAAAGTCAGCATCTTAGCATGCTGTGTCGCTACCGACACACCCAGCATGAACCCATGCCTGGAAGTAAGGCCCTGCTTTGCCGTGCAGAAGCGGAGGCGTGGTGCAGTTTCCAGGAGGCGGTGGCCTCTGCTCTGCATACCTTTAACGGCAGCACAGCTTTCTGGACACCTGGGAGGCTAGCCGGGGCACCCTGTTCCCGGCAGGAACACTGAGTATCCCCAGGTGCACCTGGGTCTGCTAAGCAACATCCAGGCCCGTAGCCCTTTAGAGCCCCTCTGTGCACGCCGAGCGTAGGGAAACACACTGCCCTCTCTTTTGGAGCAGCTTGATTTCCTCAGCACTCGCACACGTTCACGAACACCGTTCTGGCACATGCCACATGGCGCGAAGGTCTTACGCATTGCCCTAGTCGGAGCTGCGCTCAGAGTAACCCTCGTCTTCGCATTCCATCCAGGACCTCCTGACTGAAGTCACCGTGCCTCCTAGAGGACGGCGGCTTGGGTTCTTACTGCAATTCAAGTCCTCTTCCTTCTGTGTCAGTGCAGGCAGCCCCAGGCCCAGAGGAGCAGCTACGGCGTTCCTTGGTGGAGACAGTTCGCTGGATGCGGGACTCCCTACTTCGATGAGTTGATTCAGGGAAGGAAACACAGGGTAACCGGTGTCTCTTGGGATTCGTTAGAAACCACAGGGATGTACGCTGAGTGTGCCCATGAAAACGGGGCCTGCTGGAACTAGTCCTGCTTTCCCATTTTGAGGGCGGCATTCATGCCTGCCTTGAAGCTACATGACATTCCCGGCACCCGACAGTCCGGTGAGCCCTGGAAGAATGCTTCGCGGAAAATTATGAGTTTGCTCTCTCTAAACCAGGGGCTTCTGTGGCCGCGGTGGCGGTCCGCATGACAGGCTCTAGAGCTAAAGGGAACCTCAACATGAGAACTCGCTTCCAGGCTAGGCCCTGTGTAGCCGTGCAGAAAGGGAGCCATGCAGCTGTTTCCAGGAGTTCTTAGTCACTTACGTGCTTTATTTGAAAGGAAGTACACGTCCGGGGACTCCTAGGCCCCACGGGTGTGCCTCATTTTCCCTCCAAGGTCACTGAGTGCCTCCAGACACCTGTGGGCCAGCTGAGCAACGTCGAGGTCCATGGGTTGAGACCTCGGAGGACCTCTGTGTGTGCCGCGTGCTGGGCAACAACACACTGCGCATTCCTCGAGGAGCGGTTCACCTCCAGAGCCCTCGAGCACCCTGAGGACAACATGGCTGGTGAGTACGAAGTGCCCAGGAAGACTCTGTCATGGCCCTTGTGTGAGCTGCCATAAGAGAACGCTGTGCATGGAACACTGCGAGGCCCGTCCTCGTACCTGAAGTCACTCTGCTCGAGGAGAAAGTCAGCATCTTAGCATGCTGTGTCGCTACCGACACACCCAGCATGAACCCATGCCTGGAAGTAAGGCCCTGCTTTGCCGTGCAGAAGCGGAGGCGTGGTGCAGTTTCCAGGAGGCGGTGGCCTCTCCTCTGCATACCTTTAACGGCAGCACAGCTTTCTGGACACCTGGGAGGCTAGCCGGGGCACCCTGTTCCCGGCAGGAACACTGAGTACCCCCAGGTGCACCTGGGTCTGCTAAGCAACATCCAGGCCCGTAGCCCTTTAGAGCCCCTCTGTGCACGCCGAGCGTAGGGAAACACACTGCCCTCTCTTTTGGAGCAGCTTGGTTTCCTCAGCACTCGCACACGTTCACGAACACCGTTCTGGCACATGCCACATGGCGCGAAGGTCTTACGCATTGCCCTAGTCAGAGCTGCGCTCAGAGTAACCCTCGTCTTCGCATTCCATCCAGGACCTCCTGACTGAAGTCACCGTGCCTCCTAGAGGACGGCGGCTTGGGTTCTTACTGCAATTCAACTCCTCTTCCTTCTGTGTCAGTGCAGGCAGCCCCAGGCCCAGAGGAGCAGCTACGGCGTTCCTTGGTGGAGACAGTTCGCTGGATGCGGGACTCCCTACTTCGATGAGTTGATTCAGGGAAGGAAACACAGGGTAACCGGTGTCTCTTGGGACTCGTTAGAAACCACAGGGATGTACGCTGAGTGTGCCCATGAAAACGGGGCCTGCTGGAACTAGTCCTGCTTTCCCATTTTGAGGGCGGCATTCATGCCTGCCTTGAAGCTACATGACATTCCCGGCACCCGACAGTCCGGTGAGCCCTGGAAGAATGCTTCGGGGAAAATTATGAGTTTGCTCTCTCTAAACCAGGGGCTTCCGTGGCCGCGGTGGCGGTCCGCATGACAGGCTCTAGAGCTAAAGGGAACCTCAACATGAGAACTCGCTTCCAGGCTAGGCCCTGTGTAGCCGTGCAGAAAGGGAGCCATGCAGCTGTTTCCAGGAGTTCTTAGTCACTTACGTGCTTTATTTGAAAGGAAGTACACGTCCGGGGACTCCTAGGCCCCACGGGTGTGCCTCATTTTCCCTCCAAGGTCACTGAGTGCCTCCAGACACCTGTGGGCCAGCTGAGCAACGTCGAGGTCCATGGGTTGAGACCTCGGAGGACCTCTGTGTGTGCCGCGTGCTGGGCAACAACACACTGCGCATTCCTCGAGGAGCGGTTCACCTCCAGAGCCCTCGAGCACCCTGAGGACAACATGGCTGGTGAGTACGAAGTGCCCAGGAAGACTCTGTCATGGCCCTTGTGTGAGCTGCCATGAGAGAACGCTGTGCATGGAACACTGCGAGGCCCGTCCTCGTACCTGAAGTCACTCTGCTCGAGGAGAAAGTCAGCATCTTAGCATGCTGTGTCGCTACCGACACACCCAGCATGAACCCATGCCTGGAAGTAAGGCCCTGCTTTGCCGTGCAGAAGCGGAGGCGTGGTGCAGTTTCCAGGAGGCGGTGGCCTCTGCTCTGCATACCTTTAACGGCAGCACAGCTTTCTGGACACCTGGGAGGCTAGCCGGGGCACCCTGTTCCCGGCAGGAACACTGAGCACCCCCAGGTGCACCTGGGTCTGCTAAGCAACATCCAGGCCCGTAGCCCTTTAGAGCCCCTCTGTGCACGCCGAGCGTAGGGAAACACACTGCCCTCTCTTTTGGAGCAGCTTGGTTTCCTCAGCACTCGCACACGTTCACGAACACCGTTCTGGCACATGCCACATGGCGCGAAGGTCTTACGCATTGCCCTAGTCGGAGCTGCGCTCAGAGTAACCCTCGTCTTCGCATTCCATCCAGGACCTCCTGACTGAAGTCACCGTGCCTCCTAGAGGACGGCGGCTTGGGTTCTTACTGCAATTCAAGTCCTCTTCCTTCTGTGTCACTGCAGGCAGCCCCAGGCCCAGAGGAGCAGCTACGGTGTTCCTTGGTGGAGACAGTTCGCTAGATGCGGGACTCCCTACTTCGATGAGTTGATTCAGGGAAGGAAACACAAGGAAACCGGTGTCTCTTGGGACTCGTTAGAAACCACAGGGATGTACGCTGAGTGTGCCCATGAAAACGGGGGCCTGTTGGAACTAGCCCTGCTTTCCCATTTTGAGGGCTGCATTCATGCTTGCCTTGAAGCTCCCTCACATTCCCGGCTCCCAACAGGCCAGTGAGCCCTGGAAGAATGCTTCGGGGAAAATTATGAGTTTGCTCTCTCTAAACCAGGGGCTTCATTGGCCGTGGTGGTGGTCCGCATGACAGGCTCTAGAGCTAAAGGGAACCTCAACGTGAGAACTCGCCTCCAGGTTAGGCCCTGAGTAGCCATGCAGAAAGTGAGGCATGCAGCTGTTTCTAGGAGATCTTAGTGACTTACGCGCTTTGTTTTAAAGGAAGTACACGTCCGGGGACTCATAGGTCCCATGAGTGTGCATCATTTTCACTCCAAGGTCACTGAGTGCCTCCAGACACCTGTGGGCCAGCTGAGCAACGTCGAGGTCCATGGGTTGAGACCTCGGAGGACCTCTGTGCGTGCCGAGTGCTGGGCAACAACACACTGCGCATTCCTCGAGGAGCGGTTCACTTCCAGAGCCCTCGAGCACCCTGAGGACAACATGGCTGGTGAGTACGAAGTGCCCAGGAAGACTCTGTCATGGCCCTTGTGTGAGCTGCCATGAGAGAACGCTGTGCATGGAACACTGCGAGGCCCGTCCTCGTACCTGAAGTCACTCTGCTCGAGGAGAAAGTCAGCATCTTAGCATGCTGTGTCGCTACCGACACACCCAGCATGAACCCATGCCTGGAAGTAAGGCCCTGCTTTGCCGTGCAGAAGCGGAGGCGTGGTGCAGTTTCCAGGAGGCGGTGGCCTCTGCTCTGCATACCTTTAACGGCAGCACAGCTTTCTGGACACCTGGGAGGCTAGCCGGGGCACCCTGTTCCCGGCAGGAACACTGAGTACCCCCAGGTGCACCTGGGTCTGCTAAGCAACATCCAGGCCCGTAGCCCTTTAGAGCCCCTCTGTGCACGCCGAGCGTAGGGAAACACACTGCCCTCTCTTTTGGAGCAGCTTGGTTTCCTCAGCACTCGCACACGTTCACGAACACCGTTCTGGCACATGCCACATGGCGCGAAGGTCTTACGCATTGCCCTAGTCGGAGCTGCGCTCAGAGTAACCCTCGTCTTCGCATTCCATCCAGGACCTCCTGACTGAAGTCACCGTGCCTCCTAGAGGACGGCGGCTTGGGTTCTTACTGCAATTCAACTCCTCTTCCTTCTGTGTCAGTGCAGGCAGCCCCAGGCCCAGAGGAGCAGCTACGGCGTTCCTTGGTGGAGACAGTTCGCTGGATGCGGGACTCCCTACTTCGATGAGTTGATTCAGGGAAGGAAACACAGGGTAACCGGTGTCTCTTGGGACTCGTTAGAAACCACAGGGATGTACGCTGAGTGTGCCCATGAAAACGGGGCCTGCTGGAACTAGTCCTGCTTTCCCATTTTGAGGGCGGCATTCATGCCTGCCTTGAAGCTACATGACATTCCCGGCACCCGACAGTCCGGTGAGCCCTGGAAGAATGCTTCGGGGAAAATTATGAGTTTGCTCTCTCTAAACCAGGGGCTTCCGTGGCCGCGGTGGCGGTCCGCATGACAGGCTCTAGAGCTAAAGGGAACCTCAACATGAGAACTCGCTTCCAGGCTAGGCCCTGTGTAGCCGTGCAGAAAGGGAGCCATGCAGCTGTTTCCAGGAGTTCTTAGTCACTTACGTGCTTTATTTGAAAGGAAGTACACGTCCGGGGACTCCTAGGCCCCACGGGTGTGCCTCATTTTCCCTCCAAGGTCACTGAGTGCCTCCAGACACCTGTGGGCCAGCTGAGCAACGTCGAGGTCCATGGGTTGAGACCTCGGAGGACCTCTGTGTGTGCCGCGTGCTGGGCAACAACACACTGCGCATTCCTCGAGGAGCGGTTCACCTCCAGAGCCCTCGAGCACCCTGAGGACAACATGGCTGGTGAGTACGAAGTGCCCAGGAAGACTCTGTCATGGCCCTTGTGTGAGCTGCCATGAGAGAACGCTGTGCATGGAACACTGCGAGGCCCGTCCTCGTACCTGAAGTCACTCTGCTCGAGGAGAAAGTCAGCATCTTAGCATGCTGTGTCGCTACCGACACACCCAGCATGAACCCATGCCTGGAAGTAAGGCCCTGCTTTGCCGTGCAGAAGCGGAGGCGTGGTGCAGTTTCCAGGAGGCGGTGGCCTCTGCTCTGCATACCTTTAACGGCAGCACAGCTTTCTGGACACCTGGGAGGCTAGCCGGGGCACCCTGTTCCCGGCAGGAACACTGAGTACCCCCAGGTGCACCTGGGTCTGCTAAGCAACATCCAGGCCCGTAGCCCTTTAGAGCCCCTCTGTGCACGCCGAGCGTAGGGAAACACACTGCCCTCTCTTTTGGAGCAGCTTGGTTTCCTCAGCACTCGCACACGTTCACGAACACCGTTCTGGCACATGCCACATGGCGCGAAGGTCTTACGCATTGCCCTATTCGGAGCTGCGCTCAGAGTAACCCTCGTCTTCGCATTCCATCCAGGACCTCCTGACTGAAGTCACCGTGCCTCCTAGAGGACGGCGGCTTGGGTCTTACTGCAATTCATCTCCTCTTCCTTCTGTGTCAGTGCAGGCAGCCCCAGGCCCAGAGGAGCAGCTACGGCGTTCCTTGGTGGAGACAGTTCGCTGGATGCGGGACTCCCTACTTCGATGAGTTGATTCAGGGAAGGAAACACAGGGTAACCGGTGTCTCTTGGGACTCGTTAGAAACCACAGGGATGTACGCTGAGTGTGCCCATGAAAACGGGGCCTGCTGGAACTAGTCCTGCTTTCCCATTTTGAGGGCGGCATTCATGCCTGCCTTGAAGCTACATGACATTCCCGGCACCCGACAGTCCGGTGAGCCCTGGAAGAATGCTTCGGGGAAAATTATGAGTTTGCTCTCTCTAAACCAGGGGCTTCCGTGGCCGCGGTGGCGGTCCGCATGACAGGCTCTAGAGCTAAAGGGAACCTCAACATGAGAACTCGCTTCCAGGCTAGGCCCTGTGTAGCCGTGCAGAAAGGGAGCCATGCAGCTGTTTCCAGGAGTTCTTAGTCACTTATGTGCTTTATTTGAAAGGAAGTACACGTCCGGGGACTCCTAGGCCCCACGGGTGTGCCTCATTTTCCCTCCAAGGTCACTGAGTGCCTCCAGACACCTGTGGGCCAGCTGAGCAACGTCGAGGTCCATGGGTTGAGACCTCGGAGGACCTCTGTGTGTGCCGCGTGCTGGGCAACAACACACTGCGCATTCCTCGAGGAGCGGTTCACCTCCAGAGCCCTCGAGCACCCTGAGGACAACATGGCTGGTGAGTACGAAGTGCCCAGGAAGACTCTGTCATGGCCCTTGTGTGAGCTGCCATGAGAGAACGCTGTGCATGGAACACTGCGAGGCCCGTCCTCGTACCTGAAGTCACTCTGCTCGAGGAGAAAGTCAGCATCTTAGCATGCTGTGTCGCTACCGACACACCCAGCATGAACCCATGCCTGGAAGTAAGGCCCTGCTTTGCCGTGCAGAAGCGGAGGCGTGGTGCAGTTTCCAGGAGGCGGTGGCCTCTGCTCTGCATACCTTTAACGGCAGCACAGCTTTCTGGACACCTGGGAGGCTAGCCGGGGCACCCTGTTCCCGGCAGGAACACTGAGTATCCCCAGGTGCACCTGGGTCTGCTAAGCAACATCCAGGCCCGTAGCCCTTTAGAGCCCCTCTGTGCACGCCGAGCGTAGGGAAACACACTGCCCTCTCTTTTGGAGCAGCTTGGTTTCCTCAGCACTCGCACACGTTCACGAACACCGTTCTGGCACATGCCACATGGCGCGAAGGTCTTACGCATTGCCCTAGTCGGAGCTGCGCTCAGAGTAACCCTCGTCTTCGCATTCCATCCAGGACCTCCTGACTGAAGTCACCGTGCCTCCTAGAGGACGGCGGCTTGGGTTCTTACTGCAATTCAAGTCCTCTTCCTTCTGTGTCACTGCAGGCAGCCCCAGGCCCAGAGGAGCAGCTACGGTGTTCCTTGGTGGAGACAGTTCGCTAGATGCGGGACTCCCTACTTCGATGAGTTGATTCAGGGAAGGAAACACAAGGAAACCGGTGTCTCTTGGGACTCGATAGAAACCACAGGGATGTACGCTGAGTGTGCCCATGAAAACGGGGGCCTGTTGGAACTAGCCCTGCTTTCCCATTTTGAGGGCTGCATTCATGCTTGCCTTGAAGCTCCCTCACATTCCCGGCTCCTAACAGGCCAGTGAGCCCTGGAAGAATGCTTCGGGGAAAATTATGAGTTTGCTCTCTCTAAACCAGGGGCTTCATTGGCCGTGGTGGTGGTCCGCATGACAGGCTCTAGAATTAAAGGGAACCTCAACGTGAGAACTCGCCTCCAGGTTAGGACCTGAGTAGCCATGCAGAAAGTGAGGCATGCAGCTGTTTCTAGGAGATCTTAGTGACTTACGCGCTTTGTTTTAAAGGAAGTACACGTCCGGGGACTCATAGGCCCCATGAGTGAGCATCATTTTCACTCCAAGGTCACTGAGTGCCTCCAGACACCTGTGGGCCAGCTGAGCAACGTCGAGGTCCATGGGTTGAGACCTCGGAGGACCTCTGTGCGTGCCGAGTGCTGGGCAACAACACACTGCGCATTCCTCGAGGAGCGGTTCACCTCCAGAGCCCTCGAGCACCCTGAGGACAACATGGCTGGTGAGTACGAAGTGCCCAGGAAGACTCTGTCATGGCCCTTGTGTGAGCTGCCATGAGAGAACGCTGTGCATGGAACACTGTGAGGCCCGTCCTCGTACCTGAGGTCACTCTGCTCGAGGAGAAAGTCAGCATCTTAGCATGCTGTGTCGCTACCGACACACCCAGCATGAACCCATGCCTGGAAGTAAGGCCCTGCTTTGCCGTGCAGAAGCGGAGGCGTGGTGCAGTTTCCAGGAGGCGGTGGCCTCTGCTCTGCATACCTTTAACGGCAGCACAGCTTTCTGGACACCTGGGAGGCTAGCCGGGGCACCCTGTTCCCGGCAGGAACACTGAGTACCCCCAGGTGCACCTGGGTCTGCTAAGCAACATCCAGGCCCGTAGCCCTTTAGAGCCCCTCTGTGCACGCCGAGCGTAGGGAAACACACTGCCCTCTCTTTTGGAGCAGCTTGGTTTCCTCAGCACTCGCACACGTTCACGAACACCGTTCTGGCACATGCCACATGGCGCGAAGGTCTTACGCATTGCCCTAGTCGGAGCTGCGCTCAGAGTAACCCTCGTCTTCGCATTCCATCCAGGACCTCCTGACTGAAGTCACCGTGCCTCCTAGAGGACGGCGGCTTGGGTTCTTACTGCAATTCAAGTCCTCTTCCTTCTGTGTCAGTGCAGGCAGCCCCAGGCCCAGAGGAGCAGCTACGGCGTTCCTTGGTGGAGACAGTTCGCTGGATGCGGGACTCCCTACTTCGATGAGTTGATTCAGGGAAGGAAACACAGGGTAACCGGTGTCTCTTGGGACTCGTTAGAAACCACAGGGATGTACGCTGAGTGTGCCCATGAAAACGGGGCCTGCTGGAACTAGTCCTGCTTTCCCATTTTGAGGGCGGCATTCATGCCTGCCTTGAAGCTACATGACATTCCCAGCACCCGACAGTCCGGTGAGCCCTGGAAGAATGCTTCGCGGAAAATTATGAGTTTGCTCTCTCTAAACCAGGGGCTTCCGTGGCCGCGGTGGCGGTCCGCATGACAGGCTCTAGAGCTAAAGGGAACCTCAACATGAGAACTCGCTTCCAGGCTAGGCCCTGAGTAGCCGTGCAGAAAGGGAGCCATGCAGCTGTTTCCAGGAGTTCTTAGTCACTTACGTGCTTTATTTGAAAGGAAGTACACGTCCGGGGACTCCTAGGCCCCACGGGTGTGCCTCATTTTCCCTCCAAGGTCACTGAGTGCCTCCAGACACCTGTGGGCCAGCTGAGCAACGTCGAGGTCCATGGGTTGAGACCTCGGAGGACCTCTGTGTGTGCCGCGTGCTGGGCAACAACACACTGCGCATTCCTCGAGGAGCGGTTCACCTCCAGAGCCCTCGAGCACCCTGAGGACAACATGGCTGGTGAGTACGAAGTGCCCAGGAAGACTCTGTCATGGCCCTTGTGTGAGCTGCCATGAGAGAACGCTGTGCATGGAACACTGCGAGGCCCGTCCTCGTACCTGAAGTCACTCTGCTCGAGGAGAAAGTCAGCATCTTAGCATGCTGTGTCGCTACCGACACACCCAGCATGAACCCATGCCTGGAAGTAAGGCCCTGCTTTGCCATGCAGAAGCGGAGGCGTGGTGCAGTTTCCAGGAGGCGGTGGCCTCTGCTCTGCATACCTTTAACGGCAGCACAGCTTTCTGGACACCTGGGAGGCTAGCCGGGGCACCCTGTTCCCGGCAGGAACACTGAGTACCCCCAGGTGCACCTGGGTCTGCTAAGCAACATCCAGGCCCGTAGCCCTTTAGAGCCCCTCTGTGCACGCCGAGCGTAGGGAAACACACTGCCCTCTCTTTTGGAGCAGCTTGGTTTCCTCAGCACTCGCACACGTTCACGAACACCGTTCTGGCACATGCCACATGGCGCGAAGGTCTTACGCATTGCCCTATTCGGAGCTGCGCTCAGAGTAACCCTCGTCTTCGCATTCCATCCAGGACCTCCTGACTGAAGTCACCGTGCCTCCTAGAGGACGGCGGCTTGGGTCTTACTGCAATTCAACTCCTCTTCCTTCTGTGTCAGTGCAGGCAGCCCCAGGCCCAGAGGAGCAGCTACGGCGTTCCTTGGTGGAGACAGTTCGCTGGATGCGGGACTCCCTACTTCGATGAGTTGATTCAGGGAAGGAAACACAGGGTAACCGGTGTCTCTTGGGACTCGTTAGAAACCACAGGGATGTACGCTGAGTGTGCCCATGAAAACGGGGCCTGCTGGAACTAGTCCTGCTTTCCCATTTTGAGGGCGGCATTCATGCCTGCCTTGAAGCTACATGACATTCCCGGCACCCGACAGTCCGGTGAGCCCTGGAAGAATGCTTCGGGGAAAATTATGAGTTTGCTCTCTCTAAACCAGGGGCTTCCGTGGCCGCGGTGGCGGTCCGCATGACAGGCTCTAGAGCTAAAGGGAACCTCAACATGAGAACTCGCTTCCAGGTTAGGCCCTGAGTAGCCGTGCAGAAAGGGAGCCATGCAGCTGTTTCCAGGAGTTCTTAGTCACTTACGTGCTTTATTTGAAAGGAAGTACACGTCCGGGGACTCCTAGGCCCCACGGGTGTGCCTCATTTTCCCTCCAAGGTCACTGAGTGCCTCCAGACACCTGTGGGCCAGCTGAGCAACGTCGAGGTCCATGGGTTGAGACCTCGGAGGACCTCTGTGTGTGCCGCGTGCTGGGCAACAACACACTGCGCATTCCTCGAGGAGCGGTTCACCTCCAGAGCCCTCGAGCACCCTGAGGACAACATGGCTGGTGAGCACGAAGTGCCCAGGAAGACTCTGTCATGGCCCTTGTGTGAGCTGCCATGAGAGAACGCTGTGCATGGAACACTGCGAGGCCCGTCCTCGTACCTGAAGTCACTCTGCTCGAGGAGAAAGTCAGCATCTTAGCATGCTGTGTCGCTACCGACACACCCAGCATGAACCCATGCCTGGAAGTAAGGCCCTGCTTTGCCGTGCAGAAGCGGAGGCGTGGTGCAGTTTCCAGGAGGCGGTGGCCTCTGCTCTGCATACCTTTAACGGCAGCACAGCTTTCTGGACACCTGGGAGGCTAGCCGGGGCACCCTGTTCCCGGCAGGAACACTGAGCACCCCCAGGTGCACCTGGGTCTGCTAAGCAACATCCAGGCCCGTAGCCCTTTAGAGCCCCTCTGTGCACGCCGAGCGTAGGGAAACACACTGCCCTCTCTTTTGGAGCAGCTTGGTTTCCTCAGCACTCGCACACGTTCACGAACACCGTTCTGGCACATGCCACATGGCGCGAAGGTCTTACGCATTGCCCTAGTCGGAGCTGCGCTCAGAGTAACCCTCGTCTTCGCATTCCATCCAGGACCTCCTGACTGAAGTCACCGTGCCTCCTAGAGGACGGCGGCTTGGGTCTTACTGCAATTCAAGTCCTCTTCCTTCTGTGTCAGTGCAGGCAGCCCCAGGCCCAGAGGAGCAGCTACGGCGTTCCTTGGTGGAGACAGTTCGCTGGATGCGGGACTCCCTACTTCGATGAGTTGATTCAGGGAAGGAAACACAGGGTAACCGGTGTCTCTTGGGACTCGTTAGAAACCACAGGGATGTACGCTGAGTGTGCCCATGAAAACGGGGCCTGCTGGAACTAGTCCTGCTTTCCCATTTTGAGGGCGGCATTCATGCCTGCCTTGAAGCTACATGACATTCCCAGCACCCGACAGTCCGGTGAGCCCTGGAAGAATGCTTCGGGGAAAATTATGAGTTTGCTCTCTCTAAACCAGGGGCTTCCGTGGCCGCGGTGGCGGTCCGCATGACAGGCTCTAGAGCTAAAGGGAACCTCAACATGAGAACTCGCTTCCAGGCTAGGCCCTGTGTAGCCGTGCAGAAAGGGAGCCATGCAGCTGTTTCCAGGAGTTCTTAGTCACTTACGTGCTTTATTTGAAAGGAAGTACACGTCCGGGGACTCCTAGGCCCCACGGGTGTGCCTCATTTTCCCTCCAAGGTCACTGAGTGCCTCCAGACACCTGTGGGCCAGCTGAGCAACGTCGAGGTCCATGGGTTGAGACCTCGGAGGACCTCTGTGTGTGCCGCGTGCTGGGCAACAACACACTGCGCATTCCTCGAGGAGCGGTTCACCTCCAGAGCCCTCGAGCACCCTGAGGACAACATGGCTGGTGAGTACGAAGTGCCCAGGAAGACTCTGTCATGGCCCTTGTGTGAGCTGCCATGAGAGAACGCTGTGCATGGAACACTGCGAGGCCCGTCCTCGTACCTGAAGTCACTCTGCTCGAGGAGAAAGTCAGCATCTTAGCATGCTGTGTCGCTACCGACACACCCAGCATGAACCCATGCCTGGAAGTAAGGCCCTGCTTTGCCGTGCAGAAGCGGAGGCGTGGTGCAGTTTCCAGGAGGCGGTGGCCTCTGCTCTGCATACCTTTAACGGCAGCACAGCTTTCTGGACACCTGGGAGGCTAGCCGGGGCACCCTGTTCCCGGCAGGAACACTGAGCACCCCCAGGTGCACCTGGGTCTGCTAAGCAACATCCAGGCCCGTAGCCCTTTAGAGCCCCTCTGTGCACGCCGAGCGTAGGGAAACACACTGCCCTCTCTTTTGGAGCAGCTTGGTTTCCTCAGCACTCGCACACGTTCACGAACACCGTTCTGGCACATGCCACATGGCGCGAAGGTCTTACGCATTGCCCTAGTCGGAGCTGCGCTCAGAGTAACCCTCGTCTTCGCATTCCATCCAGGACCTCCTGACTGAAGTCACCGTGCCTCCTAGAGGACGGCGGCTTGGGTTCTTACTGCAATTCAAGTCCTCTTCCTTCTGTGTCACTGCAGGCAGCCCCAGGCCCAGAGGAGCAGCTACGGTGTTCCTTGGTGGAGACAGTTCGCTAGATGCGGGACTCCCTACTTCGATGAGTTGATTCAGGGAAGGAAACACAAGGAAACCGGTGTCTCTTGGGACTCGTTAGAAACCACAGGGATGTACGCTGAGTGTGCCCATGAAAACGGGGGCCTGTTGGAACTAGCCCTGCTTTCCCATTTTGAGGGCTGCATTCATGCTTGCCTTGAAGCTCCCTCACATTCCCGGCTCCCAACAGGCCAGTGAGCCCTGGAAGAATGCTTCGGGGAAAATTATGAGTTTGCTCTCTCTAAACCAGGGGCTTCATTGGCCGTGGTGGTGGTCCGCATGACAGGCTCTAGAGCTAAAGGGAACCTCAACGTGAGAACTCGCCTCCAGGTTAGGCCCTGAGTAGCCATGCAGAAAGTGAGGCATGCAGCTGTTTCTAGGAGGTCTTAGTGACTTACGCGCTTTGTTTTAAAGGAAGTACACGTCCGGGGACTCATAGGTCCCATGAGTGTGCATCATTTTCACTCCAAGGTCACTGAGTGCCTCCAGACACCTGTGGGCCAGCTGAGCAACGTCGAGGTCCATGGGTTGAGACCTCGGAGGACCTCTGTGCGTGCCGAGTGCTGGGCAACAACACACTGCGCATTCCTCGAGGAGCGGTTCACTTCCAGAGCCCTCGAGCACCCTGAGGACAACATGGCTGGTGAGTACGAAGTGCCCAGGAAGACTCTGTCATGGCCCTTGTGTGAGCTGCCATGAGAGAACGCTGTGCATGGAACACTGCGAGGCCCGTCCTCGTACCTGAAGTCACTCTGCTCGAGGAGAAAGTCAGCATCTTAGCATGCTGTGTCGCTACCGACACACCCAGCATGAACCCATGCCTGGAAGTAAGGCCCTGCTTTGCCGTGCAGAAGCGGAGGCGTGGTGCAGTTTCCAGGAGGCGGTGGCCTCTGCTCTGCATACCTTTAACGGCAGCACAGCTTTCTGGACACCTGGGAGGCTAGCCGGGGCACCCTGTTCCCGGCAGGAACACTGAGTACCCCCAGGTGCACCTGGGTCTGCTAAGCAACATCCAGGCCCGTAGCCCTTTAGAGCCCCTCTGTGCACGCCGAGCGTAGGGAAACACACTGCCCTCTCTTTTGGAGCAGCTTGGTTTCCTCAGCACTCGCACACGTTCACGAACACCGTTCTGGCACATGCCACATGGCGCGAAGGTCTTACGCATTGCCCTAGTCGGAGCTGCGCTCAGAGTAACCCTCGTCTTCGCATTCCATCCAGGACCTCCTGACTGAAGTCACCGTGCCTCCTAGAGGACGGCGGCTTGGGTTCTTACTGCAATTCAAGTCCTCTTCCTTCTGTGTCAGTGCAGGCAGCCCCAGGCCCAGAGGAGCAGCTACGGCGTTCCTTGGTGGAGACAGTTCGCTGGATGCGGGACTCCCTACTTCGATGAGTTGATTCAGGGAAGGAAACACAGGGTAACCGGTGTCTCTTGGGACTCGTTAGAAACCACAGGGATGTACGCTGAGTGTGCCCATGAAAACGGGGCCTGCTGGAACTAGTCCTGCTTTCCCATTTTGAGGGCGGCATTCATGCCTGCCTTGAAGCTACATGACATTCCCGGCACCCGACAGTCCGGTGAGCCCTGGAAGAATGCTTCGCGGAAAATTATGAGTTTGCTCTCTCTAAACCAGGGGCTTCCGTGGCCGCGGTGGCGGTCCACATGACAGGCTCTAGAGCTAAAGGGAACCTCAACATGAGAACTCTCTTCCAGGCTAGGCCCTGTGTAGCCGTGCAGAAAGGGAGCCATGCAGCTGTTTCCAGGAGTTCGTAGTCACTTATGTGCTTTATTTGAAAGGAAGTACACGTCCGGGGACTCCTAGGCCCCACGGGTGTGCCTCATTTTCCCTCCAAGGTCACTGAGTGCCTCCAGACACCTGTGGGCCAGCTGAGCAACGTCGAGGTCCATGGGTTGAGACCTCGGAGGACCTCTGTGTGTGCCGCGTGCTGGGCAACAACACACTGCGCATTCCTCGAGGAGCGGTTCACCTCCAGAGCCCTCGAGCACCCTGAGGACAACATGGCTGGTGAGTACGAAGTGCCCAGGAAGACTCTGTCATGGCCCTTGTGTGAGCTGCCATGAGAGAACGCTGTGCATGGAACACTGCGAGGCCCGTCCTCGTACCTGAAGTCACTCTGCTCGAGGAGAAAGTCAGCATCTTAGCATGCTGTGTCGCTACCGACACACCCAGCATGAACCCATGCCTGGAAGTAAGGCCCTGCTTTGCTGTGCAGAAGCGGAGGCGTGGTGCAGTTTCCAGGAGGCGGTGGCCTCTGCTCTGCATACCTTTAACGGCAGCACAGCTTTCTGGACACCTGGGAGGCTAGCCGGGGCACCCTGTTCCCGGCAGGAACACTGAGCACCCCCAGGTGCACCTGGGTCTGCTAAGCAACATCCAGGCCCGTAGCCCTTTAGAGCCCCTCTGTGCACGCCGAGCGTAGGGAAACACACTGCCCTCTCTTTTGGAGCAGCTTGGTTTCCTCAGCACTCGCACACGTTCACGAACACCGTTCTGGCACATGCCACATGGCGCGAAGGTCTTACGCATTGCCCTAGTCGGAGCTGCGCTCAGAGTAACCCTCGTCTTCGCATTCCATCCAGGACCTCCTGACTGAAGTCACCGTGCCTCCTAGAGGACGGCGGCTTGGGTTCTTACTGCAATTCAAGTCCTCTTCCTTCTGTGTCACTGCAGGCAGCCCCAGGCCCAGAGGAGCAGCTACGGTGTTCCTTGGTGGAGACAGTTCGCTAGATGCGGGACTCCCTACTTCGATGAGTTGATTCAGGGAAGGAAACACAAGGAAACCGGTGTCTCTTGGGACTCGTTAGAAACCACAGGGATGTACGCTGAGTGTGCCCATGAAAACGGGGGCCTGTTGGAACTAGCCCTGCTTTCCCATTTTGAGGGCTGCATTCATGCTTGCCTTGAAGCTCCCTCACATTCCCGGCTCCCAACAGGCCAGTGAGCCCTGGAAGAATGCTTCGGGGAAAATTATGAGTTTGCTCTCTCTAAACCAGGGGCTTCATTGGCCGTGGTGGTGGTCCGCATGACAGGCTCTAGAGCTAAAGGGAACCTCAACGTGAGAACTCGCCTCCAGGTTAGGCCCTGAGTAGCCATGCAGAAAGTGAGGCATGCAGCTGTTTCTAGGAGGTCTTAGTGACTTACGCGCTTTGTTTTAAAGGAAGTACACGTCCGGGGACTCATAGGTCCCATGAGTGTGCATCATTTTCACTCCAAGGTCACTGAGTGCCTCCAGACACCTGTGGGCCAGCTGAGCAACGTCGAGGTCCATGGGTTGAGACCTCGGAGGACCTCTGTGCGTGCCGAGTGCTGGGCAACAACACACTGCGCATTCCTCGAGGAGCGGTTCACTTCCAGAGCCCTCGAGCACCCTGAGGACAACATGGCTGGTGAGTACGAAGTGCCCAGGAAGACTCTGTCATGGCCCTTGTGTGAGCTGCCATGAGAGAACGCTGTGCATGGAACACTGCGAGGCCCGTCCTCGTACCTGAAGTCACTCTGCTCGAGGAGAAAGTCAGCATCTTAGCATGCTGTGTCGCTACCGACACACCCAGCATGAACCCATGCCTGGAAGTAAGGCCCTGCTTTGCCGTGCAGAAGCGGAGGCGTGGTGCAGTTTCCAGGAGGCGGTGGCCTCTGCTCTGCATACCTTTAACGGCAGCACAGCTTTCTGGACACCTGGGAGGCTAGCCGGGGCACCCTGTTCCCGGCAGGAACACTGAGTACCCCCAGGTGCACCTGGGTCTGCTAAGCAACATCCAGGCCCGTAGCCCTTTAGAGCCCCTCTGTGCACGCCGAGCGTAGGGAAACACACTGCCCTCTCTTTTGGAGCAGCTTGGTTTCCTCAGCACTCGCACACGTTCACGAACACCGTTCTGGCACATGCCACATGGCGCGAAGGTCTTACGCATTGCCCTAGTCGGAGCTGCGCTCAGAGTAACCCTCGTCTTCGCATTCCATCCAGGACCTCCTGACTGAAGTCACCGTGCCTCCTAGAGGACGGCGGCTTGGGTTCTTACTGCAATTCAAGTCCTCTTCCTTCTGTGTCAGTGCAGGCAGCCCCAGGCCCAGAGGAGCAGCTACGGCGTTCCTTGGTGGAGACAGTTCGCTGGATGCGGGACTCCCTACTTCGATGAGTTGATTCAGGGAAGGAAACACAGGGTAACCGGTGTCTCTTGGGACTCGTTAGAAACCACAGGGATGTACGCTGAGTGTGCCCATGAAAACGGGGCCTGCTGGAACTAGTCCTGCTTTCCCATTTTGAGGGCGGCATTCATGCCTGCCTTGAAGCTACATGACATTCCCGGCACCCGACAGTCCGGTGAGCCCTGGAAGAATGCTTCGCGGAAAATTATGAGTTTGCTCTCTCTAAACCAGGGGCTTCCGTGGCCGCGGTGGCGGTCCGCATGACAGGCTCTAGAGCTAAAGGGAACCTCAACATGAGAACTCTCTTCCAGGCTAGGCCCTGTGTAGCCGTGCAGAAAGGGAGCCATGCAGCTGTTTCCAGGAGTTCGTAGTCACTTATGTGCTTTATTTGAAAGGAAGTACACGTCCGGGGACTCCTAGGCCCCACGGGTGTGCCTCATTTTCCCTCCAAGGTCACTGAGTGCCTCCAGACACCTGTGGGCCAGCTGAGCAACGTCGAGGTCCATGGGTTGAGACCTCGGAGGACCTCTGTGTGTGCCGCGTGCTGGGCAACAACACACTGCGCATTCCTCGAGGAGCGGTTCACCTCCAGAGCCCTCGAGCACCCTGAGGACAACATGGCTGGTGAGTACGAAGTGCCCAGGAAGACTCTGTCATGGCCCTTGTGTGAGCTGCCATGAGAGAACGCTGTGCATGGAACACTGCGAGGCCCGTCCTCGTACCTGAAGTCACTCTGCTCGAGGAGAAAGTCAGCATCTTAGCATGCTGTGTCGCTACCGACACACCCAGCATGAACCCATGCCTGGAAGTAAGGCCCTGCTTTGCCGTGCAGAAGCGGAGGCGTGGTGCAGTTTCCAGGAGGCGGTGGCCTCTGCTCTGCATACCTTTAACAGCAGCACAGCTTTCTGGACACCTGGGAGGCTAGCCGGGGCACCCTGTTCCCGGCAGGAACACTGAGTACCCCCAGGTGCACCTGGGTCTGCTAAGCAACATCCAGGCCCGTAGCCCTTTAGAGCCCCTCTGTGCACGCCGAGCGTAGGGAAACACACTGCCCTCTCTTTTGGAGCAGCTTGGTTTCCTCAGCACTCGCACACGTTCACGAACACCGTTCTGGCACATGCCACATGGCGCGAAGGTCTTACGCATTGCCCTATTCGGAGCTGCGCTCAGAGTAACCCTCGTCTTCGCATTCCATCCAGGACCTCCTGACTGAAGTCACCGTGCCTCCTAGAGGACGGCGGCTTGGGTTCTTACTGCAATTCAAGTCCTCTTCCTTCTGTGTCAGTGCAGGCAGCCCCAGGCCCAGAGGAGCAGCTACGGCGTTCCTTGGTGGAGACAGTTCGCTGGATGCGGGACTCCCTACTTCGATGAGTTGATTCAGGGAAGGAAACACAGGGTAACCGGTGTCTCTTGGGACTCGTTAGAAACCACAGGGATGTACGCTGAGTGTGCCCATGAAAATGGGGCCTGTTGGAACTAGTCCTGCTTTCCCATTTTGAGGGCGGCATTCATGCCTGCCTTGAAGCTACATGACATTCCCGGCACCCGACAGTCCGGTGAGCCCTGGAAGAATGCTTCGCGGAAAATTATGAGTTTGCTCTCTCTAAACCAGGGGCTTCCGTGGCCGCGGTGGCGGTCCGCATGACAGGCTCTAGAGCTAAAGGGAACCTCAACATGAGAACTCGCTTCCAGGCTAGGCCCTGTGTAGCCGTGCAGAAAGGGAGCCATGCAGCTGTTTCCAGGAGTTCTTAGTCACTTACGTGCTTTATTTGAAAGGAAGTACACGTCCGGGAACTCCTAGGCCCCACGGGTGTGCCTCATTTTCCCTCCAAGGTCACTGAGTGCCTCCAGACACCTGTGGGCCAGCTGAGCAACGTCGAGGTCCATGGGTTGAGACCTCGGAGGACCTCTGTGTGTGCCGCGTGCTGGGCAACAACACACTGCGCATTCCTCGAGGAGCGGTTCACCTCCAGAGCCCTCGAGCACCCTGAGGACAACATGGCTGGTGAGTACGAAGTGCCCAGGAAGACTCTGTCATGGCCCTTGTGTGAGCTGCCATGAGAGAACGCTGTGCATGGAACACTGCGAGGCCCGTCCTCGTACCTGAAGTCACTCTGCTCGAGGAGAAAGTCAGCATCTTAGCATGCTGTGTCGCTACCGACACACCCAGCATGAACCCATGCCTGGAAGTAAGGCCCTGCTTTGCCGTGCAGAAGCGGAGGCGTGGTGCAGTTTCCAGGAGGCGGTGGCCTCTGCTCTGCATACCTTTAACGGCAGCACAGCTTTCTGGACACCTGGGAGGCTAGCCGGGGCACCCTGGTCCCGGCAGGAACACTGAGTACCCCCAGGTGCACCTGGGTCTGCTAAGCAACATCCAGGCCCGTAGCCCTTTAGAGCCCCTCTGTGCACGCCGAGCGTAGGGAAACACACTGCCCTCTCTTTTGGAGCAGCTTGGTTTCCTCAGCACTCGCACACGTTCACGAACACCGTTCTGGCACATGCCACATGGCGCGAAGGTCTTACGCATTGCCCTAGTCGGAGCTGCGCTCAGAGTAACCCTCGTCTTCGCATTCCATCCAGGACCTCCTGACTGAAGTCACCGTGCCTCCTAGAGGACGGCGGCTTGGGTTCTTACTGCAATTCAAGTCCTCTTCCTTCTGTGTCAGTGCAGGCAGCCCCAGGCCCAGAGGAGCAGCTACGGCGTTCCTTGGTGGAGACAGTTCGCTGGATGCGGGACTCCCTACTTCGATGAGTTGATTCAGGGAAGGAAACACAGGGTAACCGGTGTCTCTTGGGACTCGTTAGAAACCACAGGGATGTACGCTGAGTGTGCCCATGAAAATGGGGCCTGCTGGAACTAGTCCTGCTTTCCCATTTTGAGGGCGGCATTCATGCCTGCCTTGAAGCTACATGACATTCCCGGCACCCGACAGTCCGGTGAGCCCTGGAAGAATGCTTCGGGGAAAATTATGAGTTTGCTCTCTCTAAACCAGGGGCTTCCGTGGCCGCGGTGGCGGTCCGCATGACAGGCTCTAGAGCTAAAGGGAACCTCAACATGAGAACTCGCTTCCAGGCTAGGCCCTGTGTAGCCGTGCAGAAAGGGAGCCATGCAGTTGTTTCCAGGAGTTCTTAGTCACTTACGTGCTTTATTTGAAAGGAAGTACACGTCCGGGGACTCCTAGGCCCCACGGGTGTGCCTCATTTTCCCTCCAAGGTCACTGAGTGCCTCCAGACACCTGTGGGCCAGCTGAGCAACGTCGAGGTCCATGGGTTGAGACCTCGGAGGACCTCTGTGTGTGCCGCGTGCTGGGCAACAACACACTGCGCATTCCTCGAGGAGCGGTTCACCTCCAGAGCCCTCGAGCACCCTGAGGACAACATGGCTGGTGAGTACGAAGTGCCCAGGAAGACTCTGTCATGGCCCTTGTGTGAGCTGCCATGAGAGAACGCTGTGCATGGAACACTGCGAGGCCCGTCCTCGTACCTGAAGTCACTCTGCTCGAGGAGAAAGTCAGCATCTTAGCATGCTGTGTCGCTACCGACACACCCAGCATGAACCCATGCCTGGAAGTAAGGCCCTGCTTTGCCGTGCAGAAGCGGAGGCGTGGTGCAGTTTCCAGGAGGCGGTGGCCTCTGCTCTGCATACCTTTAACGGCAGCACAGCTTTCTGGACACCTGGGAGGCTAGCCGGGGCACCCTGTTCCCGGCAGGAACACTGAGTACCCCCAGGTGCACCTGGGTCTGCTAAGCAACATCCAGGCCCGTAGCCCTTTAGAGCCCCTCTGTGCACGCCGAGCGTAGGGAAACACACTGCCCTCTCTTTTGGAGCAGCTTGGTTTCCTCAGCACTCGCACACGTTCACGAACACCGTTCTGGCACATGCCACATGGCGCGAAGGTCTTACGCATTGCCCTAGTCGGAGCTGCGCTCAGAGTAACCCTCGTCTTCGCATTCCATCCAGGACCTCCTGACTGAAGTCACCGTGCCTCCTAGAGGACGGCGGCTTGGGTTCTTACTGCAATTCAAGTCCTCTTCCTTCTGTGTCAGTGCAGGCAGCCCCAGGCCCAGAGGAGCAGCTACGGCGTTCCTTGGTGGAGACAGTTCGCTGGATGCGGGACTCCCTACTTCGATGAGTTGATTCAGGGAAGGAAACACAGGGTAACCGGTGTCTCTTGGGACTCGTTAGAAACCACAGGGATGTACGCTGAGTGTGCCCATGAAAATGGGGCCTGCTGGAACTAGTCCTGCTTTCCCATTTTGAGGGCGGCATTCATGCCTGCCTTGAAGCTACATGACATTCCCGGCACCCGACAGTCCGGTGAGCCCTGGAAGAATGCTTCGGGGAAAATTATGAGTTTGCTCTCTCTAAACCAGGGGCTTCCGTGGCCGCGGTGGCGGTCCGCATGACAGGCTCTAGAGCTAAAGGGAACCTCAACATGAGAACTCGCTTCCAGGCTAGGCCCTGTGTAGCCGTGCAGAAAGGGAGCCATGCAGCTGTTTCCAGGAGTTCTTAGTCACTTACGTGCTTTATTTGAAAGGAAGTACACGTCCGGGGACTCCTAGGCCCCACGGGTGTGCCTCATTTTCCCTCCAAGGTCACTGAGTGCCTCCAGACACCTGTGGGCCAGCTGAGCAACGTCGAGGTCCATGGGTTGAGACCTCGGAGGACCTCTGTGTGTGCTGCGTGCTGGGCAACAACACACTGCGCATTCCTCGAGGAGCGGTTCACCTCCAGAGCCCTCGAGCACCCTGAGGACAACATGGCTGGTGAGTACGAAGTGCCCAGGAAGACTCTGTCATGGCCCTTGTGTGAGCTGCCATGAGAGAACGCTGTGCATGGAACACTGCGAGGCCCGTCCTCGTACCTGAAGTCACTCTGCTCGAGGAGAAAGTCAGCATCTTAGCATGCTGTGTCGCTACCGACACACCCAGCATGAACCCATGCCTGGAAGTAAGGCCCTGCTTTGCCGTGCAGAAGCGGAGGCGTGGTGCAGTTTCCAGGAGGCGGTGGCCTCTGCTCTGCATACCTTTAACGGCAGCACAGCTTTCTGGACACCTGGGAGGCTAGCCGGGGCACCCTGTTCCCGGCAGGAACACTGAGTACCCCCAGGTGCACCTGGGTCTGCTAAGCAACATCCAGGCCCGTAGCCCTTTAGAGCCCCTCTGTGCACGCCGAGCGTAGGGAAACACACTGCCCTCTCTTTTGGAGCAGCTTGGTTTCCTCAGCACTCGCACACGTTCACGAACACCGTTCTGGCACATGCCACATGGCGCGAAGGTCTTACGCATTGCCCTAGTCGGAGCTGCGCTCAGAGTAACCCTCGTCTTCGCATTCCATCCAGGACCTCCTGACTGAAGTCACCGTGCCTCCTAGAGGACGGCGGCTTGGGTTCTTACTGCAATTCAAGTCCTCTTCCTTCTGTGTCAGTGCAGGCAGCCCCAGGCCCAGAGGAGCAGCTACGGCGTTCCTTGGTGGAGACAGTTCGCTGGATGCGGGACTCCCTACTTCGATGAGTTGATTCAGGGAAGGAAACACAGGGTAACCGGTGTCTCTTGGGACTCGTTAGAAACCACAGGGATGTACGCTGAGTGTGCCCATGAAAACGGGGCCTGCTGGAACTAGTCCTGCTTTCCCATTTTGAGGGCGGCATTCATGCCTGCCTTGAAGCTACATGACATTCCCGGCACCCGACAGTCCGGTGAGCCCTGGAAGAATGCTTCGCGGAAAATTATGAGTTTGCTCTCTCTAAACCAGGGGCTTCCGTGGCCGCGGTGGCGGTCCGCATGACAGGCTCTAGAGCTAAAGGGAACCTCAACATGAGAACTCGCTTCCAGGCTAGGCCCTGTGTAGCCGTGCAGAAAGGGAGCCATGCAGCTGTTTCCAGGAGTTCTTAGTCACTTACGTGCTTTATTTGAAAGGAAGTACACGTCCGGGGACTCCTAGGCCCCACGGGTGTGCCTCATTTTCCCTCCAAGGTCACTGAGTGCCTCCAGACACCTGTGGGCCAGCTGAGCAACGTCGAGGTCCATGGGTTGAGACCTCGGAGGACCTCTGTGTGTGCCGCGTGCTGGGCAACAACACACTGCGCATTCCTCGAGGAGCGGTTCACCTCCAGAGCCCTCGAGCACCCTGAGGACAACATGGCTGGTGAGTACGAAGTGCCCAGGAAGACTCTGTCATGGCCCTTGTGTGAGCTGCCATGAGAGAACGCTGTGCATGGAACACTGCGAGGCCCGTCCTCGTACCTGAAGTCACTCTGCTCGAGGAGAAAGTCAGCATCTTAGCATGCTGTGTCGCTACCGACACACCCATCATGAACCCATGCCTGGAAGTAAGGCCCTGCTTTGCCGTGCAGAAGCGGAGGCGTGGTGCAGTTTCCAGGAGGCGGTGGCCTCTGCTCTGCATACCTTTAACGGCAGCACAGCTTTCTGGACACCTGGGAGGCTAGCCGGGGCACCCTGTTCCCGGCAGGAACACTGAGTATCCCCAGGTGCACCTGGGTCTGCTAAGCAACATCCAGGCCCGTAGCCCTTTAGAGCCCCTCTGTGCACGCCGAGCGTAGGGAAACACACTGCCCTCTCTTTTGGAGCAGCTTGGTTTCCTCAGCACTCGCACACGTTCACGAACACCGTTCTGGCACATGCCACATGGCGCGAAGATCTTACGCATTGCCCTAGTCGGAGCTGCGCTCAGAGTAACCCTCGTCTTCGCATTCCATCCAGGACCTCCTGACTGAAGTCACCATGCCTCGTAGAGGACGGCGGCTTGGGTTCTTACTGCAATTCAAGTCCTCTTCCTTCTGTGTCACTGCAGGCAGCCCCAGGCCCAGAGGAGCAGCTACGGTGTTCCTTGGTGGAGACAGTTCGCTAGATGCGGGACTCCCTACTTCGATGAGTTGATTCAGGGAAGGAAACACAAGGAAACCAGTGTCTCTTGGGACTCGTTAGAAACCACAGGGATGTACGCTGAGTGTGCCCATGAAAACGGGGGCCTGTTGGAACTAGCCCTGCTTTCCCATTTTGAGGGCTGCATTCATGCTTGCCTTGAAGCTCCCTCACATTCCCGGCTCCCAACAGGCCAGTGAGCCCTGGAAGAATGCTTCGGGGAAAATTATGAGTTTGCTCTCTCTAAACCAGGGGCTTCATTGGCCGTGGTGGTGGTCCGCATGACAGGCTCTAGAGCTAAAGGGAACCTCAACGTGAGAACTCGCCTCCAGGTTAGGCCCTGAGTAGCCATGCAGAAAGTGAGGCATGCAGCTGTTTCTAGGAGATCTTAGTGACTTACGCGCTTTGTTTTAAAGGAAGTACACGTCCGGGGACTCATAGGCCCCATGAGTGTGCATCATTTTCACTCCAAGGTCACTGAGTGCCTCCAGACACCTGTGGGCCAGCTGAGCAACGTCGAGGTCCATGGGTTGAGACCTCGGAGGACCTCTGTGCGTGCCGAGTGCTGGGCAACAACACACTGCGCATTCCTCGAGGAGCGGTTCACCTCCAGAGCCCTCGAGCACCCTGAGGACAACATGGCTGGTGAGTACGAAGTGCCCAGGAAGACTCTGTCATGGCCCTTGTGTGAGCTGCCATGAGAGAACGCTGTGCATGGAACACTGTGAGGCCCGTCCTCATACCTGAAGTCACTCTGCTCGAGGAGAAAGTCAGCATCTTAGCATGCTGTGTCGCTACCGACACACCCAGCATGAACCCATGCCTGGAAGTAAGGCCCTGCTTTGCCGTGCAGAAGCGGAGGCGTGGTGCAGTTTCCAGGAGGCGGTGGCCTCTGCTCTGCATACCTTTAACGGCAGCACAGCTTTCTGGACACCTGGGAGGCTAGCCGGGGCACCCTGTTCCCGGCAGGAACACTGAGTACCCCCAGGTGCACCTGGGTCTGCTAAGCAACATCCAGGCCCGTAGCCCTTTAGAGCCCCTCTGTGCACGCCGAGCGTAGGGAAACACACTGCCCTCTCTTTTGGAGCAGCTTGGTTTCCTCAGCACTCGCACACGTTCACGAACACCGTTCTGGCACATGCCACATGGCGCGAAGGTCTTACGCATTGCCCTAGTCGGAGCTGCGCTCAGAGTAACCCTCGTCTTCGCATTCCATCCAGGACCTCCTGACTGAAGTCACCGTGCCTCCTAGAGGACGGCGGCTTGGGTTCTTACTGCAATTCAAGTCCTCTTCCTTCTGTGTCAGTGCAGGCAGCCCCAGGCCCAGAGGAGCAGCTACGGCGTTCCTTGGTGGAGACAGTTCGCTGGATGCGGGACTCCCTACTTCGATGAGTTGATTCAGGGAAGGAAACACAGGGTAACCGGTGTCTCTTGGGACTCGTTAGAAACCACAGGGATGTACGCTGAGTGTGCCCATGAAAACGGGGCCTGCTGGAACTAGTCCTGCTTTCCCATTTTGAGGGCGGCATTCATGCCTGCCTTGAAGCTACATGACATTCCCGGCACCCGACAGTCCGGTGAGCCCTGGAAGAATGCTTCGGGGCAAATTATGAGTTTGCTCTCTCTAAACCAGGGGCTTCCGTGGCCGCGGTGGCGGTCCGCATGACAGGCTCTAGAGCTAAAGGGAACCTCAACATGAGAACTCGCTTCCAGGCTAGGCCCTGTGTAGCCGTGCAGAAAGGGAGCCATGCAGCTGTTTCCAGGAGTTCTTAGTCACTTACGTGCTTTATTTGAAAGGAAGTACACGTCCGGGGACTCCTAGGCCCCACGGGTGTGCCTCATTTTCCCTCCAAGGTCACTGAGTGCCTCCAGACACCTGTGGGCCAGCTGAGCAACGTCGAGGTCCATGGGTTGAGACCTCGGAGGACCTCTGTGTGTGCCGCGTGCTGGGCAACAACACACTGCGCATTCCTCGAGGAGCGGTTCACCTCCAGAGCCCTCGAGCACCCTGAGGACAACATGGCTGGTGAGTACGAAGTGCCCAGGAAGACTCTGTCATGGCCCTTGTGTGAGCTGCCATGAGAGAACGCTGTGCATGGAACACTGCGAGGCCCGTCCTCGTACCTGAAGTCACTCTGCTCGAGGAGAAAGTCAGCATCTTAGCATGCTGTGTCGCTACCGACACACCCAGCATGAACCCATGCCTGGAAGTAAGGCCCTGCTTTGCCGTGCAGAAGCGGAGGCGTGGTGCAGTTTCCAGGAGGCGGTGGCCTCTGCTCTGCATACCTTTAACGGCAGCACAGCTTTCTGGACACCTGGGAGGCTAGCCGGGGCACCCTGTTCCCGGCAGGAACACTGAGTATCCCCAGGTGCACCTGGGTCTGCTAAGCAACATCCAGGCCCGTAGCCCTTTAGAGCCCCTCTGTGCACGCCGAGCGTAGGGAAACACACTGCCCTCTCTTTTGGAGCAGCTTGGTTTCCTCAGCACTCGCACACGTTCACGAACACCGTTCTGGCACATGCCACATGGCGCGAAGGTCTTACGCATTGCCCTATTCGGAGCTGCGCTCAGAGTAACCCTCGTCTTCGCATTCCATCCAGGACCTCCTGACTGAAGTCACCGTGCCTCCTAGAGGACGGCGGCTTGGGTTCTTACTGCAATTCAAGTCCTCTTCCTTCTGTGTCAGTGCAGGCAGCCCCAGGCCCAGAGGAGCAGCTACGGCGTTCCTTGGTGGAGACAGTTCGCTGGATGCGGGACTCCCTACTTCGATGAGTTGATTCAGGGAAGGAAACACAGGGTAACCGGTGTCTCTTGGGACTCGTTAGAAACCACAGGGATGTACGCTGAGTGTGCCCATGAAAACGGGGCCTGCTGGAACTAGTCCTGCTTTCCCATTTTGAGGGCGGCATTCATGCCTGCCTTGAAGCTACATGACATTCCCGGCACCCGACAGTCCGGTGAGCCCTGGAAGAATGCTTCGGGGCAAATTATGAGTTTGCTCTCTCTAAACCAGGGGCTTCCGTGGCCGCGGTGGCGGTCCGCATGACAGGCTCTAGAGCTAAAGGGAACCTCAACATGAGAACTCGCTTCCAGGCTAGGCCCTGAGTAGCCGTGCAGAAAGGGAGCCATGCAGCTGTTTCCAGGAGTTCTTAGTCACTTACGTGCTTTATTTGAAAGGAAGTACACGTCCGGGGACTCCTAGGCCCCACGGGTGTGCCTCATTTTCCCTCCAAGGTCACTGAGTGCCTCCAGACACCTGTGGGCCAGCTGAGCAACGTCGAGGTCCATGGGTTGAGACCTCGGAGGACCTCTGTGTGTGCCGCGTGCTGGGCAACAACACACTGCGCATTCCTCGAGGAGCGGTTCACCTCCAGAGCCCTCGAGCACCCTGAGGACAACATGGCTGGTGAGTACGAAGTGCCCAGGAAGACTCTGTCATGGCCCTTGTGTGAGCTGCCATGAGAGAACGCTGTGCATGGAACACTGCGAGGCCCGTCCTCGTACCTGAAGTCACTCTGCTCGAGGAGAAAGTCAGCATCTTAGCATGCTGTGTCGCTACCGACACACCCAGCATGAACCCATGCCTGGAAGTAAGGCCCTGCTTTGCCGTGCAGAAGCGGAGGCGTGGTGCAGTTTCCAGGAGGCGGTGGCCTCTGCTCTGCATACCTTTAACGGCAGCACAGCTTTCTGGACACCTGGGAGGCTAGCCGGGGCACCCTGTTCCCGGCAGGAACACTGAGCACCCCCAGGTGCACCTGGGTCTGCTAAGCAACATCCAGGCCCGTAGCCCTTTAGAGCCCCTCTGTGCACGCCGAGCGTAGGGAAACACACTGCCCTCTCTTTTGGAGCAGCTTGGTTTCCTCAGCACTCGCACACGTTCACGAACACCGTTCTGGCACATGCCACATGGCGCGAAGGTCTTACGCATTGCCCTAGTCGGAGCTGCGCTCAGAGTAACCCTCGTCTTCGCATTCCATCCAGGACCTCCTGACTGAAGTCACCGTGCCTCCTAGAGGACGGCGGCTTGGGTCTTACTGCAATTCAACTCCTCTTCCTTCTGTGTCAGTGCAGGCAGCCCCAGGCCCAGAGGAGCAGCTACGGCGTTCCTTGGTGGAGACAGTTCGCTGGATGCGGGACTCCCTACTTCGATGAGTTGATTCAGGGAAGGAAACACAGGGTAACCGGTGTCTCTTGGGACTCGTTAGAAACCACAGGGATGTACGCTGAGTGTGCCCATGAAAACGGGGCCTGCTGGAACTAGTCCTGCTTTCCCATTTTGAGGGCGGCATTCATGCCTGCCTTGAAGCTACATGACATTCCCGGCACCCGACAGTCCGGTGAGCCCTGGAAGAATGCTTCGGGGAAAATTATGAGTTTGCTCTCTCTAAACCAGGGGCTTCCGTGGCCGCGGTGGCGGTCCGCATGACAGGCTCTAGAGCTAAAGGGAACCTCAACATGAGAACTCGCTTCCAGGTTAGGCCCTGAGTAGCCGTGCAGAAAGGGAGCCATGCAGCTGTTTCCAGGAGTTCTTAGTCACTTACGTGCTTTATTTGAAAGGAAGTACACGTCCGGGGACTCCTAGGCCCCACGGGTGTGCCTCATTTTCCCTCCAAGGTCACTGAGTGCCTCCAGACAACTGTGGGCCAGCTGAGCAACGTCGAGGTCCATGGGTTGAGACCTCGGAGGACCTCTGTGTGTGCCGCGTGCTGGGCAACAACACACTGCGCATTCCTCGAGGAGCGGTTCACCTCCAGAGCCCTCGAGCACCCTGAGGACAACATGGCTGGTGAGTACGAAGTGCCCAGGAAGACTCTGTCATGGCCCTTGTGTGAGCTGCCATGAGAGAACGCTGTGCATGGAACACTGCGAGGCCCGTCCTCGTACCTGAAGTCACTCTGCTCGAGGAGAAAGTCAGCATCTTAGCATGCTGTGTCGCTACCGACACACCCAGCATGAACCCATGCCTGGAAGTAAGGCCCTGCTTTGCCGTGCAGAAGCGGAGGCGTGGTGCAGTTTCCAGGAGGCGGTGGCCTCTGCTCTGCATACCTTTAACGGCAGCACAGCTTTCTGGACACCTGGGAGGCTAGCCGGGGCACCCTGTTCCCGGCAGGAACACTGAGTATCCCCAGGTGCACCTGGGTCTGCTAAGCAACATCCAGGCCCGTAGCCCTTTAGAGCCCCTCTGTGCACGCCGAGCGTAGGGAAACACACTGCCCTCTCTTTTGGAGCAGCTTGGTTTCCTCAGCACTCGCACACGTTCACGAACACCGTTCTGGCACATGCCACATGGCGCGAAAATCTTACGCATTGCCCTAGTCGGAGCTGCGCTCAGAGTAACCCTCGTCTTCGCATTCCATCCAGGACCTCCTGACTGAAGTCACCGTGCCTCCTAGAGGACGGCGGCTTGGGTTCTTACTGCAATTCAAGTCCTCTTCCTTCTGTGTCACTGCAGGCAGCCCCAGGCCCAGAGGAGCAGCTACGGTGTTCCTTGGTGGAGACAGTTCGCTAGATGCGGGACTCCCTACTTCGATGAGTTGATTCAGGGAAGGAAACACAAGGAAACCGGTGTCTCTTGGGACTCGATAGAAACCACAGGGATGTACGCTGAGTGTGCCCATGAAAACGGGGGCCTGTTGGAACTAGCCCTGCTTTCCCATTTTGAGGGCTGCATTCATGCTTGCCTTGAAGCTCCCTCACATTCCCGGCTCCCAACAGGCCAGTGAGCCCTGGAAGAATGCTTCGGGGAAAATTATGAGTTTGCTCTCTCTAAACCAGGGGCTTCATTGGCCGTGGTGGTGGTCCGCATGACAGGCTCTAGAGCTAAAGGGAACCTCAACGTGAGAACTCGCCTCCAGGTTAGGCCCTGAGTAGCCATGCAGAAAGTGAGGCATGCAGCTGTTTCTAGGAGATCTTAGTGACTTACGCGCTTTGTTTTAAAGGAAGTACACGTCCGGGGACTCATAGGCCCCATGAGTGTGCATCATTTTCACTCCAAGGTCACTGAGTGCCTCCAGACACCTGTGGGCCAGCTGAGCAACGTCGAGGTCCATGGGTTGAGACCTCGGAGGACCTCTGTGCGTGCCGAGTGCTGGGCAACAACACACTGCGCATTCCTCGAGGAGCGGTTCACCTCCAGAGCCCTCGAGCACCCTGAGGACAACATGGCTGGTGAGTACGAAGTGCCCAGGAAGACTCTGTCATGGCCCTTGTGTGAGCTGCCATGAGAGAACGCTGTGCATGGAACACTGTGAGGCCCGTCCTCGTACCTGAGGTCACTCTGCTCGAGGAGAAAGTCAGCATCTTAGCATGCTGTGTCGCTACCGACACACCCAGCATGAACCCATGCCTGGAAGTAAGGCCCTGCTTTGCCGTGCAGAAGCGGAGGCGTGGTGCAGTTTCCAGGAGGCGGTGGCCTCTGCTCTGCATACCTTTAACGGCAGCACAGCTTTCTGGACACCTGGGAGGCTAGCCGGGGCACCCTGTTCCCGGCAGGAACACTGAGTACCCCCAGTTGCACCTGGGTCTGCTAAGCAACATCCAGGCCCGTAGCCCTTTAGAGCCCCTCTGTGCACGCCGAGCGTAGGGAAACACACTGCCCTCTCTTTTGGAGCAGCTTGGTTTCCTCAGCACTCGCACACGTTCACGAACACCGTTCTGGCACATGCCACATGGCGCGAAGGTCTTACGCATTGCCCTAGTCGGAGCTGCGCTCAGAGTAACCCTCGTCTTCGCATTCCATCCAGGACCTCCTGACTGAAGTCACCGTGCCTCCTAGAGGACGGCGGCTTGGGTTCTTACTGCAATTCAAGTCCTCTTCCTTCTGTGTCAGTGCAGGCAGCCCCAGGCCCAGAGGAGCAGCTACGGCGTTCCTTGGTGGAGACAGTTCGCTGGATGCGGGACTCCCTACTTCGATGAGTTGATTCAGGGAAGGAAACACAGGGTAACCGGTGTCTCTTGGGACTCGTTAGAAACCACAGGGATGTAAGCTGAGTGTGCCCATGAAAACGGGGCCTGCTGGAACTAGTCCTGCTTTCCCATTTTGAGGGCGGCATTCATGCCTGCCTTGAAGCTACATGACATTCCCAGCACCCGACAGTCCGGTGAGCCCTGGAAGAATGCTTCGCGGAAAATTATGAGTTTGCTCTCTCTAAACCAGGGGCTTCCGTGGCCGCGGTGGCGGTCCGCATGACAGGCTCTAGAGCTAAAGGGAACCTCAACATGAGAACTCGCTTCCAGGCTAGGCCCTGAGTAGCCGTGCAGAAAGGGAGCCATGCAGCTGTTTCCAGGAGTTCTTAGTCACTTACGTGCTTTATTTGAAAGGAAGTACACGTCCGGGGACTCCTAGGCCCCACGGGTGTGCCTCATTTTCCCTCCAAGGTCACTGAGTGCCTCCAGACACCTGTGGGCCAGCTGAGCAACGTCGAGGTCCATGGGTTGAGACCTCGGAGGACCTCTGTGTGTGCCGCGTGCTGGGCAACAACACACTGCGCATTCCTCGAGGAGCGGTTCACCTCCAGAGCCCTCGAGCACCCTGAGGACAACATGGCTGGTGAGTACGAAGTGCCCAGGAAGACTCTGTCATGGCCCTTGTGTGAGCTGCCATGAGAGAACGCTGTGCATGGAACACTGCGAGGCCCGTCCTCGTACCTGAAGTCACTCTGCTCGAGGAGAAAGTCAGCATCTTAGCATGCTGTGTCGCTACCGACACACCCAGCATGAACCCATGCCTGGAAGTAAGGCCCTGCTTTGCCGTGCAGAAGCGGAGGCGTGGTGCAGTTTCCAGGAGGCGGTGGCCTCTGCTCTGCATAACTTTAACGGCAGCACAGCTTTCTGGACACCTGGGAGGCTAGCCGGGGCACCCTGTTCCCGGCAGGAACACTGAGTATCCCCAGGTGCACCTGGGTCTGCTAAGCAACATCCAGGCCCGTAGCCCTTTAGAGCCCCTCTGTGCACGCCGAGCGTAGGGAAACACACTGCCCTCTCTTTTGGAGCAGCTTGGTTTCCTCAGCACTCGCACACGTTCACGAACACCGTTCTGGCACATGCCACATGGCGCGAAGATCTTACGCATTGCCCTAGTCGGAGCTGCGCTCAGAGTAACCCTCGTCTTCGCATTCCATCCAGGACCTCCTGACTGAAGTCACCGTGCCTCCTAGAGGACGGCGGCTTGGGTTCTTACTGCAATTCAAGTCCTCTTCCTTCTGTGTCACTGCAGGCAGCCCCAGGCCCAGAGGAGCAGCTACGGTGTTCCTTGGTGGAGACAGTTCGCTAGATGCGGGACTCCCTACTTCGATGAGTTGATTCAGGGAAGGAAACACAAGGAAACCGGTGTCTCTTGGGACTCGATAGAAACCACAGGGATGTACGCTGAGTGTGCCCATGAAAACGGGGGCCTGTTGGAACTAGCCCTGCTTTCCCATTTTGAGGGCTGCATTCATGCTTGCCTTGAAGCTCCCTCACATTCCCGGCTCCCAACAGGCCAGTGAGCCCTGGAAGAATGCTTCGGGGAAAATTATGAGTTTGCTCTCTCTAAACCAGGGGCTTCATTGGCCGTGGTGGTGGTCCGCATGACAGGCTCTAGAGCTAAAGGGAACCTCAACGTGAGAACTCGCCTCCAGGTTAGGCCCTGAGTAGCCATGCAGAAAGTGAGGCATGCAGCTGTTTCTAGGAGATCTTAGTGACTTACGCGCTTTGTTTTAAAGGAAGTACACGTCCGGGGACTCATAGGCCCCATGAGTGTGCATCATTTTCACTCCAAGGTCACTGAGTGCCTCCAGACACCTGTGGGCCAGCTGAGCAACGTCGAGGTCCATGGGTTGAGACCTCGGAGGACCTCTGTGCGTGCCGAGTGCTGGGCAACAACACACTGCGCATTCCTCGAGGAGCGGTTCACCTCCAGAGCCCTCGAGCACCCTGAGGACAACATGGCTGGTGAGTACGAAGTGCCCAGGAAGACTCTGTCATGGCCCTTGTGTGAGCTGCCATGAGAGAACGCTGTGCATGGAACACTGTGAGGCCCGTCCTCGTACCTGAGGTCACTCTGCTCGAGGAGAAAGTCAGCATCTTAGCATGCTGTGTCGCTACCGACACACCCAGCATGAACCCATGCCTGGAAGTAAGGCCCTGCTTTGCCGTGCAGAAGCGGAGGCGTGGTGCAGTTTCCAGGAGGCGGTGGCCTCTGCTCTGCATACCTTTAACGGCAGCACAGCTTTCTGGACACCTGGGAGGCTAGCCGGGGCACCCTGTTCCCGGCAGGAACACTGAGTACCCCCAGGTGCACCTGGGTCTGCTAAGCAACATCCAGGCCCGTAGCCCTTTAGAGCCCCTCTGTGCACGCCGAGCGTAGGGAAACACACTGCCCTCTCTTTTGGAGCAGCTTGGTTTCCTCAGCACTCGCACACGTTCACGAACACCGTTCTGGCACATGCCACATGGCGCGAAGGTCTTACGCATTGCCCTAGTCGGAGCTGCGCTCAGAGTAACCCTCGTCTTCGCATTCCATCCAGGACCTCCTGACTGAAGTCACCGTGCCTCCTAGAGGACGGCGGCTTGGGTTCTTACTGCAATTCAACTCCTCTTCCTTCTGTGTCAGTGCAGGCAGCCCCAGGCCCAGAGGAGCAGCTACGGCGTTCCTTGGTGGAGACAGTTCGCTGGATGCGGGACTCCCTACTTCGATGAGTTGATTCAGGGAAGGAAACACAGGGTAACCGGTGTCTCTTGGGACTCGTTAGAAACCACAGGGATGTACGCTGAGTGTGCCCATGAAAACGGGGCCTGCTGGAACTAGTCCTGCTTTCCCATTTTGAGGGCGGCATTAATGCCTGCCTTGAAGCTACATGACATTCCCAGCACCCGACAGTCCGGTGAGCCCTGGAAGAATGCTTCGCGGAAAATTATGAGTTTGCTCTCTCTAAACCAGGGGCTTCCGTGGCCGCGGTGGCGGTCCGCATGACAGGCTCTAGAGCTAAAGGGAACCTCAACATGAGAACTCGCTTCCAGGCTAGGCCCTGAGTAGCCGTGCAGAAAGGGAGCCATGCAGCTGTTTCCAGGAGTTCTTAGTCACTTACGTGCTTTATTTGAAAGGAAGTACACGTCCGGGGACTCCTAGGCCCCACGGGTGTGCCTCATTTTCCCTCCAAGGTCACTGAGTGCCTCCAGACACCTGTGGGCCAGCTGAGCAACGTCGAGGTCCATGGGTTGAGACCTCGGAGGACCTCTGTGTGTGCCGCGTGCTGGGCAACAACACACTGCGCATTCCTCGAGGAGCGGTTCACCTCCAGAGCCCTCGAGCACCCTGAGGACAACATGGCTGGTGAGTACGAAGTGCCCAGGAAGACTCTGTCATGGCCCTTGTGTGAGCTGCCATGAGAGAACGCTGTGCATGGAACACTGCGAGGCCCGTCCTCGTACCTGAAGTCACTCTGCTCGAGGAGAAAGTCAGCATCTTAGCATGCTGTGTCGCTACCGACACACCCAGCATGAACCCATGCCTGGAAGTAAGGCCCTGCTTTGCCATGCAGAAGCGGAGGCGTGGTGCAGTTTCCAGGAGGCGGTGGCCTCTGCTCTGCATACCTTTAACGGCAGCACAGCTTTCTGGACACCTGGGAGGCTAGCCGGGGCACCCTGTTCCCGGCAGGAACACTGAGTAACCCCAGGTGCACCTGGGTCTGCTAAGCAACATCCAGGCCCGTAGCCCTTTAGAGCCCCTCTGTGCACGCCGAGCGTAGGGAAACACACTGCCCTCTCTTTTGGAGCAGCTTGGTTTCCTCAGCACTCGCACACGTTCACGAACACCGTTCTGGCACATGCCACATGGCGCGAAGGTCTTACGCATTGCCCTATTCGGAGCTGCGCTCAGAGTAACCCTCGTCTTCGCATTCCATCCAGGACCTCCTGACTGAAGTCACCGTGCCTCCTAGAGGACGGCGGCTTGGGTCTTACTGCAATTCAACTCCTCTTCCTTCTGTGTCAGTGCAGGCAGCCCCAGGCCCAGAGGAGCAGCTACGGCGTTCCTTGGTGGAGACAGTTCGCTGGATGCGGGACTCCCTACTTCGATGAGTTGATTCAGGGAAGGAAACACAGGGTAACCGGTGTCTCTTGGGACTCGTTAGAAACCACAGGGATGTACGCTGAGTGTGCCCATGAAAACGGGGCCTGCTGGAACTAGTCCTGCTTTCCCATTTTGAGGGCGGCATTCATGCCTGCCTTGAAGCTACATGACATTCCCGGCACCCGACAGTCCGGTGAGCCCTGGAAGAATGCTTCGGGGAAAATTATGAGTTTGCTCTCTCTAAACCAGGGGCTTCCGTGGCCGCGGTGGCGGTCCGCATGACAGGCTCTAGAGCTAAAGGGAACCTCAACATGAGAACTCGCTTCCAGGCTAGGCCCTGAGTAGCCGTGCAGAAAGGGAGCCATGCAGCTGTTTCCAGGAGTTCTTAGTCACTTACGTGCTTTATTTGAAAGGAAGTACACGTCCGGGGACTCCTAGGCCCCACGGGTGTGCCTCATTTTCCCTCCAAGGTCACTGAGTGCCTCCAGACACCTGTGGGCCAGCTGAGCAACGTCGAGGTCCATGGGTTGAGACCTCGGAGGACCTCTGTGTGTGCCGCGTGCTGGGCAACAACACACTGCGCATTCCTCGAGGAGCGGTTCACCTCCAGAGCCCTCGAGCACCCTGAGGACAACATGGCTGGTGAGTACGAAGTGCCCAGGAAGACTCTGTCATGGCCCTTGTGTGAGCTGCCATGAGAGAACGCTGTGCATGGAACACTGCGAGGCCCGTCCTCGTACCTGAAGTCACTCTGCTCGAGGAGAAAGTCAGCATCTTAGCATGCTGTGTCGCTACCGACACACCCAGCATGAACCCATGCCTGGAAGTAAGGCCCTGCTTTGCCATGCAGAAGCGGAGGCGTGGTGCAGTTTCCAGGAGGCGGTGGCCTCTGCTCTGCATACCTTTAACGGCAGCACAGCTTTCTGGACACCTGGGAGGCTAGCCGGGGCACCCTGTTCCCGGCAGGAACACTGAGTACCCCCAGGTGCACCTGGGTCTGCTAAGCAACATCCAGGCCCGTAGCCCTTTAGAGCCCCTCTGTGCACGCCGAGCGTAGGGAAACACACTGCCCTCTCTTTTGGAGCAGCTTGGTTTCCTCAGCACTCGCACACGTTCACGAACACCGTTCTGGCACATGCCACATGGCGCGAAGGTCTTACGCATTGCCCTATTCGGAGCTGCGCTCAGAGTAACCCTCGTCTTCGCATTCCATCCAGGACCTCCTGACTGAAGTCACCGTGCCTCCTAGAGGACGGCGGCTTGGGTCTTACTGCAATTCAACTCCTCTTCCTTCTGTGTCAGTGCAGGCAGCCCCAGGCCCAGAGGAGCAGCTACGGCGTTCCTTGGTGGAGACAGTTCGCTGGATGCGGGACTCCCTACTTCGATGAGTTGATTCAGGGAAGGAAACACAGGGTAACCGGTGTCTCTTGGGACTCGTTAGAAACCACAGGGATGTACGCTGAGTGTGCCCATGAAAACGGGGCCTGCTGGAACTAGTCCTGCTTTCCCATTTTGAGGGCGGCATTCATGCCTGCCTTGAAGCTACATGACATTCCCGGCACCCGACAGTCCGGTGAGCCCTGGAAGAATGCTTCGGGGAAAATTATGAGTTTGCTCTCTCTAAACCAGGGGCTTCCGTGGCCGCGGTGGCGGTCCGCATGACAGGCTCTAGAGCTAAAGGGAACCTCAACATGAGAACTCGCTTCCAGGTTAGGCCCTGAGTAGCCGTGCAGAAAGGGAGCCATGCAGCTGTTTCCAGGAGTTCTTAGTCACTTACGTGCTTTATTTGAAAGGAAGTACACGTCCGGGGACTCCTAGGCCCCACGGGTGTGCCTCATTTTCCCTCCAAGGTCACTGAGTGCCTCCAGACACCTGTGGGCCAGCTGAGCAACGTCGAGGTCCATGGGTTGAGACCTCGGAGGACCTCTGTGTGTGCCGCGTGCTGGGCAACAACACACTGCGCATTCCTTGAGGAGCGGTTCACCTCCAGAGCCCTCGAGCACCCTGAGGACAACATGGCTGGTGAGCACGAAGTGCCCAGGAAGACTCTGTCATGGCCCTTGTGTGAGCTGCCATGAGAGAACGCTGTGCATGGAACACTGCGAGGCCCGTCCTCGTACCTGAAGTCACTCTGCTCGAGGAGAAAGTCAGCATCTTAGCATGCTGTGTCGCTACCGACACACCCAGCATGAACCCATGCCTGGAAGTAAGGCCCTGCTTTGCCGTGCAGAAGCGGAGGCGTGGTGCAGTTTCCAGGAGGTGGTGGCCTCTGCTCTGCATACCTTTAACGGCAGCACAGCTTTCTGGACACCTGGGAGGCTAGCCGGGGCACCCTGTTCCCGGCAGGAACACTGAGCACCCCCAGGTGCACCTGGGTCTGCTAAGCAACATCCAGGCCCGTAGCCCTTTAGAGCCCCTCTGTGCACGCCGAGCGTAGGGAAACACACTGCCCTCTCTTTTGGAGCAGCTTGCTTTCCTCAGCACTCGCACACGTTCACGAACACCGTTCTGGCACATGCCACATGGCGCGAAGGTCTTACGCATTGCCCTAGTCGGAGCTGCGCTCAGAGTAACCCTCGTCTTCGCATTCCATCCAGGACCTCCTGACTGAAGTCACCGTGCCTCCTAGAGGACGGCGGCTTGGGTCTTACTGCAATTCAAGTCCTCTTCCTTCTGTGTCAGTGCAGGCAGCCCCAGGCCCAGAGGAGCAGCTACGGCGTTCCTTGGTGGAGACAGTTCGCTGGATGCGGGACTCCCTACTTCGATGAGTTGATTCAGGGAAGGAAACACAGGGTAACCGGTGTCTCTTGGGACTCGTTAGAAACCACAGGGATGTACGCTGAGTGTGCCCATGAAAACGGGGCCTGCTGGAACTAGTCCTGCTTTCCCATTTTGAGGGCGGCATTCATGCCTGCCTTGAAGCTACATGACATTCCCGGCACCCGACAGTCCGGTGAGCCCTGGAAGAATGCTTCGGGGAAAATTATGAGTTTGCTCTCTCTAAACCAGGGGCTTCCGCGGCCGCGGTGGCGGTCCGCATGACAGGCTCTAGAGCTAAAGGGAACCTCAACATGAGAACTGGCTTCCAGGCTAGGCCCTGTGTAGCCGTGCAGAAAGGGAGCCATGCAGCTGTTTCCAGGAGTTCTTAGTCACTTACGTGCTTTATTTGAAAGGAAGTACACGTCCGGGGACTCCTAGGCCCCACGGGTGTGCCTCATTTTCCCTCCAAGGTCACTGAGTGCCTCCAGACACCTGTGGGCCAGCTGAGCAACGTCGAGGTCCATGGGTTGAGACCTCGGAGGACCTCTGTGTGTGCCGCGTGCTGGGCAACAACACACTGCGCATTCCTCGAGGAGCGGTTCACCTCCAGAGCCCTCGAGCACCCTGAGGACAACATGGCTGGTGAGCACGAAGTGCCCAGGAAGACTCTGTCATGGCCCTTGTGTGAGCTGACATGAGAGAACGCTGTGCATGGAACACTGCGAGGCCCGTCCTCGTACCTGAAGTCACTCTGCTCGAGGAGAAAGTCAGCATCTTAGCATGCTGTGTCGCTACCGACACACCCAGCATGAACCCATGCCTGGAAGTAAGGCCCTGCTTTGCCGTGCAGAAGCGGAGGCGTGGTGCAGTTTCCAGGAGGCGGTGGCCTCTGCTCTGCATACCTTTAACGGCAGCACAGCTTTCTGGACACCTGGGAGGCTAGCCGGGGCACCCTGTTCCCGGCAGGAACACTGAGTACCCCCAGGTGCACCTGGGTCTGCTAAGCAACATCCAGGCCCGTAGCCCTTTAGAGCCCCTCTGTGCATGCCGAGCGTAGGGAAACACACTGCCCTCTCTTTTGGAGCAGCTTGGTTTCCTCAGCACTCGCACACGTTCACGAACACCGTTCTGGCACATGCCACATGGCGCGAAGGTCTTACGCATTGCCCTAGTCGGAGCTGCGCTCAGAGTAACCCTCGTCTTCGCATTCCATCCAGGACCTCCTGACTGAAGTCACCGTGCCTCCTAGAGGACGGCGGCTTGGGTTCTTACTGCAATTCAAGTCCTCTTCCTTCTGTGTCAGTGCAGGCAGCCCCAGGCCCAGAGGAGCAGCTACGGCGTTCCTTGGTGGAGACAGTTCGCTGGATGCGGGACTCCCTACTTCGATGAGTTGATTCAGGGAAGGAAACACAGGGTAACCGGTGTCTCTTGGGACTCGTTAGAAACCACAGGGATGTACGCTGAGTGTGCCCATGAAAACGGGGCCTGCTGGAACTAGTCCTGCTTTCCCATTTTGAGGGCGGCATTCATGCCTGCCTTGAAGCTACATGACATTCCCGGCACCCGACAGTCCGGTGAGCCCTGGAAGAATGCTTCGGGGAAAATTATGAGTTTGCTCTCCCTAAACCAGGGGCTTCCGTGGCCGCGGTGGCGGTCCGCATGACAGGCTCTAGAGCTAAAGGGAACCTCAACATGAGAACTCGCTTCCAGGTTAGGCCCTGAGTAGCCGTGCAGAAAGGGAGCCATGCAGCTGTTTCCAGGAGTTCTTAGTCACTTACGTGCTTTATTTGAAAGGAAGTACACGTCCGGGGACTCCTAGGCCCCATGGGTGTGCCTCATTTTCCCTCCAAGGTCACTGAGTGCCTCCAGACAACTGTGGGCCAGCTGAGCAACGTCGAGGTCCATGGGTTGAGACCTCGGAGGACCTCTGTGTGTGCCGCGTGCTGGGCAACAACACACTGCGCATTCCTCGAGGAGCGGTTCACCTCCAGAGCCCTCGAGCACCCTGAGGACAACATGGCTGGTGAGTACGAAGTGCCCAGGAAGACTCTGTCATGGCCCTTGTGTGAGCTGCCATGAGAGAACGCTGTGCATGGAACACTGCGAGGCCCGTCCTCGTACCTGAAGTCACTCTGCTCGAGGAGAAAGTCAGCATCTTAGCATGCTGTGTCGCTACCGACACACCCAGCATGAACCCATGCCTGGAAGTAAGGCCCTGCTTTGCCGTGCAGAAGCGGAGGCGTGGTGCAGTTTCCAGGAGGCGGTGGCCTCTGCTCTGCATACCTTTAACGGCAGCACAGCTTTCTGGACACCTGGGAGGCTAGCCGGGGCACCCTGTTCCCGGCAGGAACACTGAGTACCCCCAGGTGCACCTGGGTCTGCTAAGCAACATCCAGGCCCGTAGCCCTTTAGAGCCCCTCTGTGCACGCCGAGCATAGGGAAACACACTGCCCTCTCTTTTGGAGCAGCTTGGTTTCCTCAGCACTCGCACACGTTCACGAACACCGTTCTGGCACATGCCACATGGCGCGAAGGTCTTACGCATTGCCCTATTCGGAGCTGCGCTCAGAGTAACCCTCGTCTTCGCATTCCATCCAGGACCTCCTGACTGAAGTCACCGTGCCTCCTAGAGGACGGCGGCTTGGGTTCTTACTGCAATTCAAGTCCTCTTCCTTCTGTGTCAGTGCAGGCAGCCCCAGGCCCAGAGGAGCAGCTACGGCGTTCCTTGGTGGAGACAGTTCGCTGGATGTGGGACTCCCTACTTCGATGAGTTGATTCAGGGAAGGAAACACAGGGTAACCGGTGTCTCTTGGGACTCGTTAGAAACCACAGGGATGTACGCTGAGTGTGCCCATGAAAACGGGGCCTGCTGGAACTAGTCCTGCTTTCCCATTTTGAGGGCGGCATTCATGCCTGCCTTGAAGCTACATGACATTCCCGGCGCCCGACAGTCCGGTGAGCCCTGGAAGAATGCTTCGGGGAAAATTATGAGTTTGCTCTCCCTAAACCAGGGGCTTCCGTGGCCGCGGTGGCGGTCCGCATGACAGGCTCTAGAGCTAAAGGGAACCTCAACATGAGAACTCGCTTCCAGGTTAGGCCCTGAGTAGCCGTGCAGAAAGGGAGCCATGCAGCTGTTTCCAGGAGTTCTTAGTCACTTACGTGCTTTATTTGAAAGGAAGTACACGTCCGGGGACTCCTAGGCCCCACGGGTGTGCCTCATTTTCCCTCCAAGGTCACTGAGTGCCTCCAGACACCTGTGGGCCAGCTGAGCAACGTCGAGGTCCATGGGTTGAGACCTCGGAGGACCTCTGTGTGTGCCGCGTGCTGGGCAACAACACACTGCGCATTCCTCAAGGAGCGGTTCACCTCCAGAGCCCTCGAGCACCCTGAGGACAACATGGCTGGTGAGTACGAAGTGCCCAGGAAGACTCTGTCATGGCCCTTGTGTGAGCTGCCATGAGAGAACGCTGTGCATGGAACACTGCGAGGCCCGTCCTCGTACCTGAAGTCACTCTGCTCGAGGAGAAAGTCAGCATCTTAGCATGCTGTGTCGCTACCGACACACCCAGCATGAACCCATGCCTGGAAGTAAGGCCCTGCTTTGCCGTGCAGAAGCGGAGGCGTGGTGCAGTTTCCAGGAGGCGGTGGCCTCTGCTCTGCATACCTTTAACGGCAGCACAGCTTTCTGGACACCTGGGAGGCTAGCCGGGGCACCCTGTTCCCGGCAGGAACACTGAGCACCCCCAGGTGCACCTGGGTCTGCTAAGCAACATCCAGGCCCGTAGCCCTTTAGAGCCCCTCTGTGCACGCCGAGTGTAGGGAAACACACTGCCCTCTCTTTTGGAGCAGCTTGGTTTCCTCAGCACTCGCACACGTTCACGAACACCGTTCTGGCACATGCCACATGGCGCGAAGGTCTTACGCATTGCCCTAGTCGGAGCTGCGCTCAGAGTAACCCTCGTCTTCGCATTCCATCCAGGACCTCCTGACTGAAGTCACCGTGCCTCCTAGAGGACGGCGGCTTGGGTCTTACTGCAATTCAACTCCTCTTCCTTCTGTGTCACTGCAGGCAGCCCCAGGCCCAGAGGAGCAGCTACGGCGTTCCTTGGTGGAGACAGTTCGCTGGATGCGGGACTCCCTACTTCGATGAGTTGATTCAGGGAAGGAAACACAGGGTAACCGGTGTCTCTTGGGACTCGTTAGAAACCACAGGGATGTACGCTGAGTGTGCCCATGAAAACGGGGCCTGCTGGAACTAGTCCTGCTTTCCCATTTTGAGGGCGGCATTCATGCCTGCCTTGAAGCTACATGACATTCCCGGCACCCGACAGTCCGGTGAGCCCTGGAAGAATGCTTCGGGGAAAATTATGAGTTTGCTCTCTCTAAACCAGGGGCTTCCGTGGCCGCGGTGGCGGTCCGCATGACAGGCTCTAGAGCTAAAGGGAACCTCAACATGAGAACTCGCTTCCAGGTTAGGCCCTGAGTAGCCGTGCAGAAAGGGAGCCATGCAGCTGTTTCCAGGAGTTCTTAGTCACTTACGTGCTTTATTTGAAAGGAAGTACACGTCCGGGGACTCCTAGGCCCCACGGGTGTGCCTCATTTTCCCTCCAAGGTCACTGAGTGCCTCCAGACAACTGTGGGCCAGCTGAGCAACGTCGAGGTCCATGGGTTGAGACCTCGGAGGACCTCTGTGTGTGCCACGTGCTGGGCAACAACACACTGCGCATTCCTCGAGGAGCGGTTCACCTCCAGAGCCCTCGAGCACCCTGAGGACAACATGGCTGGTGAGTACGAAGTGCCCAGGAAGACTCTGTCATGGCCCTTGTGTGAGCTGCCATGAGAGAACGCTGTGCATGGAACACTGCGAGGCCCGTCCTCGTACCTGAAGTCACTCTGCTCGAGGAGAAAGTCAGCATCTTAGCATGCTGTGTCGCTACCGACACACCCAGCATGAACCCATGCCTGGAAGTAAGGCCCTGCTTTGCCGTGCAGAAGCGGAGGCGTGGTGCAGTTTCCAGGAGGCGGTGGCCTCTGCTCTGCATACCTTTAACGGCAGCACAGCTTTCTGGACACCTGGGAGGCTAGCCGGGGCACCCTGTTCCCGGCAGGAACACTGAGTACCCCCAGGTGCACCTGGGTCTGCTAAGCAACATCCAGGCCCGTAGCCCTTTAGAGCCCCTCTGTGCACGCCGAGCGTAGGGAAACACACTGCCCTCTCTTTTGGAGCAGCTTGGTTTCCTCAGCACTCGCACACGTTCACGAACACCGTTCTGGCACATGCCACATGGCGCGAAGGTCTTACGCATTGCCCTAGTCGGAGCTGCGCTCAGAGTAACCCTCGTCTTCGCATTCCATCCAGGACCTCCTGACTGAAGTCACCGTGCCTCCTAGAGGACGGCGGCTTGGGTTCTTACTGCAATTCAACTCCTCTTCCTTCTGTGTCAGTGCAGGCAGTCCCAGGCCCAGAGGAGCAGCTACGGCGTTCCTTGGTGGAGACAGTTCGCTGGATGCGGGACTCCCTACTTCGATGAGTTGATTCAGGGAAGGAAACACAGGGTAACCGGTGTCTCTTGGGACTCGTTAGAAACCTCAGGGATGTATGCTGAGTGTGCCCATGAAAACGGGGCCTGCTGGAACTAGTCCTGCTTTCCCATTTTGAGGGCGGCATTCATGCCTGCCTTGAAGCTACATGACATTCCCGGCACCCGACAGTCCGGTGAGCCCTGGAAGAATGCTTCGCGGAAAATTATGAGTTTGCTCTCCCTAAACCAGGGGCTTCCGTGGCCGCGGTGGCGGTCCGCATGACAGGCTCTAGAGCTAAAGGGAACCTCAACATGAGAACTCGCTTCCAGGTTAGGCCCTGAGTAGCCGTGCAGAAAGGGAGCCATGCAGCTGTTTCCAGGAGTTCTTAGTCACTTACGTGCTTTATTTGAAAGGAAGTACACGTCCGGGGACTCCTAGGCCCCACGGGTGTGCCTCATTTTCCCTCCACGGTCACTGAGTGCCTCCAGACACCTGTGGGCCAGCTGAGCAACGTCGAGGTCCATGGGTTGAGACCTCGGAGGACCTCTGTGTGTGCCGCGTGCTGGGCAACAACACACTGCGCATTCCTCGAGGAGCGGTTCACCTCCAGAGCCCTCGAGCACCCTGAGGACAACATGGCTGGTGAGCACGAAGTGCCCAGGAAGACTCTGTCATGGCCCTTGTGTGAGCTGCCATGAGAGAACGCTGTGCATGGAACACTGCGAGGCCCGTCCTCGTACCTGAAGTCACTCTGCTCGAGGAGAAAGTCAGCATCTTAGCATGCTGTGTCGCTACCGACACACCCAGCATGAACCCATGCCTGGAAGTAAGGCCCTGCTTTGCCGTGCAGAAGCGGAGGCGTGGTGCAGTTTCCAGGAGGCGGTGGCCTCTGCTCTGCATACCTTTAACGGCAGCACAGCTTTCTGGACACCTGGGAGGCTAGCCGGGGCACCCTGTTCCCGGCAGGAACACTGAGCACCCCCAGGTGCACCTGGGTCTGCTAAGCAACATCCAGGCCCGTAGCCCTTTAGAGCCCCTCTGTGCACGCCGAGCGTAGGGAAACACACTGCCCTCTCTTTTGGAGCAGCTTGGTTTCCTCAGCACTCGCACACGTTCACGAACACCGTTCTGGCACATGCCACATGGCGCGAAGGTCTTACGCATTGCCCTATTCGGAGCTGCGCTCAGAGTAACCCTCGTCTTCGCATTCCATCCAGGACCTCCTGACTGAAGTCACCGTGCCTCCTAGAGGACGGCGGCTTGGGTCTTACTGCAATTCAACTCCTCTTCCTTCTGTGTCAGTGCAGGCAGCCCCAGGCCCAGAGGAGCAGCTACGGCGTTCCTTGGTGGAGACAGTTCGCTGGATGCGGGACTCCCTACTTCGATGAGTTGATTCAGGGAAGGAAACACAGGGTAACCGGTGTCTCTTGGGACTCGTTAGAAACCACAGGGATGTACGCTGAGTGTGCCCATGAAAACGGGGCCTGCTGGAACTAGTCCTGCTTTCCCATTTTGAGGGCGGCATTCATGCCTGCCTTGAAGCTACATGACATTCCCGGCGCCCGACAGTCCGGTGAGCCCTGGAAGAATGCTTCGGGGAAAATTATGAGTTTGCTCTCCCTAAACCAGGGGCTTCCGTGGCCGCGGTGGCGGTCCGCATGACAGGCTCTAGAGCTAAAGGGAACCTCAACATGAGAACTCGCTTCCAGGTTAGGCCCTGAGTAGCCGTGCAGAAAGGGAGCCATGCAGCTGTTTCCAGGAGTTCTTAGTCACTTACGTGCTTTATTTGAAAGGAAGTACACGTCCGGGGACTCCTAGGCCCCACGGGTGTGCCTCATTTTCCCTCCAAGGTCACTGAGTGCCTCCAGACAACTGTGGGCCAGCTGAGCAACGTCGAGGTCCATGGGTTGAGACCTCGGAGGACCTCTGTGTGTGCCGCGTGCTGGGCAACAACACACTGCACATTCCTCGAGGAGCGGTTCACCTCCAGAGCCCTCGAGCACCCTGAGGACAACATGGCTGGTGAGTACGAAGTGCCCAGGAAGACTCTGTCATGGCCCTTGTGTGAGCTGCCATGAGAGAACGCTGTGCATGGAACACTGCGAGGCCCGTCCTCGTACCTGAAGTCACTCTGCTCGAGGAGAAAGTCAGCATCTTAGCATGCTGTGTCGCTACCGACACACCCAGCATGAACCCATGCCTGGAAGTAAGGCCCTGCTTTGCCGTGCAGAAGCGGAGGCGTGGTGCAGTTTCCAGGAGGCGGTGGCCTCTGCTCTGCATACCTTTAACGGCAGCACAGCTTTCTGGACACCTGGGAGGCTAGCCGGGGCACCCTGTTCCCGGCAGGAACACTGAGTACCCCCAGGTGCACCTGGGTCTGCTAAGCAACATCCAGGCCCGTAGCCCTTTAGAGCCCCTCTGTGCACGCCGAGCGTAGGGAAACACACTGCCCTCTCTTTTGGAGCAGCTTGGTTTCCTCAGCACTCGCACACGTTCACGAACACCGTTCTGGCACATGCCACATGGCGCGAAGGTCTTACGCATTGCCCTAGTCAGAGCTGCGCTCAGAGTAACCCTCGTCTTCGCATTCCATCCAGGACCTCCTGACTGAAGTCACCGTGCCTCCTAGAGGACGGCGGCTTGGGTTCTTACTGCAATTCAAGTCCTCTTCCTTCTGTGTCAGTGCAGGCAGCCCCAGGCCCAGAGGAGCAGCTACGGCGTTCCTTGGTGGAGACAGTTCGCTGGATGCGGGACTCCCTACTTCGATGAGTTGATTCAGGGAAGGAAACACAGGGTAACCGGTGTCTCTTGGGACTCGTTAGAAACCACAGGGATGTACGCTGAGTGTGCCCATGAAAACGGGGGCCTGTTGGAACTAGCCCTGCTTTCCCATTTTGAGGGCTGCATTCATGCTTGCCTTGAAGCTCCCTCACATTCCCGGCTCCCAACAGGCCAGTGAGCCCTGGAAGAATGCTTCGGGGAAAATTATGAGTTTGCTCTCTCTAAACCAGGGGCTTCCGTGGCCGCGGTGGCGGTCCGCATGACAGGCTCTAGAGCTAAAGGGAACCTCAACATGAGAACTCGCTTCCAGGCTAGGCCCTGTGTAGCCGTGCAGAAAGGGAGCCATGCAGCTGTTTCCAGGAATTCTTAGTCACTTACGTGCTTTATTTGAAAGGAAGTACACGTCCGGGGACTCCTAGGCCCCACGGGTGTGCCTCATTTTCCCTCCAAGGTCACTGAGTGCCTCCAGACACCTGTGGGCCAGCTGAGCAACGTCGAGGTCCATGGGTTGAGACCTCGGAGGACCTCTGTGTGTGCCGCGTGCTGGGCAACAACACACTGCGCATTCCTCGAGGAGCGGTTCACCTCCAGAGCCCTCGAGCACCCTGAGGACAACATGGCTGGTGAGTACGAAGTGCCCAGGAAGACTCTGTCATGGCCCTTGTGTGAGCTGCCATGAGAGAACGCTGTGCATGGAACACTGCGAGGCTCGTCCTCGTACCTGAAGTCACTCTGCTCGAGGAGAAAGTCAGCATCTTAGCATGCTGTGTCGCTACCGACACACCCAGCATGAACCCATGCCTGGAAGTAAGGCCCTGCTTTGCCGTGCAGAAGCGGAGGCATGGTGCAGTTTCCAGGAGGCGTTGGCCTCTGCTCTGCATACCTTTAACGGCAGCACAGCTTTCTGGACACCTGGGAGGCTAGCCGGGGCACCCTGTTCCCGGCAGGAACACTGAGCACCACCAGGTGCACCTGGGTCTGCTAAGCAACATCCAGGCCCGTAGCCCTTTAGAGCCCCTCTGTGCACGCCGAGCGTAGGGAAACACACTGCCCTCTCTTTTGGAGCAGCTTGGTTTCCTCAGCACTCGCACACGTTCACGAACACCGTTCTGGCACATGCCACATGGCGCGAAGGTCTTACGCATTGCCCTAGTCGGAGCTGCGCTCAGAGTAACCCTCGTCTTCGCATTCCATCCAGGACCTCCTGACTGAAGTCACCGTGCCTCCTAGAGGACGGCGGCTTGGGTTCTTACTGCAATTCAAGTCCTCTTCCTTCTGTGTCAGTGCAGGCAGCCCCAGGCCCAGAGGAGCAGCTACGGCGTTCCTTGGTGGAGACAGTTCGCTGGATGCGGGACTCCCTACTTCGATGAGTTGATTCAGGGAAGGAAACACAGGGTAACCGGTGTCTCTTGGGACTCGTTAGAAACCACAGGGATGTACGCTGAGTGTGCCCATGAAAACGGGGCCTGCTGGAACTAGTCCTGCTTTCCCATTTTGAGGGCGGCATTCATGCCTACCTTGAAGCTACATGACATTCCCGGCACCCGACAGTCCGGTGAGCCCTGGAAGAATGCTTCGGGGAAAATTATGAGTTTGCTCTCTCTAAACCAGGGGCTTCCGTGGCCGCGGTGGCGGTCCGCATGACAGGCTCTAGAGCTAAAGGGAACCTCAACATGAGAACTCGCTTCCAGGCTAGGCCCTGTGTAGCCATGCAGAAAGGGAGCCATGCAGCTGTTTCCAGGAGTTCTTAGTCACTTACGTGCTTTATTTGAAAGGAAGTACACGTCCGGGGACTCCTAGGCCCCACGGGTGTGCCTCATTTTCCCTCCAAGGTCACTGAGTGCCTCCAGACACCTGTGGGCCAGCTGAGCAACGTCGAGGTCCATGGGTTGAGACCTCGGAGGACCTCTGTGTGTGCCGCGTGCTGGGCAACAACACACTGCGCATTTCTCGAGGAGCGGTTCACCTCCAGAGCCCTCGAGCACCCTGAGGACAACATGGCTGGTGAGTACGAAGTGCCCAGGAAGACTCTGTCATGGCCCTTGTGTGAGCTGCCATGAGAGAACGCTGTGCATGGAACACTGCGAGGCCCGTCCTCGTACCTGAAGTCACTCTGCTCGAGGAGAAAGTCAGCATCTTAGCATGCTGTGTCGCTACCGACACACCCAGCATGAACCCATGCCTGGAAGTAAGGCCCTGCTTTGCCGTGCAGAAGCGGAGGCGTGGTGCAGTTTCCAGGAGGCGGTGGCCTCTGCTCTGCATACCTTTAACGGCAGCACAGCTTTCTGGACACCTGGGAGGCTAGCCGGGGCACCCTGTTCCCGGCAGGAACACTGAGTATCCCCAGGTGCACCTGGGTCTGCTAAGCAACATCCAGGCCCGTAGCCCTTTAGAGCCCCTCTGTGCACGCCGAGCGTAGGGAAACACACTGCCCTCTCTTTTGGAGCAGCTTGGTTTCTTCAGCACTCGCACACGTTCACGAACACCGTTCTGGCACATGCCACATGGCGCGAAGGTCTTACGCATTGCCCTAGTCGGAGCTGCGCTCAGAGTAACCCTCGTCTTCGCATTCCATCCAGGACCTCCTGACTGAAGTCACCGTGCCTCCTAGAGGACGGCGGCTTGGGTTCTTACTGCAATTCAAGTCCTCTTCCTTCTGTGTCAGTGCAGGCAGCCCCAGGCCCAGAGGAGCAGCTACGGTGTTCCTTGGTGGAGACAGTTCGCTAGATGCGGGACTCCCTACTTCGATGAGTTGATTCAGGGAAGGAAACACAAGGAAACCGGTGTCTCTTGGGACTCGTTAGAAACCACAGGGATGTACGCTGAGTGTGCCCATGAAAACGGGGGCCTGTTGGAACTAGCCCTGCTTTCCCATTTTGAGGGCTGCATTCATGCTTGCCTTGAAGCTCCCTCACATTCCCGGCTCCCAACAGGCCAGTGAGCCCTGGAAGAATGCTTCGGGGAAAATTATGAGTTTGCTCTCTCTAAACCAGGGGCTTCATTGGCCGTGGTGGTGGTCCGCATGACAGGCTCTAGAGCTAAAGGGAACCTCAACGTGAGAACTCGCCTCCAGGTTAGGCCCTGAGTAGCCATGCAGAAAGTGAGGCATGCAGCTGTTTCTAGGAGATCTTAGTGACTTACGCGCTTTGTTTTAAAGGAAGTACACGTCCGGGGACTCATAGGCCCCATGAGTGTGCATCATTTTCACTCCAAGGTCACTGAGTGCCTCCAGACACCTGTGGGCCAGCTGAGCAACGTCGAGGTCCATGGGTTGAGACCTCGGAGGACCTCTGTGCGTGCCGAGTGCTGGGCAACAACACACTGTGCATTCCTCGAGGAGCGGTTCACCTCCAGAGCCCTCGAGCACCCTGAGGACAACATGGCTGGTGAGTACGAAGTGCCCAGGAAGACTCTGTCATGGCCCTTGTGTGAGCTGCCATGAGAGAACGCTGTGCATGGAACACTGCGAGGCCCGTCCTCGTACCTGAAGTCACTCTGCTCGAGGAGAAAGTCAGCATCTTAGCATGCTGTGTCGCTACCGACACACCCAGCATGAACCCATGCCTGGAAGTAAGGCCCTGCTTTGCCGTGCAGAAGCGGAGGCGTGGTGCAGTTTCCAGGAGGCGGTGGCCTCTGCTCTGCATACCTTTAACGGCAGCACAGCTTTCTGGACACCTGGGAGGCTAGCCAGGGCACCCTGTTCCCGGCAGGAACACTGAGTATCCCCAGGTGCACCTGGGTCTGCTAAGCAACATCCAGGCCCGTAGCCCTTTAGAGCCCCTCTGTGCACGCCGAGCGTAGGGAAACACACTGCCCTCTCTTTTGGAGCAGCTTGGTTTCCTCAGCACTCGCACACGTTCACGAACACCGTTCTGGCACATGCCACATGGCGCGAAGGTCTTACGCATTGCCCTAGTCGGAGCTGCGCTCAGAGTAACCCTCGTCTTCGCATTCCATCCAGGACCTCCTGACTGAAGTCACCATGCCTCCTAGAGGACGGCGGCTTGGGTTCTTACTGCAATTCAACTCCTCTTCCTTCTGTGTCAGTGCAGGCAGCCCCAGGCCCAGAGGAGCAGCTACGGCGTTCCTTGGTGGAGACAGTTCGCTGGATGCGGGACTCCCTACTTCGATGAGTTGATTCAGGGAAGGAAACACAGGGTAACCGGTGTCTCTTGGGACTCGTTAGAAACCACAGGGATGTACGCTGAGTGTGCCCATGAAAACGGGGCCTGCTGGAACTAGTCCTGCTTTCCCATTTTGAGGGCGGCATTCATGCCTGCCTTGAAGCTACATGACATTCCCGGCACCCGACAGTCCGGTGAGCCCTGGAAGAATGCTTCGGGGAAAATTATGAGTTTGCTCTCTCTAAACCAGGGGCTTCCGTGGCCGCGGTGGCGGTCCGCATGACAGGCTCTAGAGCTAAAGGGAACCTCAACATGAGAACTCGCTTCCAGGCTAGGCCCTGTGTAGCCGTGCAGAAAGGGAGCCATGCAGCTGTTTCCAGGAGTTCTTAGTCACTTACGTGCTTTATTTGAAAGGAAGTACACGTCCGGGGACTCCTAGGCCCCACGGGTGTGCCTCATTTTCCCTCCAAGGTCACTGAGTGCCTCCAGACACCTGTGGGCCAGCTGAGCAACGTCGAGGTCCATGGGTTGAGACCTCGGAGGACCTCTGTGTGTGCCGCGTGCTGGGCAACAACACACTGCGCATTCCTCGAGGAGCGGTTCACCTCCAGAGCCCTCGAGCACCCTGAGGACAACATGGCTGGTGAGTACGAAGTGCCCAGGAAGACTCTGTCATGGCCCTTGTGTGAGCTGCCATGAGAGAACGCTGTGCATGGAACACTGCGAGGCTCGTCCTCGTACCTGAAGTCACTCTGCTCGAGGAGAAAGTCAGCATCTTAGCATGCTGTGTCGCTACCGACACACCCAGCATGAACCCATGCCTGGAAGTAAGGCCCTGCTTTGCCGTGCAGAAGCGGAGGCGTGGTGCAGTTTCCAGGAGGCGGTGGCCTCTGCTCTGCATACCTTTAACGGCAGCACAGCTTTCTGGACACCTGGGAGGCTAGCCGGGGCACCCTGTTCCCGGCAGGAACACTGAGTATCCCCAGGTGCACCTGGGTCTGCTAAGCAACATCCAGGCCCGTAGCCCTTTAGAGCCCCTCTGTGCACGCCGAGCGTAGGGAAACACACTGCCCTCTCTTTTGGAGCAGCTTGATTTCCTCAGCACTCGCACACGTTCACGAACACCGTTCTGGCACATGCCACATGGCGCGAAGGTCTTACGCATTGCCCTAGTCGGAGCTGCGCTCAGAGTAACCCTCGTCTTCGCATTCCATCCAGGACCTCCTGACTGAAGTCACCGTGCCTCCTAGAGGACGGCGGCTTGGGTTCTTACTGCAATTCAAGTCCTCTTCCTTCTGTGTCAGTGCAGGCAGCCCCAGGCCCAGAGGAGCAGCTACGGCGTTCCTTGGTGGAGACAGTTCGCTGGATGCGGGACTCCCTACTTCGATGAGTTGATTCAGGGAAGGAAACACAGGGTAACCGGTGTCTCTTGGGATTCGTTAGAAACCACAGGGATGTACGCTGAGTGTGCCCATGAAAACGGGGCCTGCTGGAACTAGTCCTGCTTTCCCATTTTGAGGGCGGCATTCATGCCTGCCTTGAAGCTACATGACATTCCCGGCACCCGACAGTCCGGTGAGCCCTGGAAGAATGCTTCGCGGAAAATTATGAGTTTGCTCTCTCTAAACCAGGGGCTTCTGTGGCCGCGGTGGCGGTCCGCATGACAGGCTCTAGAGCTAAAGGGAACCTCAACATGAGAACTCGCTTCCAGGCTAGGCCCTGTGTAGCCGTGCAGAAAGGGAGCCATGCAGCTGTTTCCAGGAGTTCTTAGTCACTTACGTGCTTTATTTGAAAGGAAGTACACGTCCGGGGACTCCTAGGCCCCACGGGTGTGCCTCATTTTCCCTCCAAGGTCACTGAGTGCCTCCAGACACCTGTGGGCCAGCTGAGCAACGTCGAGGTCCATGGGTTGAGACCTCGGAGGACCTCTGTGTGTGCCGCGTGCTGGGCAACAACACACTGCGCATTCCTCGAGGAGCGGTTCACCTCCAGAGCCCTCGAGCACCCTGAGGACAACATGGCTGGTGAGTACGAAGTGCCCAGGAAGACTCTGTCATGGCCCTTGTGTGAGCTGCCATAAGAGAACGCTGTGCATGGAACACTGCGAGGCCCGTCCTCGTACCTGAAGTCACTCTGCTCGAGGAGAAAGTCAGCATCTTAGCATGCTGTGTCGCTACCGACACACCCAGCATGAACCCATGCCTGGAAGTAAGGCCCTGCTTTGCCGTGCAGAAGCGGAGGCGTGGTGCAGTTTCCAGGAGGCGGTGGCCTCTCCTCTGCATACCTTTAACGGCAGCACAGCTTTCTGGACACCTGGGAGGCTAGCCGGGGCACCCTGTTCCCGGCAGGAACACTGAGTACCCCCAGGTGCACCTGGGTCTGCTAAGCAACATCCAGGCCCGTAGCCCTTTAGAGCCCCTCTGTGCACGCCGAGCGTAGGGAAACACACTGCCCTCTCTTTTGGAGCAGCTTGGTTTCCTCAGCACTCGCACACGTTCACGAACACCGTTCTGGCACATGCCACATGGCGCGAAGGTCTTACGCATTGCCCTAGTCAGAGCTGCGCTCAGAGTAACCCTCGTCTTCGCATTCCATCCAGGACCTCCTGACTGAAGTCACCGTGCCTCCTAGAGGACGGCGGCTTGGGTTCTTACTGCAATTCAACTCCTCTTCCTTCTGTGTCAGTGCAGGCAGCCCCAGGCCCAGAGGAGCAGCTACGGCGTTCCTTGGTGGAGACAGTTCGCTGGATGCGGGACTCCCTACTTCGATGAGTTGATTCAGGGAAGGAAACACAGGGTAACCGGTGTCTCTTGGGACTCGTTAGAAACCACAGGGATGTACGCTGAGTGTGCCCATGAAAACGGGGCCTGCTGGAACTAGTCCTGCTTTCCCATTTTGAGGGCGGCATTCATGCCTGCCTTGAAGCTACATGACATTCCCGGCACCCGACAGTCCGGTGAGCCCTGGAAGAATGCTTCGGGGAAAATTATGAGTTTGCTCTCTCTAAACCAGGGGCTTCCGTGGCCGCGGTGGCGGTCCGCATGACAGGCTCTAGAGCTAAAGGGAACCTCAACATGAGAACTCGCTTCCAGGCTAGGCCCTGTGTAGCCGTGCAGAAAGGGAGCCATGCAGCTGTTTCCAGGAGTTCTTAGTCACTTACGTGCTTTATTTGAAAGGAAGTACACGTCCGGGGACTCCTAGGCCCCACGGGTGTGCCTCATTTTCCCTCCAAGGTCACTGAGTGCCTCCAGACACCTGTGGGCCAGCTGAGCAACGTCGAGGTCCATGGGTTGAGACCTCGGAGGACCTCTGTGTGTGCCGCGTGCTGGGCAACAACACACTGCGCATTCCTCGAGGAGCGGTTCACCTCCAGAGCCCTCGAGCACCCTGAGGACAACATGGCTGGTGAGTACGAAGTGCCCAGGAAGACTCTGTCATGGCCCTTGTGTGAGCTGCCATGAGAGAACGCTGTGCATGGAACACTGCGAGGCCCGTCCTCGTACCTGAAGTCACTCTGCTCGAGGAGAAAGTCAGCATCTTAGCATGCTGTGTCGCTACCGACACACCCAGCATGAACCCATGCCTGGAAGTAAGGCCCTGCTTTGCCGTGCAGAAGCGGAGGCGTGGTGCAGTTTCCAGGAGGCGGTGGCCTCTGCTCTGCATACCTTTAACGGCAGCACAGCTTTCTGGACACCTGGGAGGCTAGCCGGGGCACCCTGTTCCCGGCAGGAACACTGAGCACCCCCAGGTGCACCTGGGTCTGCTAAGCAACATCCAGGCCCGTAGCCCTTTAGAGCCCCTCTGTGCACGCCGAGCGTAGGGAAACACACTGCCCTCTCTTTTGGAGCAGCTTGGTTTCCTCAGCACTCGCACACGTTCACGAACACCGTTCTGGCACATGCCACATGGCGCGAAGGTCTTACGCATTGCCCTAGTCGGAGCTGCGCTCAGAGTAACCCTCGTCTTCGCATTCCATCCAGGACCTCCTGACTGAAGTCACCGTGCCTCCTAGAGGACGGCGGCTTGGGTTCTTACTGCAATTCAAGTCCTCTTCCTTCTGTGTCACTGCAGGCAGCCCCAGGCCCAGAGGAGCAGCTACGGTGTTCCTTGGTGGAGACAGTTCGCTAGATGCGGGACTCCCTACTTCGATGAGTTGATTCAGGGAAGGAAACACAAGGAAACCGGTGTCTCTTGGGACTCGTTAGAAACCACAGGGATGTACGCTGAGTGTGCCCATGAAAACGGGGGCCTGTTGGAACTAGCCCTGCTTTCCCATTTTGAGGGCTGCATTCATGCTTGCCTTGAAGCTCCCTCACATTCCCGGCTCCCAACAGGCCAGTGAGCCCTGGAAGAATGCTTCGGGGAAAATTATGAGTTTGCTCTCTCTAAACCAGGGGCTTCATTGGCCGTGGTGGTGGTCCGCATGACAGGCTCTAGAGCTAAAGGGAACCTCAACGTGAGAACTCGCCTCCAGGTTAGGCCCTGAGTAGCCATGCAGAAAGTGAGGCATGCAGCTGTTTCTAGGAGATCTTAGTGACTTACGCGCTTTGTTTTAAAGGAAGTACACGTCCGGGGACTCATAGGTCCCATGAGTGTGCATCATTTTCACTCCAAGGTCACTGAGTGCCTCCAGACACCTGTGGGCCAGCTGAGCAACGTCGAGGTCCATGGGTTGAGACCTCGGAGGACCTCTGTGCGTGCCGAGTGCTGGGCAACAACACACTGCGCATTCCTCGAGGAGCGGTTCACTTCCAGAGCCCTCGAGCACCCTGAGGACAACATGGCTGGTGAGTACGAAGTGCCCAGGAAGACTCTGTCATGGCCCTTGTGTGAGCTGCCATGAGAGAACGCTGTGCATGGAACACTGCGAGGCCCGTCCTCGTACCTGAAGTCACTCTGCTCGAGGAGAAAGTCAGCATCTTAGCATGCTGTGTCGCTACCGACACACCCAGCATGAACCCATGCCTGGAAGTAAGGCCCTGCTTTGCCGTGCAGAAGCGGAGGCGTGGTGCAGTTTCCAGGAGGCGGTGGCCTCTGCTCTGCATACCTTTAACGGCAGCACAGCTTTCTGGACACCTGGGAGGCTAGCCGGGGCACCCTGTTCCCGGCAGGAACACTGAGTACCCCCAGGTGCACCTGGGTCTGCTAAGCAACATCCAGGCCCGTAGCCCTTTAGAGCCCCTCTGTGCACGCCGAGCGTAGGGAAACACACTGCCCTCTCTTTTGGAGCAGCTTGGTTTCCTCAGCACTCGCACACGTTCACGAACACCGTTCTGGCACATGCCACATGGCGCGAAGGTCTTACGCATTGCCCTAGTCGGAGCTGCGCTCAGAGTAACCCTCGTCTTCGCATTCCATCCAGGACCTCCTGACTGAAGTCACCGTGCCTCCTAGAGGACGGCGGCTTGGGTTCTTACTGCAATTCAAGTCCTCTTCCTTCTGTGTCAGTGCAGGCAGCCCCAGGCCCAGAGGAGCAGCTACGGCGTTCCTTGGTGGAGACAGTTCGCTGGATGCGGGACTCCCTACTTCGATGAGTTGATTCAGGGAAGGAAACACAGGGTAACCGGTGTCTCTTGGGACTCGTTAGAAACCACAGGGATGTACGCTGAGTGTGCCCATGAAAACGGGGCCTGCTGGAACTAGTCCTGCTTTCCCATTTTGAGGGCGGCATTCATGCCTGCCTTGAAGCTACATGACATTCCCGGCACCCGACAGTCCGGTGAGCCCTGGAAGAATGCTTCGGGGAAAATTATGAGTTTGCTCTCTCTAAACCAGGGGCTTCCGTGGCCGCGGTGGCGGTCCGCATGACAGGCTCTAGAGCTAAAGGGAACCTCAACATGAGAACTCGCTTCCAGGCTAGGCCCTGTGTAGCCGTGCAGAAAGGGAGCCATGCAGCTGTTTCCAGGAGTTCTTAGTCACTTACGTGCTTTATTTGAAAGGAAGTACACGTCCGGGGACTCCTAGGCCCCACGGGTGTGCCTCATTTTCCCTCCAAGGTCACTGAGTGCCTCCAGACACCTGTGGGCCAGCTGAGCAACGTCGAGGTCCATGGGTTGAGACCTCGGAGGACCTCTGTGTGTGCCGCGTGCTGGGCAACAACACACTGCGCATTCCTCGAGGAGCGGTTCACCTCCAGAGCCCTCGAGCACCCTGAGGACAACATGGCTGGTGAGTACGAAGTGCCCAGGAAGACTCTGTCATGGCCCTTGTGTGAGCTGCCATGAGAGAACGCTGTGCATGGAACACTGCGAGGCCCGTCCTCGTACCTGAAGTCACTCTGCTCGAGGAGAAAGTCAGCATCTTAGCATGCTGTGTCGCTACCGACACACCCAGCATGAACCCATGCCTGGAAGTAAGGCCCTGCTTTGCCGTGCAGAAGCGGAGGCGTGGTGCAGTTTCCAGGAGGCGGTGGCCTCTGCTCTGCATACCTTTAACGGCAGCACAGCTTTCTGGACACCTGGGAGGCTAGCCGGGGCACCCTGTTCCCGGCAGGAACACTGAGTACCCCCAGGTGCACCTGGGTCTGCTAAGCAACATCCAGGCCCGTAGCCCTTTAGAGCCCCTCTGTGCACGCCGAGCGTAGGGAAACACACTGCCCTCTCTTTTGGAGCAGCTTGGTTTCCTCAGCACTCGCACACGTTCACGAACACCGTTCTGGCACATGCCACATGGCGCGAAGGTCTTACGCATTGCCCTATTCGGAGCTGCGCTCAGAGTAACCCTCGTCTTCGCATTCCATCCAGGACCTCCTGACTGAAGTCACCGTGCCTCCTAGAGGACGGCGGCTTGGGTCTTACTGCAATTCATCTCCTCTTCCTTCTGTGTCAGTGCAGGCAGCCCCAGGCCCAGAGGAGCAGCTACGGCGTTCCTTGGTGGAGACAGTTCGCTGGATGCGGGACTCCCTACTTCGATGAGTTGATTCAGGGAAGGAAACACAGGGTAACCGGTGTCTCTTGGGACTCGTTAGAAACCACAGGGATGTACGCTGAGTGTGCCCATGAAAACGGGGCCTGCTGGAACTAGTCCTGCTTTCCCATTTTGAGGGCGGCATTCATGCCTGCCTTGAAGCTACATGACATTCCCGGCACCCGACAGTCCGGTGAGCCCTGGAAGAATGCTTCGGGGAAAATTATGAGTTTGCTCTCTCTAAACCAGGGGCTTCCGTGGCCGCGGTGGCGGTCCGCATGACAGGCTCTAGAGCTAAAGGGAACCTCAACATGAGAACTCGCTTCCAGGCTAGGCCCTGTGTAGCCGTGCAGAAAGGGAGCCATGCAGCTGTTTCCAGGAGTTCTTAGTCACTTATGTGCTTTATTTGAAAGGAAGTACACGTCCGGGGACTCCTAGGCCCCACGGGTGTGCCTCATTTTCCCTCCAAGGTCACTGAGTGCCTCCAGACACCTGTGGGCCAGCTGAGCAACGTCGAGGTCCATGGGTTGAGACCTCGGAGGACCTCTGTGTGTGCCGCGTGCTGGGCAACAACACACTGCGCATTCCTCGAGGAGCGGTTCACCTCCAGAGCCCTCGAGCACCCTGAGGACAACATGGCTGGTGAGTACGAAGTGCCCAGGAAGACTCTGTCATGGCCCTTGTGTGAGCTGCCATGAGAGAACGCTGTGCATGGAACACTGCGAGGCCCGTCCTCGTACCTGAAGTCACTCTGCTCGAGGAGAAAGTCAGCATCTTAGCATGCTGTGTCGCTACCGACACACCCAGCATGAACCCATGCCTGGAAGTAAGGCCCTGCTTTGCCGTGCAGAAGCGGAGGCGTGGTGCAGTTTCCAGGAGGCGGTGGCCTCTGCTCTGCATACCTTTAACGGCAGCACAGCTTTCTGGACACCTGGGAGGCTAGCCGGGGCACCCTGTTCCCGGCAGGAACACTGAGTATCCCCAGGTGCACCTGGGTCTGCTAAGCAACATCCAGGCCCGTAGCCCTTTAGAGCCCCTCTGTGCACGCCGAGCGTAGGGAAACACACTGCCCTCTCTTTTGGAGCAGCTTGGTTTCCTCAGCACTCGCACACGTTCACGAACACCGTTCTGGCACATGCCACATGGCGCGAAGATCTTACGCATTGCCCTAGTCGGAGCTGCGCTCAGAGTAACCCTCGTCTTCGCATTCCATCCAGGACCTCCTGACTGAAGTCACCGTGCCTCCTAGAGGACGGCGGCTTGGGTTCTTACTGCAATTCAAGTCCTCTTCCTTCTGTGTCACTGCAGGCAGCCCCAGGCCCAGAGGAGCAGCTACGGTGTTCCTTGGTGGAGACAGTTCGCTAGATGCGGGACTCCCTACTTCGATGAGTTGATTCAGGGAAGGAAACACAAGGAAACCGGTGTCTCTTGGGACTCGATAGAAACCACAGGGATGTACGCTGAGTGTGCCCATGAAAACGGGGGCCTGTTGGAACTAGCCCTGCTTTCCCATTTTGAGGGCTGCATTCATGCTTGCCTTGAAGCTCCCTCACATTCCCGGCTCCTAACAGGCCAGTGAGCCCTGGAAGAATGCTTCGGGGAAAATTATGAGTTTGCTCTCTCTAAACCAGGGGCTTCATTGGCCGTGGTGGTGGTCCGCATGACAGGCTCTAGAATTAAAGGGAACCTCAACGTGAGAACTCGCCTCCAGGTTAGGACCTGAGTAGCCATGCAGAAAGTGAGGCATGCAGCTGTTTCTAGGAGATCTTAGTGACTTACGCGCTTTGTTTTAAAGGAAGTACACGTCCGGGGACTCATAGGCCCCATGAGTGAGCATCATTTTCACTCCAAGGTCACTGAGTGCCTCCAGACACCTGTGGGCCAGCTGAGCAACGTCGAGGTCCATGGGTTGAGACCTCGGAGGACCTCTGTGCGTGCCGAGTGCTGGGCAACAACACACTGCGCATTCCTCGAGGAGCGGTTCACCTCCAGAGCCCTCGAGCACCCTGAGGACAACATGGCTGGTGAGTACGAAGTGCCCAGGAAGACTCTGTCATGGCCCTTGTGTGAGCTGCCATGAGAGAACGCTGTGCATGGAACACTGTGAGGCCCGTCCTCGTACCTGAGGTCACTCTGCTCGAGGAGAAAGTCAGCATCTTAGCATGCTGTGTCGCTACCGACACACCCAGCATGAACCCATGCCTGGAAGTAAGGCCCTGCTTTGCCGTGCAGAAGCGGAGGCGTGGTGCAGTTTCCAGGAGGCGGTGGCCTCTGCTCTGCATACCTTTAACGGCAGCACAGCTTTCTGGACACCTGGGAGGCTAGCCGGGGCACCCTGTTCCCGGCAGGAACACTGAGTACCCCCAGGTGCACCTGGGTCTGCTAAGCAACATCCAGGCCCGTAGCCCTTTAGAGCCCCTCTGTGCACGCCGAGCGTAGGGAAACACACTGCCCTCTCTTTTGGAGCAGCTTGGTTTCCTCAGCACTCGCACACGTTCACGAACACCGTTCTGGCACATGCCACATGGCGCGAAGGTCTTACGCATTGCCCTAGTCGGAGCTGCGCTCAGAGTAACCCTCGTCTTCGCATTCCATCCAGGACCTCCTGACTGAAGTCACCGTGCCTCCTAGAGGACGGCGGCTTGGGTTCTTACTGCAATTCAAGTCCTCTTCCTTCTGTGTCAGTGCAGGCAGCCCCAGGCCCAGAGGAGCAGCTACGGCGTTCCTTGGTGGAGACAGTTCGCTGGATGCGGGACTCCCTACTTCGATGAGTTGATTCAGGGAAGGAAACACAGGGTAACCGGTGTCTCTTGGGACTCGTTAGAAACCACAGGGATGTACGCTGAGTGTGCCCATGAAAACGGGGCCTGCTGGAACTAGTCCTGCTTTCCCATTTTGAGGGCGGCATTCATGCCTGCCTTGAAGCTACATGACATTCCCAGCACCCGACAGTCCGGTGAGCCCTGGAAGAATGCTTCGCGGAAAATTATGAGTTTGCTCTCTCTAAACCAGGGGCTTCCGTGGCCGCGGTGGCGGTCCGCATGACAGGCTCTAGAGCTAAAGGGAACCTCAACATGAGAACTCGCTTCCAGGCTAGGCCCTGAGTAGCCGTGCAGAAAGGGAGCCATGCAGCTGTTTCCAGGAGTTCTTAGTCACTTACGTGCTTTATTTGAAAGGAAGTACACGTCCGGGGACTCCTAGGCCCCACGGGTGTGCCTCATTTTCCCTCCAAGGTCACTGAGTGCCTCCAGACACCTGTGGGCCAGCTGAGCAACGTCGAGGTCCATGGGTTGAGACCTCGGAGGACCTCTGTGTGTGCCGCGTGCTGGGCAACAACACACTGCGCATTCCTCGAGGAGCGGTTCACCTCCAGAGCCCTCGAGCACCCTGAGGACAACATGGCTGGTGAGTACGAAGTGCCCAGGAAGACTCTGTCATGGCCCTTGTGTGAGCTGCCATGAGAGAACGCTGTGCATGGAACACTGCGAGGCCCGTCCTCGTACCTGAAGTCACTCTGCTCGAGGAGAAAGTCAGCATCTTAGCATGCTGTGTCGCTACCGACACACCCAGCATGAACCCATGCCTGGAAGTAAGGCCCTGCTTTGCCATGCAGAAGCGGAGGCGTGGTGCAGTTTCCAGGAGGCGGTGGCCTCTGCTCTGCATACCTTTAACGGCAGCACAGCTTTCTGGACACCTGGGAGGCTAGCCGGGGCACCCTGTTCCCGGCAGGAACACTGAGTACCCCCAGGTGCACCTGGGTCTGCTAAGCAACATCCAGGCCCGTAGCCCTTTAGAGCCCCTCTGTGCACGCCGAGCGTAGGGAAACACACTGCCCTCTCTTTTGGAGCAGCTTGGTTTCCTCAGCACTCGCACACGTTCACGAACACCGTTCTGGCACATGCCACATGGCGCGAAGGTCTTACGCATTGCCCTATTCGGAGCTGCGCTCAGAGTAACCCTCGTCTTCGCATTCCATCCAGGACCTCCTGACTGAAGTCACCGTGCCTCCTAGAGGACGGCGGCTTGGGTCTTACTGCAATTCAACTCCTCTTCCTTCTGTGTCAGTGCAGGCAGCCCCAGGCCCAGAGGAGCAGCTACGGCGTTCCTTGGTGGAGACAGTTCGCTGGATGCGGGACTCCCTACTTCGATGAGTTGATTCAGGGAAGGAAACACAGGGTAACCGGTGTCTCTTGGGACTCGTTAGAAACCACAGGGATGTACGCTGAGTGTGCCCATGAAAACGGGGCCTGCTGGAACTAGTCCTGCTTTCCCATTTTGAGGGCGGCATTCATGCCTGCCTTGAAGCTACATGACATTCCCGGCACCCGACAGTCCGGTGAGCCCTGGAAGAATGCTTCGGGGAAAATTATGAGTTTGCTCTCTCTAAACCAGGGGCTTCCGTGGCCGCGGTGGCGGTCCGCATGACAGGCTCTAGAGCTAAAGGGAACCTCAACATGAGAACTCGCTTCCAGGTTAGGCCCTGAGTAGCCGTGCAGAAAGGGAGCCATGCAGCTGTTTCCAGGAGTTCTTAGTCACTTACGTGCTTTATTTGAAAGGAAGTACACGTCCGGGGACTCCTAGGCCCCACGGGTGTGCCTCATTTTCCCTCCAAGGTCACTGAGTGCCTCCAGACACCTGTGGGCCAGCTGAGCAACGTCGAGGTCCATGGGTTGAGACCTCGGAGGACCTCTGTGTGTGCCGCGTGCTGGGCAACAACACACTGCGCATTCCTCGAGGAGCGGTTCACCTCCAGAGCCCTCGAGCACCCTGAGGACAACATGGCTGGTGAGCACGAAGTGCCCAGGAAGACTCTGTCATGGCCCTTGTGTGAGCTGCCATGAGAGAACGCTGTGCATGGAACACTGCGAGGCCCGTCCTCGTACCTGAAGTCACTCTGCTCGAGGAGAAAGTCAGCATCTTAGCATGCTGTGTCGCTACCGACACACCCAGCATGAACCCATGCCTGGAAGTAAGGCCCTGCTTTGCCGTGCAGAAGCGGAGGCGTGGTGCAGTTTCCAGGAGGCGGTGGCCTCTGCTCTGCATACCTTTAACGGCAGCACAGCTTTCTGGACACCTGGGAGGCTAGCCGGGGCACCCTGTTCCCGGCAGGAACACTGAGCACCCCCAGGTGCACCTGGGTCTGCTAAGCAACATCCAGGCCCGTAGCCCTTTAGAGCCCCTCTGTGCACGCCGAGCGTAGGGAAACACACTGCCCTCTCTTTTGGAGCAGCTTGGTTTCCTCAGCACTCGCACACGTTCACGAACACCGTTCTGGCACATGCCACATGGCGCGAAGGTCTTACGCATTGCCCTAGTCGGAGCTGCGCTCAGAGTAACCCTCGTCTTCGCATTCCATCCAGGACCTCCTGACTGAAGTCACCGTGCCTCCTAGAGGACGGCGGCTTGGGTCTTACTGCAATTCAAGTCCTCTTCCTTCTGTGTCAGTGCAGGCAGCCCCAGGCCCAGAGGAGCAGCTACGGCGTTCCTTGGTGGAGACAGTTCGCTGGATGCGGGACTCCCTACTTCGATGAGTTGATTCAGGGAAGGAAACACAGGGTAACCGGTGTCTCTTGGGACTCGTTAGAAACCACAGGGATGTACGCTGAGTGTGCCCATGAAAACGGGGCCTGCTGGAACTAGTCCTGCTTTCCCATTTTGAGGGCGGCATTCATGCCTGCCTTGAAGCTACATGACATTCCCAGCACCCGACAGTCCGGTGAGCCCTGGAAGAATGCTTCGGGGAAAATTATGAGTTTGCTCTCTCTAAACCAGGGGCTTCCGTGGCCGCGGTGGCGGTCCGCATGACAGGCTCTAGAGCTAAAGGGAACCTCAACATGAGAACTCGCTTCCAGGCTAGGCCCTGTGTAGCCGTGCAGAAAGGGAGCCATGCAGCTGTTTCCAGGAGTTCTTAGTCACTTACGTGCTTTATTTGAAAGGAAGTACACGTCCGGGGACTCCTAGGCCCCACGGGTGTGCCTCATTTTCCCTCCAAGGTCACTGAGTGCCTCCAGACACCTGTGGGCCAGCTGAGCAACGTCGAGGTCCATGGGTTGAGACCTCGGAGGACCTCTGTGTGTGCCGCGTGCTGGGCAACAACACACTGCGCATTCCTCGAGGAGCGGTTCACCTCCAGAGCCCTCGAGCACCCTGAGGACAACATGGCTGGTGAGTACGAAGTGCCCAGGAAGACTCTGTCATGGCCCTTGTGTGAGCTGCCATGAGAGAACGCTGTGCATGGAACACTGCGAGGCCCGTCCTCGTACCTGAAGTCACTCTGCTCGAGGAGAAAGTCAGCATCTTAGCATGCTGTGTCGCTACCGACACACCCAGCATGAACCCATGCCTGGAAGTAAGGCCCTGCTTTGCCGTGCAGAAGCGGAGGCGTGGTGCAGTTTCCAGGAGGCGGTGGCCTCTGCTCTGCATACCTTTAACGGCAGCACAGCTTTCTGGACACCTGGGAGGCTAGCCGGGGCACCCTGTTCCCGGCAGGAACACTGAGCACCCCCAGGTGCACCTGGGTCTGCTAAGCAACATCCAGGCCCGTAGCCCTTTAGAGCCCCTCTGTGCACGCCGAGCGTAGGGAAACACACTGCCCTCTCTTTTGGAGCAGCTTGGTTTCCTCAGCACTCGCACACGTTCACGAACACCGTTCTGGCACATGCCACATGGCGCGAAGGTCTTACGCATTGCCCTAGTCGGAGCTGCGCTCAGAGTAACCCTCGTCTTCGCATTCCATCCAGGACCTCCTGACTGAAGTCACCGTGCCTCCTAGAGGACGGCGGCTTGGGTTCTTACTGCAATTCAAGTCCTCTTCCTTCTGTGTCACTGCAGGCAGCCCCAGGCCCAGAGGAGCAGCTACGGTGTTCCTTGGTGGAGACAGTTCGCTAGATGCGGGACTCCCTACTTCGATGAGTTGATTCAGGGAAGGAAACACAAGGAAACCGGTGTCTCTTGGGACTCGTTAGAAACCACAGGGATGTACGCTGAGTGTGCCCATGAAAACGGGGGCCTGTTGTAACTAGCCCTGCTTTCCCATTTTGAGGGCTGCATTCATGCTTGCCTTGAAGCTCCCTCACATTCCCGGCTCCCAACAGGCCAGTGAGCCCTGGAAGAATGCTTCGGGGAAAATTATGAGTTTGCTCTCTCTAAACCAGGGGCTTCATTGGCCGTGGTGGTGGTCCGCATGACAGGCTCTAGAGCTAAAGGGAACCTCAACGTGAGAACTCGCCTCCAGGTTAGGCCCTGAGTAGCCATGCAGAAAGTGAGGCATGCAGCTGTTTCTAGGAGGTCTTAGTGACTTACGCGCTTTGTTTTAAAGGAAGTACACGTCCGGGGACTCATAGGTCCCATGAGTGTGCATCATTTTCACTCCAAGGTCACTGAGTGCCTCCAGACACCTGTGGGCCAGCTGAGCAACGTCGAGGTCCATGGGTTGAGACCTCGGAGGACCTCTGTGCGTGCCGAGTGCTGGGCAACAACACACTGCGCATTCCTCGAGGAGCGGTTCACTTCCAGAGCCCTCGAGCACCCTGAGGACAACATGGCTGGTGAGTACGAAGTGCCCAGGAAGACTCTGTCATGGCCCTTGTGTGAGCTGCCATGAGAGAACGCTGTGCATGGAACACTGCGAGGCCCGTCCTCGTACCTGAAGTCACTCTGCTCGAGGAGAAAGTCAGCATCTTAGCATGCTGTGTCGCTACCGACACACCCAGCATGAACCCATGCCTGGAAGTAAGGCCCTGCTTTGCCGTGCAGAAGCGGAGGCGTGGTGCAGTTTCCAGGAGGCGGTGGCCTCTGCTCTGCATACCTTTAACGGCAGCACAGCTTTCTGGACACCTGGGAGGCTAGCCGGGGCACCCTGTTCCCGGCAGGAACACTGAGTACCCCCAGGTGCACCTGGGTCTGCTAAGCAACATCCAGGCCCGTAGCCCTTTAGAGCCCCTCTGTGCACGCCGAGCGTAGGGAAACACACTGCCCTCTCTTTTGGAGCAGCTTGGTTTCCTCAGCACTCGCACACGTTCACGAACACCGTTCTGGCACATGCCACATGGCGCGAAGGTCTTACGCATTGCCCTAGTCGGAGCTGCGCTCAGAGTAACCCTCGTCTTCGCATTCCATCCAGGACCTCCTGACTGAAGTCACCGTGCCTCCTAGAGGACGGCGGCTTGGGTTCTTACTGCAATTCAAGTCCTCTTCCTTCTGTGTCAGTGCAGGCAGCCCCAGGCCCAGAGGAGCAGCTACGGCGTTCCTTGGTGGAGACAGTTCGCTGGATGCGGGACTCCCTACTTCGATGAGTTGATTCAGGGAAGGAAACACAGGGTAACCGGTGTCTCTTGGGACTCGTTAGAAACCACAGGGATGTACGCTGAGTGTGCCCATGAAAACGGGGCCTGCTGGAACTAGTCCTGCTTTCCCATTTTGAGGGCGGCATTCATGCCTGCCTTGAAGCTACATGACATTCCCGGCACCCGACAGTCCGGTGAGCCCTGGAAGAATGCTTCGCGGAAAATTATGAGTTTGCTCTCTCTAAACCAGGGGCTTCCGTGGCCGCGGTGGCGGTCCACATGACAGGCTCTAGAGCTAAAGGGAACCTCAACATGAGAACTCTCTTCCAGGCTAGGCCCTGTGTAGCCGTGCAGAAAGGGAGCCATGCAGCTGTTTCCAGGAGTTCGTAGTCACTTATGTGCTTTATTTGAAAGGAAGTACACGTCCGGGGACTCCTAGGCCCCACGGGTGTGCCTCATTTTCCCTCCAAGGTCACTGAGTGCCTCCAGACACCTGTGGGCCAGCTGAGCAACGTCGAGGTCCATGGGTTGAGACCTCGGAGGACCTCTGTGTGTGCCGCGTGCTGGGCAACAACACACTGCGCATTCCTCGAGGAGCGGTTCACCTCCAGAGCCCTCGAGCACCCTGAGGACAACATGGCTGGTGAGTACGAAGTGCCCAGGAAGACTCTGTCATGGCCCTTGTGTGAGCTGCCATGAGAGAACGCTGTGCATGGAACACTGCGAGGCCCGTCCTCGTACCTGAAGTCACTCTGCTCGAGGAGAAAGTCAGCATCTTAGCATGCTGTGTCGCTACCGACACACCCAGCATGAACCCATGCCTGGAAGTAAGGCCCTGCTTTGCCGTGCAGAAGCGGAGGCGTGGTGCAGTTTCCAGGAGGCGGTGGCCTCTGCTCTGCATACCTTTAACGGCAGCACAGCTTTCTGGACACCTGGGAGGCTAGCCGGGGCACCCTGTTCCCGGCAGGAACACTGAGCACCCCCAGGTGCACCTGGGTCTGCTAAGCAACATCCAGGCCCGTAGCCCTTTAGAGCCCCTCTGTGCACGCCGAGCGTAGGGAAACACACTGCCCTCTCTTTTGGAGCAGCTTGGTTTCCTCAGCACTCGCACACGTTCACGAACACCGTTCTGGCACATGCCACATGGCGCGAAGGTCTTACGCATTGCCCTAGTCGGAGCTGCGCTCAGAGTAACCCTCGTCTTCGCATTCCATCCAGGACCTCCTGACTGAAGTCACCGTGCCTCCTAGAGGACGGCGGCTTGGGTTCTTACTGCAATTCAAGTCCTCTTCCTTCTGTGTCACTGCAGGCAGCCCCAGGCCCAGAGGAGCAGCTACGGTGTTCCTTGGTGGAGACAGTTCGCTAGATGCGGGACTCCCTACTTCGATGAGTTGATTCAGGGAAGGAAACACAAGGAAACCGGTGTCTCTTGGGACTCGTTAGAAACCACAGGGATGTACGCTGAGTGTGCCCATGAAAACGGGGGCCTGTTGGAACTAGCCCTGCTTTCCCATTTTGAGGGCTGCATTCATGCTTGCCTTGAAGCTCCCTCACATTCCCGGCTCCCAACAGGCCAGTGAGCCCTGGAAGAATGCTTCGGGGAAAATTATGAGTTTGCTCTCTCTAAACCAGGGGCTTCATTGGCCGTGGTGGTGGTCCGCATGACAGGCTCTAGAGCTAAAGGGAACCTCAACGTGAGAACTCGCCTCCAGGTTAGGCCCTGAGTAGCCATGCAGAAAGTGAGGCATGCAGCTGTTTCTAGGAGGTCTTAGTGACTTACGCGCTTTGTTTTAAAGGAAGTACACGTCCGGGGACTCATAGGTCCCATGAGTGTGCATCATTTTCACTCCAAGGTCACTGAGTGCCTCCAGACACCTGTGGGCCAGCTGAGCAACGTCGAGGTCCATGGGTTGAGACCTCGGAGGACCTCTGTGCGTGCCGAGTGCTGGGCAACAACACACTGCGCATTCCTCGAGGAGCGGTTCACTTCCAGAGCCCTCGAGCACCCTGAGGACAACATGGCTGGTGAGTACGAAGTGCCCAGGAAGACTCTGTCATGGCCCTTGTGTGAGCTGCCATGAGAGAACGCTGTGCATGGAACACTGCGAGGCCCGTCCTCGTACCTGAAGTCACTCTGCTCGAGGAGAAAGTCAGCATCTTAGCATGCTGTGTCGCTACCGACACACCCAGCATGAACCCATGCCTGGAAGTAAGGCCCTGCTTTGCCGTGCAGAAGCGGAGGCGTGGTGCAGTTTCCAGGAGGCGGTGGCCTCTGCTCTGCATACCTTTAACGGCAGCACAGCTTTCTGGACACCTGGGAGGCTAGCCGGGGCACCCTGTTCCCGGCAGGAACACTGAGTACCCCCAGGTGCACCTGGGTCTGCTAAGCAACATCCAGGCCCGTAGCCCTTTAGAGCCCCTCTGTGCACGCCGAGCGTAGGGAAACACACTGCCCTCTCTTTTGGAGCAGCTTGGTTTCCTCAGCACTCGCACACGTTCACGAACACCGTTCTGGCACATGCCACATGGCGCGAAGGTCTTACGCATTGCCCTAGTCGGAGCTGCGCTCAGAGTAACCCTCGTCTTCGCATTCCATCCAGGACCTCCTGACTGAAGTCACCGTGCCTCCTAGAGGACGGCGGCTTGGGTTCTTACTGCAATTCAAGTCCTCTTCCTTCTGTGTCAGTGCAGGCAGCCCCAGGCCCAGAGGAGCAGCTACGGCGTTCCTTGGTGGAGACAGTTCGCTGGATGCGGGACTCCCTACTTCGATGAGTTGATTCAGGGAAGGAAACACAGGGTAACCGGTGTCTCTTGGGACTCGTTAGAAACCACAGGGATGTACGCTGAGTGTGCCCATGAAAACGGGGCCTGCTGGAACTAGTCCTGCTTTCCCATTTTGAGGGCGGCATTCATGCCTGCCTTGAAGCTACATGACATTCCCGGCACCCGACAGTCCGGTGAGCCCTGGAAGAATGCTTCGCGGAAAATTATGAGTTTGCTCTCTCTAAACCAGGGGCTTCCGTGGCCGCGGTGGCGGTCCGCATGACAGGCTCTAGAGCTAAAGGGAACCTCAACATGAGAACTCTCTTCCAGGCTAGGCCCTGTGTAGCCGTGCAGAAAGGGAGCCATGCAGCTGTTTCCAGGAGTTCGTAGTCACTTATGTGCTTTATTTGAAAGGAAGTACACGTCCGGGGACTCCTAGGCCCCACGGGTGTGCCTCATTTTCCCTCCAAGGTCACTGAGTGCCTCCAGACACCTGTGGGCCAGCTGAGCAACGTCGAGGTCCATGGGTTGAGACCTCGGAGGACCTCTGTGTGTGCCGCGTGCTGGGCAACAACACACTGCGCATTCCTCGAGGAGCGGTTCACCTCCAGAGCCCTCGAGCACCCTGAGGACAACATGGCTGGTGAGTACGAAGTGCCCAGGAAGACTCTGTCATGGCCCTTGTGTGAGCTGCCATGAGAGAACGCTGTGCATGGAACACTGCGAGGCCCGTCCTCGTACCTGAAGTCACTCTGCTCGAGGAGAAAGTCAGCATCTTAGCATGCTGTGTCGCTACCGACACACCCAGCATGAACCCATGCCTGGAAGTAAGGCCCTGCTTTGCCGTGCAGAAGCGGAGGCGTGGTGCAGTTTCCAGGAGGCGGTGGCCTCTGCTCTGCATACCTTTAACAGCAGCACAGCTTTCTGGACACCTGGGAGGCTAGCCGGGGCACCCTGTTCCCGGCAGGAACACTGAGTACCCCCAGGTGCACCTGGGTCTGCTAAGCAACATCCAGGCCCGTAGCCCTTTAGAGCCCCTCTGTGCACGCCGAGCGTAGGGAAACACACTGCCCTCTCTTTTGGAGCAGCTTGGTTTCCTCAGCACTCGCACACGTTCACGAACACCGTTCTGGCACATGCCACATGGCGCGAAGGTCTTACGCATTGCCCTATTCGGAGCTGCGCTCAGAGTAACCCTCGTCTTCGCATTCCATCCAGGACCTCCTGACTGAAGTCACCGTGCCTCCTAGAGGACGGCGGCTTGGGTTCTTACTGCAATTCAAGTCCTCTTCCTTCTGTGTCAGTGCAGGCAGCCCCAGGCCCAGAGGAGCAGCTACGGCGTTCCTTGGTGGAGACAGTTCGCTGGATGCGGGACTCCCTACTTCGATGAGTTGATTCAGGGAAGGAAACACAGGGTAACCGGTGTCTCTTGGGACTCGTTAGAAACCACAGGGATGTACGCTGAGTGTGCCCATGAAAATGGGGCCTGCTGGAACTAGTCCTGCTTTCCCATTTTGAGGGCGGCATTCATGCCTGCCTTGAAGCTACATGACATTCCCGGCACCCGACAGTCCGGTGAGCCCTGGAAGAATGCTTCGCGGAAAATTATGAGTTTGCTCTCTCTAAACCAGGGGCTTCCGTGGCCGCGGTGGCGGTCCGCATGACAGGCTCTAGAGCTAAAGGGAACCTCAACATGAGAACTCGCTTCCAGGCTAGGCCCTGTGTAGCCGTGCAGAAAGGGAGCCATGCAGCTGTTTCCAGGAGTTCTTAGTCACTTACGTGCTTTATTTGAAAGGAAGTACACGTCCGGGAACTCCTAGGCCCCACGGGTGTGCCTCATTTTCCCTCCAAGGTCACTGAGTGCCTCCAGACACCTGTGGGCCAGCTGAGCAACGTCGAGGTCCATGGGTTGAGACCTCGGAGGACCTCTGTGTGTGCCGCGTGCTGGGCAACAACACACTGCGCATTCCTCGAGGAGCGGTTCACCTCCAGAGCCCTCGAGCACCCTGAGGACAACATGGCTGGTGAGTACGAAGTGCCCAGGAAGACTCTGTCATGGCCCTTGTGTGAGCTGCCATGAGAGAACGCTGTGCATGGAACACTGCGAGGCCCGTCCTCGTACCTGAAGTCACTCTGCTCGAGGAGAAAGTCAGCATCTTAGCATGCTGTGTCGCTACCGACACACCCAGCATGAACCCATGCCTGGAAGTAAGGCCCTGCTTTGCCGTGCAGAAGCGGAGGCGTGGTGCAGTTTCCAGGAGGCGGTGGCCTCTGCTCTGCATACCTTTAACGGCAGCACAGCTTTCTGGACACCTGGGAGGCTAGCCGGGGCACCCTGGTCCCGGCAGGAACACTGAGTACCCCCAGGTGCACCTGGGTCTGCTAAGCAACATCCAGGCCCGTAGCCCTTTAGAGCCCCTCTGTGCACGCCGAGCGTAGGGAAACACACTGCCCTCTCTTTTGGAGCAGCTTGGTTTCCTCAGCACTCGCACACGTTCACGAACACCGTTCTGGCACATGCCACATGGCGCGAAGGTCTTACGCATTGCCCTAGTCGGAGCTGCGCTCAGAGTAACCCTCGTCTTCGCATTCCATCCAGGACCTCCTGACTGAAGTCACCGTGCCTCCTAGAGGACGGCGGCTTGGGTTCTTACTGCAATTCAAGTCCTCTTCCTTCTGTGTCAGTGCAGGCAGCCCCAGGCCCAGAGGAGCAGCTACGGCGTTCCTTGGTGGAGACAGTTCGCTGGATGCGGGACTCCCTACTTCGATGAGTTGATTCAGGGAAGGAAACACAGGGTAACCGGTGTCTCTTGGGACTCGTTAGAAACCACAGGGATGTACGCTGAGTGTGCCCATGAAAATGGGGCCTGCTGGAACTAGTCCTGCTTTCCCATTTTGAGGGCGGCATTCATGCCTGCCTTGAAGCTACATGACATTCCCGGCACCCGACAGTCCGGTGAGCCCTGGAAGAATGCTTCGGGGAAAATTATGAGTTTGCTCTCTCTAAACCAGGGGCTTCCGTGGCCGCGGTGGCGGTCCGCATGACAGGCTCTAGAGCTAAAGGGAACCTCAACATGAGAACTCGCTTCCAGGCTAGGCCCTGTGTAGCCGTGCAGAAAGGGAGCCATGCAGTTGTTTCCAGGAGTTCTTAGTCACTTACGTGCTTTATTTGAAAGGAAGTACACGTCCGGGGACTCCTAGGCCCCACGGGTGTGCCTCATTTTCCCTCCAAGGTCACTGAGTGCCTCCAGACACCTGTGGGCCAGCTGAGCAACGTCGAGGTCCATGGGTTGAGACCTCGGAGGACCTCTGTGTGTGCCGCGTGCTGGGCAACAACACACTGCGCATTCCTCGAGGAGCGGTTCACCTCCAGAGCCCTCGAGCACCCTGAGGACAACATGGCTGGTGAGTACGAAGTGCCCAGGAAGACTCTGTCATGGCCCTTGTGTGAGCTGCCATGAGAGAACGCTGTGCATGGAACACTGCGAGGCCCGTCCTCGTACCTGAAGTCACTCTGCTCGAGGAGAAAGTCAGCATCTTAGCATGCTGTGTCGCTACCGACACACCCAGCATGAACCCATGCCTGGAAGTAAGGCCCTGCTTTGCCGTGCAGAAGCGGAGGCGTGGTGCAGTTTCCAGGAGGCGGTGGCCTCTGCTCTGCATACCTTTAACGGCAGCACAGCTTTCTGGACACCTGGGAGGCTAGCCGGGGCACCCTGTTCCCGGCAGGAACACTGAGTACCCCCAGGTGCACCTGGGTCTGCTAAGCAACATCCAGGCCCGTAGCCCTTTAGAGCCCCTCTGTGCACGCCGAGCGTAGGGAAACACACTGCCCTCTCTTTTGGAGCAGCTTGGTTTCCTCAGCACTCGCACACGTTCACGAACACCGTTCTGGCACATGCCACATGGCGCGAAGGTCTTACGCATTGCCCTAGTCGGAGCTGCGCTCAGAGTAACCCTCGTCTTCGCATTCCATCCAGGACCTCCTGACTGAAGTCACCGTGCCTCCTAGAGGACGGCGGCTTGGGTTCTTACTGCAATTCAAGTCCTCTTCCTTCTGTGTCAGTGCAGGCAGCCCCAGGCCCAGAGGAGCAGCTACGGCGTTCCTTGGTGGAGACAGTTCGCTGGATGCGGGACTCCCTACTTCGATGAGTTGATTCAGGGAAGGAAACACAGGGTAACCGGTGTCTCTTGGGACTCGTTAGAAACCACAGGGATGTACGCTGAGTGTGCCCATGAAAATGGGGCCTGCTGGAACTAGTCCTGCTTTCCCATTTTGAGGGCGGCATTCATGCCTGCCTTGAAGCTACATGACATTCCCGGCACCCGACAGTCCGGTGAGCCCTGGAAGAATGCTTCGGGGAAAATTATGAGTTTGCTCTCTCTAAACCAGGGGCTTCCGTGGCCGCGGTGGCGGTCCGCATGACAGGCTCTAGAGCTAAAGGGAACCTCAACATGAGAACTCGCTTCCAGGCTAGGCCCTGTGTAGCCGTGCAGAAAGGGAGCCATGCAGCTGTTTCCAGGAGTTCTTAGTCACTTACGTGCTTTATTTGAAAGGAAGTACACGTCCGGGGACTCCTAGGCCCCACGGGTGTGCCTCATTTTCCCTCCAAGGTCACTGAGTGCCTCCAGACACCTGTGGGCCAGCTGAGCAACGTCGAGGTCCATGGGTTGAGACCTCGGAGGACCTCTGTGTGTGCTGCGTGCTGGGCAACAACACACTGCGCATTCCTCGAGGAGCGGTTCACCTCCAGAGCCCTCGAGCACCCTGAGGACAACATGGCTGGTGAGTACGAAGTGCCCAGGAAGACTCTGTCATGGCCCTTGTGTGAGCTGCCATGAGAGAACGCTGTGCATGGAACACTGCGAGGCCCGTCCTCGTACCTGAAGTCACTCTGCTCGAGGAGAAAGTCAGCATCTTAGCATGCTGTGTCGCTACCGACACACCCAGCATGAACCCATGCCTGGAAGTAAGGCCCTGCTTTGCCGTGCAGAAGCGGAGGCGTGGTGCAGTTTCCAGGAGGCGGTGGCCTCTGCTCTGCATACCTTTAACGGCAGCACAGCTTTCTGGACACCTGGGAGGCTAGCCGGGGCACCCTGTTCCCGGCAGGAACACTGAGTACCCCCAGGTGCACCTGGGTCTGCTAAGCAACATCCAGGCCCGTAGCCCTTTAGAGCCCCTCTGTGCACGCCGAGCGTAGGGAAACACACTGCCCTCTCTTTTGGAGCAGCTTGGTTTCCTCAGCACTCGCACACGTTCACGAACACCGTTCTGGCACATGCCACATGGCGCGAAGGTCTTACGCATTGCCCTAGTCGGAGCTGCGCTCAGAGTAACCCTCGTCTTCGCATTCCATCCAGGACCTCCTGACTGAAGTCACCGTGCCTCCTAGAGGACGGCGGCTTGGGTTCTTACTGCAATTCAAGTCCTCTTCCTTCTGTGTCAGTGCAGGCAGCCCCAGGCCCAGAGGAGCAGCTACGGCGTTCCTTGGTGGAGACAGTTCGCTGGATGCGGGACTCCCTACTTCGATGAGTTGATTCAGGGAAGGAAACACAGGGTAACCGGTGTCTCTTGGGACTCGTTAGAAACCACAGGGATGTACGCTGAGTGTGCCCATGAAAACGGGGCCTGCTGGAACTAGTCCTGCTTTCCCATTTTGAGGGCGGCATTCATGCCTGCCTTGAAGCTACATGACATTCCCGGCACCCGACAGTCCGGTGAGCCCTGGAAGAATGCTTCGGGGAAAATTATGAGTTTGCTCTCTCTAAACCAGGGGCTTCCGTGGCCGCGGTGGCGGTCCGCATGACAGGCTCTAGAGCTAAAGGGAACCTCAACATGAGAACTCGCTTCCAGGCTAGGCCCTGTGTAGCCGTGCAGAAAGGGAGCCATGCAGCTGTTTCCAGGAGTTCTTAGTCACTTACGTGCTTTATTTGAAAGGAAGTACACGTCCGGGGACTCCTAGGCCCCACGGGTGTGCCTCATTTTCCCTCCAAGGTCACTGAGTGCCTCCAGACACCTGTGGGCCAGCTGAGCAACGTCGAGGTCCATGGGTTGAGACCTCGGAGGACCTCTGTGTGTGCCGCGTGCTGGGCAACAACACACTGCGCATTCCTCGAGGAGCGGTTCACCTCCAGAGCCCTCGAGCACCCTGAGGAAAACATGGCTGGTGAGTACGAAGTGCCCAGGAAGACTCTGTCATGGCCCTTGTGTGAGCTGCCATGAGAGAACGCTGTGCATGGAACACTGCGAGGCCCGTCCTCGTACCTGAAGTCACTCTGCTCGAGGAGAAAGTCAGCATCTTAGCATGCTGTGTCGCTACCGACACACCCATCATGAACCCATGCCTGGAAGTAAGGCCCTGCTTTGCCGTGCAGAAGCGGAGGCGTGGTGCAGTTTCCAGGAGGCGGTGGCCTCTGCTCTGCATACCTTTAACGGCAGCACAGCTTTCTGGACACCTGGGAGGCTAGCCGGGGCACCCTGTTCCCGGCAGGAACACTGAGTATCCCCAGGTGCACCTGGGTCTGCTAAGCAACATCCAGGCCCGTAGCCCTTTAGAGCCCCTCTGTGCACGCCGAGCGTAGGGAAACACACTGCCCTCTCTTTTGGAGCAGCTTGGTTTCCTCAGCACTCGCACACGTTCACGAACACCGTTCTGGCACATGCCACATGGCGCGAAGATCTTACGCATTGCCCTAGTCGGAGCTGCGCTCAGAGTAACCCTCGTCTTCGCATTCCATCCAGGACCTCCTGACTGAAGTCACCATGCCTCGTAGAGGACGGCGGCTTGGGTTCTTACTGCAATTCAAGTCCTCTTCCTTCTGTGTCACTGCAGGCAGCCCCAGGCCCAGAGGAGCAGCTACGGTGTTCCTTGGTGGAGACAGTTCGCTAGATGCGGGACTCCCTACTTCGATGAGTTGATTCAGGGAAGGAAACACAAGGAAACCAGTGTCTCTTGGGACTCGTTAGAAACCACAGGGATGTACGCTGAGTGTGCCCATGAAAACGGGGGCCTGTTGGAACTAGCCCTGCTTTCCCATTTTGAGGGCTGCATTCATGCTTGCCTTGAAGCTCCCTCACATTCCCGGCTCCCAACAGGCCAGTGAGCCCTGGAAGAATGCTTCGGGGAAAATTATGAGTTTGCTCTCTCTAAACCAGGGGCTTCATTGGCCGTGGTGGTGGTCCGCATGACAGGCTCTAGAGCTAAAGGGAACCTCAACGTGAGAACTCGCCTCCAGGTTAGGCCCTGAGTAGCCATGCAGAAAGTGAGGCATGCAGCTGTTTCTAGGAGATCTTAGTGACTTACGCGCTTTGTTTTAAAGGAAGTACACGTCCGGGGACTCATAGGCCCCATGAGTGTGCATCATTTTCACTCCAAGGTCACTGAGTGCCTCCAGACACCTGTGGGCCAGCTGAGCAACGTCGAGGTCCATGGGTTGAGACCTCGGAGGACCTCTGTGCGTGCCGAGTGCTGGGCAACAACACACTGCGCATTCCTCGAGGAGCGGTTCACCTCCAGAGCCCTCGAGCACCCTGAGGACAACATGGCTGGTGAGTACGAAGTGCCCAGGAAGACTCTGTCATGGCCCTTGTGTGAGCTGCCATGAGAGAACGCTGTGCATGGAACACTGTGAGGCCCGTCCTCATACCTGAAGTCACTCTGCTCGAGGAGAAAGTCAGCATCTTAGCATGCTGTGTCGCTACCGACACACCCAGCATGAACCCATGCCTGGAAGTAAGGCCCTGCTTTGCCGTGCAGAAGCGGAGGCGTGGTGCAGTTTCCAGGAGGCGGTGGCCTCTGCTCTGCATACCTTTAACGGCAGCACAGCTTTCTGGACACCTGGGAGGCTAGCCGGGGCACCCTGTTCCCGGCAGGAACACTGAGTACCCCCAGGTGCACCTGGGTCTGCTAAGCAACATCCAGGCCCGTAGCCCTTTAGAGCCCCTCTGTGCACGCCGAGCGTAGGGAAACACACTGCCCTCTCTTTTGGAGCAGCTTGGTTTCCTCAGCACTCGCACACGTTCACGAACACCGTTCTGGCACATGCCACATGGCGCGAAGGTCTTACGCATTGCCCTAGTCGGAGCTGCGCTCAGAGTAACCCTCGTCTTCGCATTCCATCCAGGACCTCCTGACTGAAGTCACCGTGCCTCCTAGAGGACGGCGGCTTGGGTTCTTACTGCAATTCAAGTCCTCTTCCTTCTGTGTCAGTGCAGGCAGCCCCAGGCCCAGAGGAGCAGCTACGGCGTTCCTTGGTGGAGACAGTTCGCTGGATGCGGGACTCCCTACTTCGATGAGTTGATTCAGGGAAGGAAACACAGGGTAACCGGTGTCTCTTGGGACTCGTTAGAAACCACAGGGATGTACGCTGAGTGTGCCCATGAAAACGGGGCCTGCTGGAACTAGTCCTGCTTTCCCATTTTGAGGGCGGCATTCATGCCTGCCTTGAAGCTACATGACATTCCCGGCACCCGACAGTCCGGTGAGCCCTGGAAGAATGCTTCGGGGCAAATTATGAGTTTGCTCTCTCTAAACCAGGGGCTTCCGTGGCCGCGGTGGCGGTCCGCATGACAGGCTCTAGAGCTAAAGGGAACCTCAACATGAGAACTCGCTTCCAGGCTAGGCCCTGTGTAGCCGTGCAGAAAGGGAGCCATGCAGCTGTTTCCAGGAGTTCTTAGTCACTTACGTGCTTTATTTGAAAGGAAGTACACGTCCGGGGACTCCTAGGCCCCACGGGTGTGCCTCATTTTCCCTCCAAGGTCACTGAGTGCCTCCAGACACCTGTGGGCCAGCTGAGCAACGTCGAGGTCCATGGGTTGAGACCTCGGAGGACCTCTGTGTGTGCCGCGTGCTGGGCAACAACACACTGCGCATTCCTCGAGGAGCGGTTCACCTCCAGAGCCCTCGAGCACCCTGAGGACAACATGGCTGGTGAGTACGAAGTGCCCAGGAAGACTCTGTCATGGCCCTTGTGTGAGCTGCCATGAGAGAACGCTGTGCATGGAACACTGCGAGGCCCGTCCTCGTACCTGAAGTCACTCTGCTCGAGGAGAAAGTCAGCATCTTAGCATGCTGTGTCGCTACCGACACACCCAGCATGAACCCATGCCTGGAAGTAAGGCCCTGCTTTGCCGTGCAGAAGCGGAGGCGTGGTGCAGTTTCCAGGAGGCGGTGGCCTCTGCTCTGCATACCTTTAACGGCAGCACAGCTTTCTGGACACCTGGGAGGCTAGCCGGGGCACCCTGTTCCCGGCAGGAACACTGAGTATCCCCAGGTGCACCTGGGTCTGCTAAGCAACATCCAGGCCCGTAGCCCTTTAGAGCCCCTCTGTGCACGCCGAGCGTAGGGAAACACACTGCCCTCTCTTTTGGAGCAGCTTGGTTTCCTCAGCACTCGCACACGTTCACGAACACCGTTCTGGCACATGCCACATGGCGCGAAGGTCTTACGCATTGCCCTATTCGGAGCTGCGCTCAGAGTAACCCTCGTCTTCGCATTCCATCCAGGACCTCCTGACTGAAGTCACCGTGCCTCCTAGAGGACGGCGGCTTGGGTTCTTACTGCAATTCAAGTCCTCTTCCTTCTGTGTCAGTGCAGGCAGCCCCAGGCCCAGAGGAGCAGCTACGGCGTTCCTTGGTGGAGACAGTTCGCTGGATGCGGGACTCCCTACTTCGATGAGTTGATTCAGGGAAGGAAACACAGGGTAACCGGTGTCTCTTGGGACTCGTTAGAAACCACAGGGATGTACGCTGAGTGTGCCCATGAAAACGGGGCCTGCTGGAACTAGTCCTGCTTTCCCATTTTGAGGGCGGCATTCATGCCTGCCTTGAAGCTACATGACATTCCCGGCACCCGACAGTCCGGTGAGCCCTGGAAGAATGCTTCGGGGCAAATTATGAGTTTGCTCTCTCTAAACCAGGGGCTTCCGTGGCCGCGGTGGCGGTCCGCATGACAGGCTCTAGAGCTAAAGGGAACCTCAACATGAGAACTCGCTTCCAGGCTAGGCCCTGTGTAGCCGTGCAGAAAGGGAGCCATGCAGCTGTTTCCAGGAGTTCTTAGTCACTTACGTGCTTTATTTGAAAGGAAGTACACGTCCGGGGACTCCTAGGCCCCACGGGTGTGCCTCATTTTCCCTCCAAGGTCACTGAGTGCCTCCAGACACCTGTGGGCCAGCTGAGCAACGTCGAGGTCCATGGGTTGAGACCTCGGAGGACCTCTGTGTGTGCCGCGTGCTGGGCAACAACACACTGCGCATTCCTCGAGGAGCGGTTCACCTCCAGAGCCCTCGAGCACCCTGAGGACAACATGGCTGGTGAGTACGAAGTGCCCAGGAAGACTCTGTCATGGCCCTTGTGTGAGCTGCCATGAGAGAACGCTGTGCATGGAACACTGCGAGGCCCGTCCTCGTACCTGAAGTCACTCTGCTCGAGGAGAAAGTCAGCATCTTAGCATGCTGTGTCGCTACCGACACACCCAGCATGAACCCATGCCTGGAAGTAAGGCCCTGCTTTGCCGTGCAGAAGCGGAGGCGTGGTGCAGTTTCCAGGAGGCGGTGGCCTCTGCTCTGCATACCTTTAACGGCAGCACAGCTTTCTGGACACCTGGGAGGCTAGCCGGGGCACCCTGTTCCCGGCAGGAACACTGAGCACCCCCAGGTGCACCTGGGTCTGCTAAGCAACATCCAGGCCCGTAGCCCTTTAGAGCCCCTCTGTGCACGCCGAGCGTAGGGAAACACACTGCCCTCTCTTTTGGAGCAGCTTGGTTTCCTCAGCACTCGCACACGTTCACGAACACCGTTCTGGCACATGCCACATGGCGCGAAGGTCTTACGCATTGCCCTAGTCGGAGCTGCGCTCAGAGTAACCCTCGTCTTCGCATTCCATCCAGGACCTCCTGACTGAAGTCACCGTGCCTCCTAGAGGACGGCGGCTTGGGTCTTACTGCAATTCAACTCCTCTTCCTTCTGTGTCAGTGCAGGCAGCCCCAGGCCCAGAGGAGCAGCTACGGCGTTCCTTGGTGGAGACAGTTCGCTGGATGCGGGACTCCCTACTTCGATGAGTTGATTCAGGGAAGGAAACACAGGGTAACCGGTGTCTCTTGGGACTCGTTAGAAACCACAGGGATGTACGCTGAGTGTGCCCATGAAAACGGGGCCTGCTGGAACTAGTCCTGCTTTCCCATTTTGAGGGCGGCATTCATGCCTGCCTTGAAGCTACATGACATTCCCGGCACCCGACAGTCCGGTGAGCCCTGGAAGAATGCTTCGGGGAAAATTATGAGTTTGCTCTCTCTAAACCAGGGGCTTCCGTGGCCGCGGTGGCGGTCCGCATGACAGGCTCTAGAGCTAAAGGGAACCTCAACATGAGAACTCGCTTCCAGGTTAGGCCCTGAGTAGCCGTGCAGAAAGGGAGCCATGCAGCTGTTTCCAGGAGTTCTTAGTCACTTACGTGCTTTATTTGAAAGGAAGTACACGTCCGGGGACTCCTAGGCCCCACGGGTGTGCCTCATTTTCCCTCCAAGGTCACTGAGTGCCTCCAGACAACTGTGGGCCAGCTGAGCAACGTCGAGGTCCATGGGTTGAGACCTCGGAGGACCTCTGTGTGTGCCGCGTGCTGGGCAACAACACACTGCGCATTCCTCGAGGAGCGGTTCACCTCCAGAGCCCTCGAGCACCCTGAGGACAACATGGCTGGTGAGTACGAAGTGCCCAGGAAGACTCTGTCATGGCCCTTGTGTGAGCTGCCATGAGAGAACGCTGTGCATGGAACACTGCGAGGCCCGTCCTCGTACCTGAAGTCACTCTGCTCGAGGAGAAAGTCAGCATCTTAGCATGCTGTGTCGCTACCGACACACCCAGCATGAACCCATGCCTGGAAGTAAGGCCCTGCTTTGCCGTGCAGAAGCGGAGGCGTGGTGCAGTTTCCAGGAGGCGGTGGCCTCTGCTCTGCATACCTTTAACGGCAGCACAGCTTTCTGGACACCTGGGAGGCTAGCCGGGGCACCCTGTTCCCGGCAGGAACACTGAGTATCCCCAGGTGCACCTGGGTCTGCTAAGCAACATCCAGGCCCGTAGCCCTTTAGAGCCCCTCTGTGCACGCCGAGCGTAGGGAAACACACTGCCCTCTCTTTTGGAGCAGCTTGGTTTCCTCAGCACTCGCACACGTTCACGAACACCGTTCTGGCACATGCCACATGGCGCGAAAATCTTACGCATTGCCCTAGTCGGAGCTGCGCTCAGAGTAACCCTCGTCTTCGCATTCCATCCAGGACCTCCTGACTGAAGTCACCGTGCCTCCTAGAGGACGGCGGCTTGGGTTCTTACTGCAATTCAAGTCCTCTTCCTTCTGTGTCACTGCAGGCAGCCCCAGGCCCAGAGGAGCAGCTACGGTGTTCCTTGGTGGAGACAGTTCGCTAGATGCGGGACTCCCTACTTCGATGAGTTGATTCAGGGAAGGAAACACAAGGAAACCGGTGTCTCTTGGGACTCGATAGAAACCACAGGGATGTACGCTGAGTGTGCCCATGAAAACGGGGGCCTGTTGGAACTAGCCCTGCTTTCCCATTTTGAGGGCTGCATTCATGCTTGCCTTGAAGCTCCCTCACATTCCCGGCTCCCAACAGGCCAGTGAGCCCTGGAAGAATGCTTCGGGGAAAATTATGAGTTTGCTCTCTCTAAACCAGGGGCTTCATTGGCCGTGGTGGTGGTCCGCATGACAGGCTCTAGAGCTAAAGGGAACCTCAACGTGAGAACTCGCCTCCAGGTTAGGCCCTGAGTAGCCATGCAGAAAGTGAGGCATGCAGCTGTTTCTAGGAGATCTTAGTGACTTACGCGCTTTGTTTTAAAGGAAGTACACGTCCGGGGACTCATAGGCCCCATGAGTGTGCATCATTTTCACTCCAAGGTCACTGAGTGCCTCCAGACACCTGTGGGCCAGCTGAGCAACGTCGAGGTCCATGGGTTGAGACCTCGGAGGACCTCTGTGCGTGCCGAGTGCTGGGCAACAACACACTGCGCATTCCTCGAGGAGCGGTTCACCTCCAGAGCCCTCGAGCACCCTGAGGACAACATGGCTGGTGAGTACGAAGTGCCCAGGAAGACTCTGTCATGGCCCTTGTGTGAGCTGCCATGAGAGAACGCTGTGCATGGAACACTGTGAGGCCCGTCCTCGTACCTGAGGTCACTCTGCTCGAGGAGAAAGTCAGCATCTTAGCATGCTGTGTCGCTACCGACACACCCAGCATGAACCCATGCCTGGAAGTAAGGCCCTGCTTTGCCGTGCAGAAGCGGAGGCGTGGTGCAGTTTCCAGGAGGCGGTGGCCTCTGCTCTGCATACCTTTAACGGCAGCACAGCTTTCTGGACACCTGGGAGGCTAGCCGGGGCACCCTGTTCCCGGCAGGAACACTGAGTACCCCCAGTTGCACCTGGGTCTGCTAAGCAACATCCAGGCCCGTAGCCCTTTAGAGCCCCTCTGTGCACGCCGAGCGTAGGGAAACACACTGCCCTCTCTTTTGGAGCAGCTTGGTTTCCTCAGCACTCGCACACGTTCACGAACACCGTTCTGGCACATGCCACATGGCGCGAAGGTCTTACGCATTGCCCTAGTCGGAGCTGCGCTCAGAGTAACCCTCGTCTTCGCATTCCATCCAGGACCTCCTGACTGAAGTCACCGTGCCTCCTAGAGGACGGCGGCTTGGGTTCTTACTGCAATTCAAGTCCTCTTCCTTCTGTGTCAGTGCAGGCAGCCCCAGGCCCAGAGGAGCAGCTACGGCGTTCCTTGGTGGAGACAGTTCGCTGGATGCGGGACTCCCTACTTCGATGAGTTGATTCAGGGAAGGAAACACAGGGTAACCGGTGTCTCTTGGGACTCGTTAGAAACCACAGGGATGTAAGCTGAGTGTGCCCATGAAAACGGGGCCTGCTGGAACTAGTCCTGCTTTCCCATTTTGAGGGCGGCATTCATGCCTGCCTTGAAGCTACATGACATTCCCAGCACCCGACAGTCCGGTGAGCCCTGGAAGAATGCTTCGCGGAAAATTATGAGTTTGCTCTCTCTAAACCAGGGGCTTCCGTGGCCGCGGTGGCGGTCCGCATGACAGGCTCTAGAGCTAAAGGGAACCTCAACATGAGAACTCGCTTCCAGGCTAGGCCCTGAGTAGCCGTGCAGAAAGGGAGCCATGCAGCTGTTTCCAGGAGTTCTTAGTCACTTACGTGCTTTATTTGAAAGGAAGTACACGTCCGGGGACTCCTAGGCCCCACGGGTGTGCCTCATTTTCCCTCCAAGGTCACTGAGTGCCTCCAGACACCTGTGGGCCAGCTGAGCAACGTCGAGGTCCATGGGTTGAGACCTCGGAGGACCTCTGTGTGTGCCGCGTGCTGGGCAACAACACACTGCGCATTCCTCGAGGAGCGGTTCACCTCCAGAGCCCTCGAGCACCCTGAGGACAACATGGCTGGTGAGTACGAAGTGCCCAGGAAGACTCTGTCATGGCCCTTGTGTGAGCTGCCATGAGAGAACGCTGTGCATGGAACACTGCGAGGCCCGTCCTCGTACCTGAAGTCACTCTGCTCGAGGAGAAAGTCAGCATCTTAGCATGCTGTGTCGCTACCGACACACCCAGCATGAACCCATGCCTGGAAGTAAGGCCCTGCTTTGCCGTGCAGAAGCGGAGGCGTGGTGCAGTTTCCAGGAGGCGGTGGCCTCTGCTCTGCATAACTTTAACGGCAGCACAGCTTTCTGGACACCTGGGAGGCTAGCCGGGGCACCCTGTTCCCGGCAGGAACACTGAGTATCCCCAGGTGCACCTGGGTCTGCTAAGCAACATCCAGGCCCGTAGCCCTTTAGAGCCCCTCTGTGCACGCCGAGCGTAGGGAAACACACTGCCCTCTCTTTTGGAGCAGCTTGGTTTCCTCAGCACTCGCACACGTTCACGAACACCGTTCTGGCACATGCCACATGGCGCGAAGATCTTACGCATTGCCCTAGTCGGAGCTGCGCTCAGAGTAACCCTCGTCTTCGCATTCCATCCAGGACCTCCTGACTGAAGTCACCGTGCCTCCTAGAGGACGGCGGCTTGGGTTCTTACTGCAATTCAAGTCCTCTTCCTTCTGTGTCACTGCAGGCAGCCCCAGGCCCAGAGGAGCAGCTACGGTGTTCCTTGGTGGAGACAGTTCGCTAGATGCGGGACTCCCTACTTCGATGAGTTGATTCAGGGAAGGAAACACAAGGAAACCGGTGTCTCTTGGGACTCGATAGAAACCACAGGGATGTACGCTGAGTGTGCCCATGAAAACGGGGGCCTGTTGGAACTAGCCCTGCTTTCCCATTTTGAGGGCTGCATTCATGCTTGCCTTGAAGCTCCCTCACATTCCCGGCTCCCAACAGGCCAGTGAGCCCTGGAAGAATGCTTCGGGGAAAATTATGAGTTTGCTCTCTCTAAACCAGGGGCTTCATTGGCCGTGGTGGTGGTCCGCATGACAGGCTCTAGAGCTAAAGGGAACCTCAACGTGAGAACTCGCCTCCAGGTTAGGCCCTGAGTAGCCATGCAGAAAGTGAGGCATGCAGCTGTTTCTAGGAGATCTTAGTGACTTACGCGCTTTGTTTTAAAGGAAGTACACGTCCGGGGACTCATAGGCCCCATGAGTGTGCATCATTTTCACTCCAAGGTCACTGAGTGCCTCCAGACACCTGTGGGCCAGCTGAGCAACGTCGAGGTCCATGGGTTGAGACCTCGGAGGACCTCTGTGCGTGCCGAGTGCTGGGCAACAACACACTGCGCATTCCTCGAGGAGCGGTTCACCTCCAGAGCCCTCGAGCACCCTGAGGACAACATGGCTGGTGAGTACGAAGTGCCCAGGAAGACTCTGTCATGGCCCTTGTGTGAGCTGCCATGAGAGAACGCTGTGCATGGAACACTGTGAGGCCCGTCCTCGTACCTGAGGTCACTCTGCTCGAGGAGAAAGTCAGCATCTTAGCATGCTGTGTCGCTACCGACACACCCAGCATGAACCCATGCCTGGAAGTAAGGCCCTGCTTTGCCGTGCAGAAGCGGAGGCGTGGTGCAGTTTCCAGGAGGCGGTGGCCTCTGCTCTGCATACCTTTAACGGCAGCACAGCTTTCTGGACACCTGGGAGGCTAGCCGGGGCACCCTGTTCCCGGCAGGAACACTGAGTACCCCCAGGTGCACCTGGGTCTGCTAAGCAACATCCAGGCCCGTAGCCCTTTAGAGCCCCTCTGTGCACGCCGAGCGTAGGGAAACACACTGCCCTCTCTTTTGGAGCAGCTTGGTTTCCTCAGCACTCGCACACGTTCACGAACACCGTTCTGGCACATGCCACATGGCGCGAAGGTCTTACGCATTGCCCTAGTCGGAGCTGCGCTCAGAGTAACCCTCGTCTTCGCATTCCATCCAGGACCTCCTGACTGAAGTCACCGTGCCTCCTAGAGGACGGCGGCTTGGGTTCTTACTGCAATTCAACTCCTCTTCCTTCTGTGTCAGTGCAGGCAGCCCCAGGCCCAGAGGAGCAGCTACGGCGTTCCTTGGTGGAGACAGTTCGCTGGATGCGGGACTCCCTACTTCGATGAGTTGATTCAGGGAAGGAAACACAGGGTAACCGGTGTCTCTTGGGACTCGTTAGAAACCACAGGGATGTACGCTGAGTGTGCCCATGAAAACGGGGCCTGCTGGAACTAGTCCTGCTTTCCCATTTTGAGGGCGGCATTAATGCCTGCCTTGAAGCTACATGACATTCCCAGCACCCGACAGTCCGGTGAGCCCTGGAAGAATGCTTCGCGGAAAATTATGAGTTTGCTCTCTCTAAACCAGGGGCTTCCGTGGCCGCGGTGGCGGTCCGCATGACAGGCTCTAGAGCTAAAGGGAACCTCAACATGAGAACTCGCTTCCAGGCTAGGCCCTGAGTAGCCGTGCAGAAAGGGAGCCATGCAGCTGTTTCCAGGAGTTCTTAGTCACTTACGTGCTTTATTTGAAAGGAAGTACACGTCCGGGGACTCCTAGGCCCCACGGGTGTGCCTCATTTTCCCTCCAAGGTCACTGAGTGCCTCCAGACACCTGTGGGCCAGCTGAGCAACGTCGAGGTCCATGGGTTGAGACCTCGGAGGACCTCTGTGTGTGCCGCGTGCTGGGCAACAACACACTGCGCATTCCTCGAGGAGCGGTTCACCTCCAGAGCCCTCGAGCACCCTGAGGACAACATGGCTGGTGAGTACGAAGTGCCCAGGAAGACTCTGTCATGGCCCTTGTGTGAGCTGCCATGAGAGAACGCTGTGCATGGAACACTGCGAGGCCCGTCCTCGTACCTGAAGTCACTCTGCTCGAGGAGAAAGTCAGCATCTTAGCATGCTGTGTCGCTACCGACACACCCAGCATGAACCCATGCCTGGAAGTAAGGCCCTGCTTTGCCATGCAGAAGCGGAGGCGTGGTGCAGTTTCCAGGAGGCGGTGGCCTCTGCTCTGCATACCTTTAACGGCAGCACAGCTTTCTGGACACCTGGGAGGCTAGCCGGGGCACCCTGTTCCCGGCAGGAACACTGAGTACCCCCAGGTGCACCTGGGTCTGCTAAGCAACATCCAGGCCCGTAGCCCTTTAGAGCCCCTCTGTGCACGCCGAGCGTAGGGAAACACACTGCCCTCTCTTTTGGAGCAGCTTGGTTTCCTCAGCACTCGCACACGTTCACGAACACCGTTCTGGCACATGCCACATGGCGCGAAGGTCTTACGCATTGCCCTATTCGGAGCTGCGCTCAGAGTAACCCTCGTCTTCGCATTCCATCCAGGACCTCCTGACTGAAGTCACCGTGCCTCCTAGAGGACGGCGGCTTGGGTCTTACTGCAATTCAACTCCTCTTCCTTCTGTGTCAGTGCAGGCAGCCCCAGGCCCAGAGGAGCAGCTACGGCGTTCCTTGGTGGAGACAGTTCGCTGGATGCGGGACTCCCTACTTCGATGAGTTGATTCAGGGAAGGAAACACAGGGTAACCGGTGTCTCTTGGGACTCGTTAGAAACCACAGGGATGTACGCTGAGTGTGCCCATGAAAACGGGGCCTGCTGGAACTAGTCCTGCTTTCCCATTTTGAGGGCGGCATTCATGCCTGCCTTGAAGCTACATGACATTCCCGGCACCCGACAGTCCGGTGAGCCCTGGAAGAATGCTTCGGGGAAAATTATGAGTTTGCTCTCTCTAAACCAGGGGCTTCCGTGGCCGCGGTGGCGGTCCGCATGACAGGCTCTAGAGCTAAAGGGAACCTCAACATGAGAACTCGCTTCCAGGCTAGGCCCTGAGTAGCCGTGCAGAAAGGGAGCCATGCAGCTGTTTCCAGGAGTTCTTAGTCACTTACGTGCTTTATTTGAAAGGAAGTACACGTCCGGGGACTCCTAGGCCCCACGGGTGTGCCTCATTTTCCCTCCAAGGTCACTGAGTGCCTCCAGACACCTGTGGGCCAGCTGAGCAACGTCGAGGTCCATGGGTTGAGACCTCGGAGGACCTCTGTGTGTGCCGCGTGCTGGGCAACAACACACTGCGCATTCCTCGAGGAGCGGTTCACCTCCAGAGCCCTCGAGCACCCTGAGGACAACATGGCTGGTGAGTACGAAGTGCCCAGGAAGACTCTGTCATGGCCCTTGTGTGAGCTGCCATGAGAGAACGCTGTGCATGGAACACTGCGAGGCCCGTCCTCGTACCTGAAGTCACTCTGCTCGAGGAGAAAGTCAGCATCTTAGCATGCTGTGTCGCTACCGACACACCCAGCATGAACCCATGCCTGGAAGTAAGGCCCTGCTTTGCCATGCAGAAGCGGAGGCGTGGTGCAGTTTCCAGGAGGCGGTGGCCTCTGCTCTGCATACCTTTAACGGCAGCACAGCTTTCTGGACACCTGGGAGGCTAGCCGGGGCACCCTGTTCCCGGCAGGAACACTGAGTACCCCCAGGTGCACCTGGGTCTGCTAAGCAACATCCAGGCCCGTAGCCCTTTAGAGCCCCTCTGTGCACGCCGAGCGTAGGGAAACACACTGCCCTCTCTTTTGGAGCAGCTTGGTTTCCTCAGCACTCGCACACGTTCACGAACACCGTTCTGGCACATGCCACATGGCGCGAAGGTCTTACGCATTGCCCTATTCGGAGCTGCGCTCAGAGTAACCCTCGTCTTCGCATTCCATCCAGGACCTCCTGACTGAAGTCACCGTGCCTCCTAGAGGACGGCGGCTTGGGTCTTACTGCAATTCAACTCCTCTTCCTTCTGTGTCAGTGCAGGCAGCCCCAGGCCCAGAGGAGCAGCTACGGCGTTCCTTGGTGGAGACAGTTCGCTGGATGCGGGACTCCCTACTTCGATGAGTTGATTCAGGGAAGGAAACACAGGGTAACCGGTGTCTCTTGGGACTCGTTAGAAACCACAGGGATGTACGCTGAGTGTGCCCATGAAAACGGGGCCTGCTGGAACTAGTCCTGCTTTCCCATTTTGAGGGCGGCATTCATGCCTGCCTTGAAGCTACATGACATTCCCGGCACCCGACAGTCCGGTGAGCCCTGGAAGAATGCTTCGGGGAAAATTATGAGTTTGCTCTCTCTAAACCAGGGGCTTCCGTGGCCGCGGTGGCGGTCCGCATGACAGGCTCTAGAGCTAAAGGGAACCTCAACATGAGAACTCGCTTCCAGGTTAGGCCCTGAGTAGCCGTGCAGAAAGGGAGCCATGCAGCTGTTTCCAGGAGTTCTTAGTCACTTACGTGCTTTATTTGAAAGGAAGTACACGTCCGGGGACTCCTAGGCCCCACGGGTGTGCCTCATTTTCCCTCCAAGGTCACTGAGTGCCTCCAGACACCTGTGGGCCAGCTGAGCAACGTCGAGGTCCATGGGTTGAGACCTCGGAGGACCTCTGTGTGTGCCGCGTGCTGGGCAACAACACACTGCGCATTCCTTGAGGAGCGGTTCACCTCCAGAGCCCTCGAGCACCCTGAGGACAACATGGCTGGTGAGCACGAAGTGCCCAGGAAGACTCTGTCATGGCCCTTGTGTGAGCTGCCATGAGAGAACGCTGTGCATGGAACACTGCGAGGCCCGTCCTCGTACCTGAAGTCACTCTGCTCGAGGAGAAAGTCAGCATCTTAGCATGCTGTGTCGCTACCGACACACCCAGCATGAACCCATGCCTGGAAGTAAGGCCCTGCTTTGCCGTGCAGAAGCGGAGGCGTGGTGCAGTTTCCAGGAGGTGGTGGCCTCTGCTCTGCATACCTTTAACGGCAGCACAGCTTTCTGGACACCTGGGAGGCTAGCCGGGGCACCCTGTTCCCGGCAGGAACACTGAGCACCCCCAGGTGCACCTGGGTCTGCTAAGCAACATCCAGGCCCGTAGCCCTTTAGAGCCCCTCTGTGCACGCCGAGCGTAGGGAAACACACTGCCCTCTCTTTTGGAGCAGCTTGCTTTCCTCAGCACTCGCACACGTTCACGAACACCGTTCTGGCACATGCCACATGGCGCGAAGGTCTTACGCATTGCCCTAGTCGGAGCTGCGCTCAGAGTAACCCTCGTCTTCGCATTCCATCCAGGACCTCCTGACTGAAGTCACCGTGCCTCCTAGAGGACGGCGGCTTGGGTCTTACTGCAATTCAAGTCCTCTTCCTTCTGTGTCAGTGCAGGCAGCCCCAGGCCCAGAGGAGCAGCTACGGCGTTCCTTGGTGGAGACAGTTCGCTGGATGCGGGACTCCCTACTTCGATGAGTTGATTCAGGGAAGGAAACACAGGGTAACCGGTGTCTCTTGGGACTCGTTAGAAACCACAGGGATGTACGCTGAGTGTGCCCATGAAAACGGGGCCTGCTGGAACTAGTCCTGCTTTCCCATTTTGAGGGCGGCATTCATGCCTGCCTTGAAGCTACATGACATTCCCGGCACCCGACAGTCCGGTGAGCCCTGGAAGAATGCTTCGGGGAAAATTATGAGTTTGCTCTCTCTAAACCAGGGGCTTCCGCGGCCGCGGTGGCGGTCCGCATGACAGGCTCTAGAGCTAAAGGGAACCTCAACATGAGAACTGGCTTCCAGGCTAGGCCCTGTGTAGCCGTGCAGAAAGGGAGCCATGCAGCTGTTTCCAGGAGTTCTTAGTCACTTACGTGCTTTATTTGAAAGGAAGTACACGTCCGGGGACTCCTAGGCCCCACGGGTGTGCCTCATTTTCCCTCCAAGGTCACTGAGTGCCTCCAGACACCTGTGGGCCAGCTGAGCAACGTCGAGGTCCATGGGTTGAGACCTCGGAGGACCTCTGTGTGTGCCGCGTGCTGGGCAACAACACACTGCGCATTCCTCGAGGAGCGGTTCACCTCCAGAGCCCTCGAGCACCCTGAGGACAACATGGCTGGTGAGCACGAAGTGCCCAGGAAGACTCTGTCATGGCCCTTGTGTGAGCTGACATGAGAGAACGCTGTGCATGGAACACTGCGAGGCCCGTCCTCGTACCTGAAGTCACTCTGCTCGAGGAGAAAGTCAGCATCTTAGCATGCTGTGTCGCTACCGACACACCCAGCATGAACCCATGCCTGGAAGTAAGGCCCTGCTTTGCCGTGCAGAAGCGGAGGCGTGGTGCAGTTTCCAGGAGGCGGTGGCCTCTGCTCTGCATACCTTTAACGGCAGCACAGCTTTCTGGACACCTGGGAGGCTAGCCGGGGCACCCTGTTCCCGGCAGGAACACTGAGTACCCCCAGGTGCACCTGGGTCTGCTAAGCAACATCCAGGCCCGTAGCCCTTTAGAGCCCCTCTGTGCATGCCGAGCGTAGGGAAACACACTGCCCTCTCTTTTGGAGCAGCTTGGTTTCCTCAGCACTCGCACACGTTCACGAACACCGTTCTGGCACATGCCACATGGCGCGAAGGTCTTACGCATTGCCCTAGTCGGAGCTGCGCTCAGAGTAACCCTCGTCTTCGCATTCCATCCAGGACCTCCTGACTGAAGTCACCGTGCCTCCTAGAGGACGGCGGCTTGGGTTCTTACTGCAATTCAAGTCCTCTTCCTTCTGTGTCAGTGCAGGCAGCCCCAGGCCCAGAGGAGCAGCTACGGCGTTCCTTGGTGGAGACAGTTCGCTGGATGCGGGACTCCCTACTTCGATGAGTTGATTCAGGGAAGGAAACACAGGGTAACCGGTGTCTCTTGGGACTCGTTAGAAACCACAGGGATGTACGCTGAGTGTGCCCATGAAAACGGGGCCTGCTGGAACTAGTCCTGCTTTCCCATTTTGAGGGCGGCATTCATGCCTGCCTTGAAGCTACATGACATTCCCGGCACCCGACAGTCCGGTGAGCCCTGGAAGAATGCTTCGGGGAAAATTATGAGTTTGCTCTCCCTAAACCAGGGGCTTCCGTGGCCGCGGTGGCGGTCCGCATGACAGGCTCTAGAGCTAAAGGGAACCTCAACATGAGAACTCGCTTCCAGGTTAGGCCCTGAGTAGCCGTGCAGAAAGGGAGCCATGCAGCTGTTTCCAGGAGTTCTTAGTCACTTACGTGCTTTATTTGAAAGGAAGTACACGTCCGGGGACTCCTAGGCCCCATGGGTGTGCCTCATTTTCCCTCCAAGGTCACTGAGTGCCTCCAGACAACTGTGGGCCAGCTGAGCAACGTCGAGGTCCATGGGTTGAGACCTCGGAGGACCTCTGTGTGTGCCGCGTGCTGGGCAACAACACACTGCGCATTCCTCGAGGAGCGGTTCACCTCCAGAGCCCTCGAGCACCCTGAGGACAACATGGCTGGTGAGTACGAAGTGCCCAGGAAGACTCTGTCATGGCCCTTGTGTGAGCTGCCATGAGAGAACGCTGTGCATGGAACACTGCGAGGCCCGTCCTCGTACCTGAAGTCACTCTGCTCGAGGAGAAAGTCAGCATCTTAGCATGCTGTGTCGCTACCGACACACCCAGCATGAACCCATGCCTGGAAGTAAGGCCCTGCTTTGCCGTGCAGAAGCGGAGGCGTGGTGCAGTTTCCAGGAGGCGGTGGCCTCTGCTCTGCATACCTTTAACGGCAGCACAGCTTTCTGGACACCTGGGAGGCTAGCCGGGGCACCCTGTTCCCGGCAGGAACACTGAGTACCCCCAGGTGCACCTGGGTCTGCTAAGCAACATCCAGGCCCGTAGCCCTTTAGAGCCCCTCTGTGCACGCCGAGCATAGGGAAACACACTGCCCTCTCTTTTGGAGCAGCTTGGTTTCCTCAGCACTCGCACACGTTCACGAACACCGTTCTGGCACATGCCACATGGCGCGAAGGTCTTACGCATTGCCCTATTCGGAGCTGCGCTCAGAGTAACCCTCGTCTTCGCATTCCATCCAGGACCTCCTGACTGAAGTCACCGTGCCTCCTAGAGGACGGCGGCTTGGGTTCTTACTGCAATTCAAGTCCTCTTCCTTCTGTGTCAGTGCAGGCAGCCCCAGGCCCAGAGGAGCAGCTACGGCGTTCCTTGGTGGAGACAGTTCGCTGGATGTGGGACTCCCTACTTCGATGAGTTGATTCAGGGAAGGAAACACAGGGTAACCGGTGTCTCTTGGGACTCGTTAGAAACCACAGGGATGTACGCTGAGTGTGCCCATGAAAACGGGGCCTGCTGGAACTAGTCCTGCTTTCCCATTTTGAGGGCGGCATTCATGCCTGCCTTGAAGCTACATGACATTCCCGGCGCCCGACAGTCCGGTGAGCCCTGGAAGAATGCTTCGGGGAAAATTATGAGTTTGCTCTCCCTAAACCAGGGGCTTCCGTGGCCGCGGTGGCGGTCCGCATGACAGGCTCTAGAGCTAAAGGGAACCTCAACATGAGAACTCGCTTCCAGGTTAGGCCCTGAGTAGCCGTGCAGAAAGGGAGCCATGCAGCTGTTTCCAGGAGTTCTTAGTCACTTACGTGCTTTATTTGAAAGGAAGTACACGTCCGGGGACTCCTAGGCCCCACGGGTGTGCCTCATTTTCCCTCCAAGGTCACTGAGTGCCTCCAGACACCTGTGGGCCAGCTGAGCAACGTCGAGGTCCATGGGTTGAGACCTCGGAGGACCTCTGTGTGTGCCGCGTGCTGGGCAACAACACACTGCGCATTCCTCAAGGAGCGGTTCACCTCCAGAGCCCTCGAGCACCCTGAGGACAACATGGCTGGTGAGTACGAAGTGCCCAGGAAGACTCTGTCATGGCCCTTGTGTGAGCTGCCATGAGAGAACGCTGTGCATGGAACACTGCGAGGCCCGTCCTCGTACCTGAAGTCACTCTGCTCGAGGAGAAAGTCAGCATCTTAGCATGCTGTGTCGCTACCGACACACCCAGCATGAACCCATGCCTGGAAGTAAGGCCCTGCTTTGCCGTGCAGAAGCGGAGGCGTGGTGCAGTTTCCAGGAGGCGGTGGCCTCTGCTCTGCATACCTTTAACGGCAGCACAGCTTTCTGGACACCTGGGAGGCTAGCCGGGGCACCCTGTTCCCGGCAGGAACACTGAGCACCCCCAGGTGCACCTGGGTCTGCTAAGCAACATCCAGGCCCGTAGCCCTTTAGAGCCCCTCTGTGCACGCCGAGTGTAGGGAAACACACTGCCCTCTCTTTTGGAGCAGCTTGGTTTCCTCAGCACTCGCACACGTTCACGAACACCGTTCTGGCACATGCCACATGGCGCGAAGGTCTTACGCATTGCCCTAGTCGGAGCTGCGCTCAGAGTAACCCTCGTCTTCGCATTCCATCCAGGACCTCCTGACTGAAGTCACCGTGCCTCCTAGAGGACGGCGGCTTGGGTCTTACTGCAATTCAACTCCTCTTCCTTCTGTGTCACTGCAGGCAGCCCCAGGCCCAGAGGAGCAGCTACGGCGTTCCTTGGTGGAGACAGTTCGCTGGATGCGGGACTCCCTACTTCGATGAGTTGATTCAGGGAAGGAAACACAGGGTAACCGGTGTCTCTTGGGACTCGTTAGAAACCACAGGGATGTACGCTGAGTGTGCCCATGAAAACGGGGCCTGCTGGAACTAGTCCTGCTTTCCCATTTTGAGGGCGGCATTCATGCCTGCCTTGAAGCTACATGACATTCCCGGCACCCGACAGTCCGGTGAGCCCTGGAAGAATGCTTCGGGGAAAATTATGAGTTTGCTCTCTCTAAACCAGGGGCTTCCGTGGCCGCGGTGGCGGTCCGCATGACAGGCTCTAGAGCTAAAGGGAACCTCAACATGAGAACTCGCTTCCAGGTTAGGCCCTGAGTAGCCGTGCAGAAAGGGAGCCATGCAGCTGTTTCCAGGAGTTCTTAGTCACTTACGTGCTTTATTTGAAAGGAAGTACACGTCCGGGGACTCCTAGGCCCCACGGGTGTGCCTCATTTTCCCTCCAAGGTCACTGAGTGCCTCCAGACAACTGTGGGCCAGCTGAGCAACGTCGAGGTCCATGGGTTGAGACCTCGGAGGACCTCTGTGTGTGCCACGTGCTGGGCAACAACACACTGCGCATTCCTCGAGGAGCGGTTCACCTCCAGAGCCCTCGAGCACCCTGAGGACAACATGGCTGGTGAGTACGAAGTGCCCAGGAAGACTCTGTCATGGCCCTTGTGTGAGCTGCCATGAGAGAACGCTGTGCATGGAACACTGCGAGGCCCGTCCTCGTACCTGAAGTCACTCTGCTCGAGGAGAAAGTCAGCATCTTAGCATGCTGTGTCGCTACCGACACACCCAGCATGAACCCATGCCTGGAAGTAAGGCCCTGCTTTGCCGTGCAGAAGCGGAGGCGTGGTGCAGTTTCCAGGAGGCGGTGGCCTCTGCTCTGCATACCTTTAACGGCAGCACAGCTTTCTGGACACCTGGGAGGCTAGCCGGGGCACCCTGTTCCCGGCAGGAACACTGAGTACCCCCAGGTGCACCTGGGTCTGCTAAGCAACATCCAGGCCCGTAGCCCTTTAGAGCCCCTCTGTGCACGCCGAGCGTAGGGAAACACACTGCCCTCTCTTTTGGAGCAGCTTGGTTTCCTCAGCACTCGCACACGTTCACGAACACCGTTCTGGCACATGCCACATGGCGCGAAGGTCTTACGCATTGCCCTAGTCGGAGCTGCGCTCAGAGTAACCCTCGTCTTCGCATTCCATCCAGGACCTCCTGACTGAAGTCACCGTGCCTCCTAGAGGACGGCGGCTTGGGTTCTTACTGCAATTCAACTCCTCTTCCTTCTGTGTCAGTGCAGGCAGTCCCAGGCCCAGAGGAGCAGCTACGGCGTTCCTTGGTGGAGACAGTTCGCTGGATGCGGGACTCCCTACTTCGATGAGTTGATTCAGGGAAGGAAACACAGGGTAACCGGTGTCTCTTGGGACTCGTTAGAAACCTCAGGGATGTATGCTGAGTGTGCCCATGAAAACGGGGCCTGCTGGAACTAGTCCTGCTTTCCCATTTTGAGGGCGGCATTCATGCCTGCCTTGAAGCTACATGACATTCCCGGCACCCGACAGTCCGGTGAGCCCTGGAAGAATGCTTCGCGGAAAATTATGAGTTTGCTCTCCCTAAACCAGGGGCTTCCGTGGCCGCGGTGGCGGTCCGCATGACAGGCTCTAGAGCTAAAGGGAACCTCAACATGAGAACTCGCTTCCAGGTTAGGCCCTGAGTAGCCGTGCAGAAAGGGAGCCATGCAGCTGTTTCCAGGAGTTCTTAGTCACTTACGTGCTTTATTTGAAAGGAAGTACACGTCCGGGGACTCCTAGGCCCCACGGGTGTGCCTCATTTTCCCTCCACGGTCACTGAGTGCCTCCAGACACCTGTGGGCCAGCTGAGCAACGTCGAGGTCCATGGGTTGAGACCTCGGAGGACCTCTGTGTGTGCCGCGTGCTGGGCAACAACACACTGCGCATTCCTCGAGGAGCGGTTCACCTCCAGAGCCCTCGAGCACCCTGAGGACAACATGGCTGGTGAGCACGAAGTGCCCAGGAAGACTCTGTCATGGCCCTTGTGTGAGCTGCCATGAGAGAACGCTGTGCATGGAACACTGCGAGGCCCGTCCTCGTACCTGAAGTCACTCTGCTCGAGGAGAAAGTCAGCATCTTAGCATGCTGTGTCGCTACCGACACACCCAGCATGAACCCATGCCTGGAAGTAAGGCCCTGCTTTGCCGTGCAGAAGCGGAGGCGTGGTGCAGTTTCCAGGAGGCGGTGGCCTCTGCTCTGCATACCTTTAACGGCAGCACAGCTTTCTGGACACCTGGGAGGCTAGCCGGGGCACCCTGTTCCCGGCAGGAACACTGAGCACCCCCAGGTGCACCTGGGTCTGCTAAGCAACATCCAGGCCCGTAGCCCTTTAGAGCCCCTCTGTGCACGCCGAGCGTAGGGAAACACACTGCCCTCTCTTTTGGAGCAGCTTGGTTTCCTCAGCACTCGCACACGTTCACGAACACCGTTCTGGCACATGCCACATGGCGCGAAGGTCTTACGCATTGCCCTATTCGGAGCTGCGCTCAGAGTAACCCTCGTCTTCGCATTCCATCCAGGACCTCCTGACTGAAGTCACCGTGCCTCCTAGAGGACGGCGGCTTGGGTCTTACTGCAATTCAACTCCTCTTCCTTCTGTGTCAGTGCAGGCAGCCCCAGGCCCAGAGGAGCAGCTACGGCGTTCCTTGGTGGAGACAGTTCGCTGGATGCGGGACTCCCTACTTCGATGAGTTGATTCAGGGAAGGAAACACAGGGTAACCGGTGTCTCTTGGGACTCGTTAGAAACCACAGGGATGTACGCTGAGTGTGCCCATGAAAACGGGGCCTGCTGGAACTAGTCCTGCTTTCCCATTTTGAGGGCGGCATTCATGCCTGCCTTGAAGCTACATGACATTCCCGGCGCCCGACAGTCCGGTGAGCCCTGGAAGAATGCTTCGGGGAAAATTATGAGTTTGCTCTCCCTAAACCAGGGGCTTCCGTGGCCGCGGTGGCGGTCCGCATGACAGGCTCTAGAGCTAAAGGGAACCTCAACATGAGAACTCGCTTCCAGGTTAGGCCCTGAGTAGCCGTGCAGAAAGGGAGCCATGCAGCTGTTTCCAGGAGTTCTTAGTCACTTACGTGCTTTATTTGAAAGGAAGTACACGTCCGGGGACTCCTAGGCCCCACGGGTGTGCCTCATTTTCCCTCCAAGGTCACTGAGTGCCTCCAGACAACTGTGGGCCAGCTGAGCAACGTCGAGGTCCATGGGTTGAGACCTCGGAGGACCTCTGTGTGTGCCGCGTGCTGGGCAACAACACACTGCACATTCCTCGAGGAGCGGTTCACCTCCAGAGCCCTCGAGCACCCTGAGGACAACATGGCTGGTGAGTACGAAGTGCCCAGGAAGACTCTGTCATGGCCCTTGTGTGAGCTGCCATGAGAGAACGCTGTGCATGGAACACTGCGAGGCCCGTCCTCGTACCTGAAGTCACTCTGCTCGAGGAGAAAGTCAGCATCTTAGCATGCTGTGTCGCTACCGACACACCCAGCATGAACCCATGCCTGGAAGTAAGGCCCTGCTTTGCCGTGCAGAAGCGGAGGCGTGGTGCAGTTTCCAGGAGGCGGTGGCCTCTGCTCTGCATACCTTTAACGGCAGCACAGCTTTCTGGACACCTGGGAGGCTAGCCGGGGCACCCTGTTCCCGGCAGGAACACTGAGTATCCCCAGGTGCACCTGGGTCTGCTAAGCAACAGCCAGGCCCGTAGCCCTTTAGAGCCCCTCTGTGCACGCCAAGCGTAGGGAAACACACTGCCCTCTCTTTTGGAGCAGCTTGGTTTCCTCAGCACTCGCACACGTTCACGAACACCGTTCTGGCACATGCCACATGGCGCGAAGGTCTTAACGCATTGCCCTATTCGGAGCTGCGCTCAGAGTAACCCTCGTCTTCGCATTCCATCCAGGACCTCCTGACTGAAGTCACCGTGCCTCCTAGAGGACGGCGGCTTGGGTTCTTACTGCAATTCAAGTCCTCTTCCTTCTGTGTCAGTGCAGGCAGCCCCAGGCCCAGAGGAGCAGCTACGGCGTTCCTTGGTGGAGACAGTTCGCTGGATGCGGGACTCCCTACTTCGATGAGTTGATTCAGGGAAGGAAACACAGGGTAACCGGTGTCTCTTGGGACTCGTTAGAAAACACAGGGATGTACGCTGAGTGTGCCCATGAAAACGGGGCCTGCTGGAACTAGTCCTGCTTTCCCATTTTGAGGGCGGCATTCATGCCTGCCTTGAAGCTACATGACATTCCCGGCACCCGACAGTCCGGTGAGCCCTGGAAGAATGCTTCGGGGAAAATTATGAGTTTGCTCTCTCTAAACCATGGGCTTCCGTGGCCGCGGTGGCGGTCCGCATGACAGGCTCTAGAGCTAAAGGGAACCTCAACATGAGAACTCGCTTCCAGGCTAGGCCCTGTGTAGCCGTGCAGAAAGGGAGCCATGCAGCTGTTTCCAGGAGTTCTTAGTCACTTACGTGCTTTATTTGAAAGGAAGTACACGTCCGGGGACTCCTAGGCCCCACGGGTGTGCCTCATTTTCCCTCCAAGGTCACTGAGTGCCTCCAGACACCTGTGGGCCAGCTGAGCAACGTCGAGGTCCATGGGTTGAGACCTCGGAGGACCTCTGTGTGTGCCGCGTGCTGGGCAACAACACACTGCGCATTCCTCGAGGAGCGGTTCACCTCCAGAGCCCTCGAGCACCCTGAGGACAACATGGCTGGTGAGCACGAAGTGCCCAGGAAGACTCTGTCATGGCCCTTGTGTGAGCTGCCATGAGAGAACGCTGTGCATGGAACACTGCGAGGCCCGTCCTCGTACCTGAAGTCACTCTGCTCGAGGAGAAAGTCAGCATCTTAGCATGCTGTGTCGCTACCGACACACCCAGCATGAACCCATGCCTGGAAGTAAGGCCCTGCTTTGCCGTGCAGAAGCGGAGGCGTGGTGCAGTTTCCAGGAGGCGGTGGCCTCTGCTCTGCATACCTTTAACGGCAGCACAGCTTTCTGGACACCTGGGAGGCTAGCCGGGGCACCCTGTTCCCGGCAGGAACACTGAGTACCCCCAGGTGCACCTGGGTCTGCTAAGCAACAGCCAGGCCCGTAGCCCTTTAGAGCCCCTCTGTGCACGCCGAGCGTAGGGAAACACACTGCCCTCTCTTTTGGAGCAGCTTGGTTTCCTCAGCACTCGCACACGTTCACGAACACCGTTCTGGCACATGCCACATGGCGCGAAGGTCTTACGCATTGCCCTAGTCGGAGCTGCGCTCAGAGTAACCCTCGTCTTCGCATTCCATCCAGGACCTCCTGACTGAAGTCACCGTGCCTCCTAGAGGACGGCGGCTTGGGTTCTTACTGCAATTCAAGTCCTCTTCCTTCTGTGTCAGTGCAGGCAGCCCCAGGCCCAGAGGAGCAGCTACGGCGTTCCTTGGTGGAGACAGTTCGCTGGATGCGGGACTCCCTACTTCGATGAGTTGATTCAGGGAAGGAAACACAGGGTAACCGGTGTCTCTTGGGACTCGTTAGAAACCACAGGGATGTACGCTGAGTGTGCCCATGAAAACGGGGCCTGCTGGAACTAGTCCTGCTTTCCCACTTTGAGGGCGGCATTCATGCCTGCCTTGAAGCTACATGACATTCCCGGCACCCGACAGTCCGGTGAGCCCTGGAAGAATGCTTCGGGGAAAATTATGAGTTTGCTCTCCCTAAACCAGGGGCTTCCGTGGCCGCGGTGGCGGTCCGCATGACAGGCTCTAGAGCTAAAGGGAACCTCAACATGAGGACTCGCTTCCAGGTTAGGCCCTGAGTAGCCGTGCAGAAAGGGAGCCATGCAGCTGTTTCCAGGAGTTCTTAGTCACTTACGTGCTTTATTTGAAAGGAAGTACACGTCCGGGGAATCCTAGGCCCCACGGGTGTGCCTCATTTTCCCTCCAAGGTCACTGAGTGCCTCCAGACAACTGTGGGCCAGCTGAGCAACGTCGAGGTCCAGGGGTTGAGACCTCGGAGGACCTCTGTGTGTGCCGCGTGCTGGGCAACAACACACTGCGCATTCCTCGAGGAGCGGTTCACCTCCAGAGCCCTCGAGCACCCTGAGGACAACATGGCTGGTGAGTACGAAGTGCCCAGGAAGACTCTGTCATGGCCCTTGTGTGAGCTGCCATGAGAGAACGCTGTGCATGGAACACTGCGAGGCCCGTCCTCGTACCTGAAGTCACTCTGCTCGAGGAGAAAGTCAGCATCTTAGCATGCTGTGTCGCTACCGACACACCCAGCATGAACCCATGCCTGGAAGTAAGGCCCTGCTTTGCCGTGCAGAAGCGGAGGCGTGGTGCAGTTTCCAGGAGGCGGTGGCCTCTGCTCTGCATACCTTTAACGGCAGCACAGCTTTCTGGACACCTGGGAGGCTAGCCGGGGCACCCTGTTCCCGGCAGGAACACTGAGCACCCCCAGGTGCACCTGGGTCTGCTAAGCAACATCCAGGCCCGTAGCCCTTTAGAGCCCCTCTGTGCACGCCGAGCGTAGGGAAACACACTGCCCTCTCTTTTGGAGCAGCTTGGTTTCCTCAGCACTCGCACACGTTCACGAACACCGTTCTGGCACATGCCACATGGCGCGAAGGTCTTACGCATTGCCCTATTCGGAGCTGCGCTCAGAGTAACCCTCGTCTTCGCATTCCATCCAGGACCTCCTGACTGAAGTCAACGTGCCTCCTAGAGGACGGCGGCTTGGGTCTTACTGCAATTCAACTCCTCTTCCTTCTGTGTCAGTGCAGGCAGCCCCAGGCCCAGAGGAGCAGCTACGGCGTTCCTTGGTGGAGACAGTTCGCTGGATGCGGGACTCCCTACTTCGATGAGTTGATTCAGGGAAGGAAACACAGGGTAACCGGTGTCTCTTGGGACTCGTTAGAAACCACAGGGATGTACGCTGAGTGTGCCCATGAAAACGGGGCCTGCTGGAACTAGTCCTGCTTTCCCATTTTGAGGGCGGCATTCATGCCTGCCTTGAAGCTACATGACATTCCCGGCACCCGACAGTCCGGTGAGCCCTGGAAGAATGCTTCGCGGAAAATTATGAGTTTGCTCTCTCTAAACCAGGGGCTTCCGTGGCCGCGGTGGCGGTCCGCATGACAGGCTCTAGAGCTAAAGGGAACCTCAACATGAGAACTCGCTTCCAGGCTAGGCCCTGTGTAGCCGTGCAGAAAGGGAGCCATGCAGCTGTTTCCAGGAGTTCTTAGTCACTTACGTGCTTTATTTGAAAGGAAGTACACGTCCGGGGACTCCTAGGCCCCACGGGTGTGCCTCATTTTCCCTCCAAGGTCACTGAGTGCCTCCAGACACCTGTGGGCCAGCTGAGCAACGTCGAGGTCCATGGGTTGAGACCTCGGAGGACCTCTGTGTGTGCCGCGTGCTGGGCAACAACACACTGCGCATTCCTCGAGGAGCGGTTCACCTCCAGAGCCCTCGAGCACCCTGAGGACAACATGGCTGGTGAGCACGAAGTGCCCAGGAAGACTCTGTCATGGCCCTTGTGTGAGCTGCCATGAGAGAACGCTGTGCATGGAACACTGCGAGGCCCGTCCTCGTACCTGAAGTCACTCTGCTCGAGGAGAAAGTCAGCATCTTAGCATGCTGTGTCGCTACCGACACACCCAGCATGAACCCATGCCTGGAAGTAAGGCCCTGCTTTGCCGTGCAGAAGCGGAGGCGTGGTGCAGTTTCCAGGAGGCGGTGGCCTCTGCTCTGCATACCTTTAACGGCAGCACAGCTTTCTGGACACCTGGGAGGCTAGCCGGGGCACCCTGTTCCCGGCAGGAACACTGAGCACCCCCAGGTGCACCTGGGTCTGCTAAGCAACATCCAGGCCCGTAGCCCTTTAGAGCCCCTCTGTGCACGCCGAGCGTAGGGAAACACACTGCCCTCTCTTTTGGAGCAGCTTGGTTTCCTCAGCACTCGCACACGTTCACGAACACCGTTCTGGCACATGCCACATGGCGCGAAGGTCTTACGCATTGCCCTATTCGGAGCTGCGCTCAGAGTAACCCTCGTCTTCGCATTCCATCCAGGACCTCCTGACTGAAGTCACCGTGCCTCCTTGAGGACGGCGGCTTGGGTCTTACTGCAATTCAACTCCTCTTCCTTCTGTGTCAGTGCAGGCAGCCCCAGGCCCAGAGGAGCAGCTACGGCGTTCCTTGGTGGAGACAGTTCGCTGGATGCGGGACTCCCTACTTCGATGAGTTGATTCAGGGAAGGAAACACAGGGTAACCGGTGTCTCTTGGGACTCGTTAGAAACCACAGGGATGTACGCTGAGTGTGCCCATGAAAACGGGGCCTGCTGGAACTAGTCCTGCTTTCCCATTTTGAGGGCGGCATTCATGCCTGCCTTGAAGCTACATGACATTCCCGGCACCCGACAGTCCGGTGAGCCTTGGAAGAATGCTTCGGGGAAAATTATGAGTTTGCTCTCTCTAAACCAGGGGCTTCCGTGGCCGCGGTGGCGGTCCGCATGACAGGCTCTAGAGCTAAAGGGAACCTCAACATGAGAACTCGCTTCCAGGTTAGGCCCTGAGTAGCCGTGCAGAAAGGGAGCCATGCAGCTGTTTCCAGGAGTTCTTAGTCACTTACGTGCTTTATTTGAAAGGAAGTACACGTCCGGGGACTCCTAGGCCCCACGGGTGTGCCTCATTTTCCCTCCAAGGTCACTGAGTGCCTCCAGACAACTGTGGGCCAGCTGAGCAACGTCGAGGTCCATGGGTTGAGACCTCGGAGGACCTCTGTGTGTGCCGCGTGCTGGGCAACAACACACTGCGCATTCCTCGAGGAGCGGTTCACCTCCAGAGCCCTCGAGCACCCTGAGGACAACATGGCTGGTGAGTACGAAGTGCCCAGGAAGACTCTGTCATGGCCCTTGTGTGAGCTGCCATGAGAGAACGCTGTGCATGGAACACTGCGAGGCCCGTCCTCGTACCTGAAGTCACTCTGCTCGAGGAGAAAGTCAGCATCTTAGCATGCTGTGTCGCTACCGACACACCCAGCATGAACCCATGCCTGGAAGTAAGGCCCTGCTTTGCCGTGCAGAAGCGGAGGCGTGGTGCAGTTTCCAGGAGGCGGTGGCCTCTGCTCTGCATACCTTTAACGGCAGCACAGCTTTCTGGACACCTGGGAGGCTAGCCGGGGCACCCTGTTCCCGGCAGGAACACTGAGCACCCCCAGGTGCACCTGGGTCTGCTAAGCAACATCCAGGCCCGTAGCCCTTTAGAGCCCCTCTGTGCACGCCGAGCGTAGGGAAACACACTGCCCTCTCTTTTGGAGCAGCTTGGTTTCCTCAGCACTCGCACACGTTCACGAACACCGTTCTGGCACATGCCACATGGCGCGAAGGTCTTACGCATTGCCCTATTCGGAGCTGCGCTCAGAGTAACCCTCGTCTTCGCATTCCATCCAGGACCTCCTGACTGAAGTCAACGTGCCTCCTAGAGGACGGCGGCTTGGGTCTTACTGCAATTCAACTCCTCTTCCTTCTGTGTCAGTGCAGGCAGCCCCAGGCCCAGAGGAGCAGCTACGGCGTTCCTTGGTGGAGACAGTTCGCTGGATGCGGGACTCCCTACTTCGATGAGTTGATTCAGGGAAGGAAACACAGGGTAACCGGTGTCTCTTGGGACTCGTTAGAAACCACAGGGATGTACGCTGAGTGTGCCCATGAAAACGGGGCCTGCTGGAACTAGTCCTGCTTTCCCATTTTGAGGGCGGCATTCATGCCTGCCTTGAAGCTACATGACATTCCCGGCACCCGACAGTCCGGTGAGCCCTGGAAGAATGCTTCGGGGAAAATTATGAGTTTGCTCTCTCTAAACCAGGGGCTTCCGTGGCCGCGGTGGCGGTCCGCATGACAGGCTCTAGAGCTAAAGGGAACCTCAACATGAGAACTCGCTTCCAGGTTAGGCCCTGAGTAGCCGTGCAGAAAGGGAGCCATGCAGCTGTTTCCAGGAGTTCTTAGTCACTTACGTGCTTTATTTGAAAGGAAGTACACGTCCGGGGACTCCTAGGCCCCACGGGTGTGCCTCATTTTCCCTCCAAGGTCACTGAGTGCCTCCAGACAACTGTGGGCCAGCTGAGCAACGTCGAGGTCCATGGGTTGAGACCTCGGAGGACCTCTGTGTGTGCCGCGTGCTGGGCAACAACACACTGCGCATTCCTCGAGGAGCGGTTCACCTCCAGAGCCCTCGAGCACCCTGAGGACAACATGGCTGGTGAGTACGAAGTGCCCAGGAAGACTCTGTCATGGCCCTTGTGTGAGCTGCCATGAGAGAACGCTGTGCATGGAACACTGCGAGGCCCGTCCTCGTACCTGAAGTCACTCTGCTCGAGGAGAAAGTCAGCATCTTAGCATGCTGTGTCGCTACCGACACACCCAGCATGAACCCATGCCTGGAAGTAAGGCCCTGCTTTGCCGTGCAGAAGCGGAGGCGTGGTGCAGTTTCCAGGAGGCGGTGGCCTCTGCTCTGCATACCTTTAACGGCAGCACAGCTTTCTGGACACCTGGGAGGCTAGCCGGGGCACCCTGTTCCCGGCAGGAACACTGAGCATCCCCAGGTGCACCTGGGTCTGCTAAGCAACATCCAGGCCCGTAGCCCTTTAGAGCCCCTCTGTGCACGCCGAGCGTAGGGAAACACACTGCCCTCTCTTTTGGAGCAGCTTGGTTTCCTCAGCACTCGCACACGTTCACGAACACCGTTCTGGCACATGCCACATGGCGCGAAGGTCTTACGCATTGCCCTATTCGGAGCTGCGCTCAGAGTAACCCTCGTCTTCGCATTCCATCCAGGACCTCCTGACTGAAGTCACCGTGCCTCCTAGAGGACGGCGGCTTGGGTTCTTACTGCAATTCAACTCCTCTTCCTTCTGTGTCAGTGCAGTCAGCCCCAGGCCCAGAGGAGCAGCTACGGCGTTCCTTGGTGGAGACAGTTCGCTGGATGCGGGACTCCCTACTTCGATGAGTTGATTCAGGGAAGGAAACACAGGGTAACCGGTGTCTCTTGGGACTCGTTAGAAACCACAGGGATGTACGCTGAGTGTGCCCATGAAAACGGGGCCTGCTGGAACTAGTCCTGCTTTCCCATTTTGAGGGCGGCATTCATGCCTGCCTTGAAGCTACATGACATTCCCGGCACCCGACAGTCCGGTGAGCCCTGGAAGAATGCTTCGGGGCAAATTATGAGTTTGCTCTCTCTAAACCAGGGGCTTCCGTGGCCGCGGTGGCGGTCCGCATGACAGGCTCTAGAGCTAAAGGGAACCTCAACATGAGAACTCGCTTCCAGGCTAGGCCCTGTGTAGCCGTGCAGAAAGGGAGCCATGCAGCTGTTTCCAGGAGTTCTTAGTCACTTACGTGCTTTATTTGAAAGGAAGTACACGTCCGGGGACTCCTAGGCCCCACGGGTGTGCCTCATTTTCCCTCCAAGGTCACTGAGTGCCTCCAGACACCTGTGGGCCAGCTGAGCAACGTCGAGGTCCATGGGTTGAGACCTCGGAGGACCTCTGTGTGTGCCGCGTGCTGGGCAACAACACACTGCGCATTCCTCGAGGAGCGGTTCACCTCCAGAGCCCTCGAGCACCCTGAGGACAACATGGCTGGTGAGTACGAAGTGCCCAGGAAGACTCTGTCATGGCCCTTGTGTGAGCTGCCATGAGAGAACGCTGTGCATGGAACACTGCGAGGCCCGTCCTCGTACCTGAAGTCACTCTGCTCGAGGAGAAAGTCAGCATCTTAGCATGCTGTGTCGCTACCGACACACCCAGCATGAACCCATGCCTGGAAGTAAGGCCCTGCTTTGCCGTGCAGAAGCGGAGGCGTGGTGCAGTTTCCAGGAGGCGGTGGCCTCTGCTCTGCATACCTTTAACGGCAGCACAGCTTTCTGGACACCTGGGAGGCTAGCCGGGGCACCCTGTTCCCGGCAGGAACACTGAGTACCCCCAGGTGCACCTGGGTCTGCTAAGCAACATCCAGGCCCGTAGCCCTTTAGAGCCCCTCTGTGCACGCCGAGCGTAGGGAAACACACTGCCCTCTCTTTTGGAGCAGCTTGGTTTCCTCAGCACTCGCACACGTTCACGAACACCGTTCTGGCACATGCCACATGGCGCGAAGGTCTTACGCATTGCCCTATTCGGAGCTGCGCTCAGAGTAACCCTCGTCTTCGCATTCCATCCAGGACCTCCTGACTGAAGTCACCGTGCCTCCTAGAGGACGGCGGCTTGGGTTCTTACTGCAATTCAAGTCCTCTTCCTTCTGTGTCAGTGCAGGCAGCCCCAGGCCCAGAGGAGCAGCTACGGCGTTCCTTGGTGGAGACAGTTCGCTGGATGCGGGACTCCCTACTTCGATGAGTTGATTCAGGGAAGGAAACACAGGGTAACCGGTGTCTCTTGGGACTCGTTAGAAACCACAGGGATGTACGCTGAGTGTGCCCATGAAAACGGGGCCTGCTGGAACTAGTCCTGCTTTCCCATTTTGAGGGCGGCATTCATGCCTGCCTTGAAGCTACATGACATCCCCGGCACCCGACAGTCCGGTGAGCCCTGGAAGAATGCTTCGCGGAAAATTATGAGTTTGCTCTCTCTAAACCAGGGGCTTCCGTGGCCGCGGTGGCGGTCCGCATGACAGGCTCTAGAGCTAAAGGGAACCTCAACATGAGAACTCGCTTCCAGGCTAGGCCCTGTGTAGCCGTGCAGAAAGGGAGCCATGCAGCTGTTTCCAGGAGTTCTTAGTCACTTACGTGCTTTATTTGAAAGGAAGTACACGTCCGGGTTCTCCTAGGCCCCACGGGTGTGCCTCATTTTCCCTCCAAGGTCACTGAGTGCCTCCAGACACCTGTGGGCCAGCTGAGCAACGTCGAGGTCCATGGGTTGAGACCTCGGAGGACCTCTGTGTGTGCCGCGTGCTGGGCAACAACACACTGCGCATTCCTCGAGGAGCGGTTCACCTCCAGAGCCCTCGAGCACCCTGAGGACAACATGGCTGGTGAGTATGAAGTGCCCAGGAAGACTCTGTCATGGCCCTTGTGTGAGCTGCCATGAGAGAACGCTGTGCATGGAACACTGCGAGGCCCGTCCTCGTACCTGAAGTCACTCTGCTCGAGGAGAAAGTCAGCATCTTAGCATGCTGTGTCGCTACCGACACACCCAGCATGAACCCATGCCTGGAAGTAAGGCCCTGCTTTGCCGTGCAGAAGCGGAGGCGTGGTGCAGTTTCCAGGAGGCGGTGGCCTCTGCTCTGCATACCTTTAACGGCAGCACAGCTTTCTGGATACCTGGGAGGCTAGCCGGGACACCCTGTTCCCGGCAGGAACACTGAGTACCCCCAGGTGCACCTGGGTCTGCTAAGCAACATCCAGGCCCGTAGCCCTTTAGAGCCCCTCTGTGCACGCCGAGCGTAGGGAAACACACTGCCCTCTCTTTTGGAGCAGCTTGGTTTCCTCAGCACTCGCACACGTTCACGAACACCGTTCTGGCACATGCCACATGGCGCGAAGGTCTTACGCATTGCCCTATTCGGAGCTGCGCTCAGAGTAACCCTCGTCTTCGCATTCCATCCAGGACCTCCTGACTGAAGTCACCGTGCCTCCTAGAGGACGGCGGCTTGGGTTCTTACTGCAATTCAAGTCCTCTTCCTTCTGTGTCAGTGCAGGCAGCCCCAGGCCCAGAGGAGCAGCTACGGCGTTCCTTGGTGGAGACAGTTCGCTGGATGCGGGACTCCCTACTTCGATGAGTTGATTCAGGGAAGGAAACACAGGGTAACCGGTGTCTCTTGGGACTCGTTAGAAACCACAGGGATGTATGCTGAGTGTGCCCATGAAAACGGGGCCTGCTGGAACTAGTCCTGCTTTCCCATTTTGAGGGCGGCATTCATGCCTGCCTTGAAGCTACATGACATTCCCGGCACCCGACAGTCCGGTGAGCCCTGGAAGAATGCTTCGGGGAAAATTATGAGTTTGCTCTCTCTAAACCAGGGGCTTCCGTGGCCGCGGTGGCGGTCCGCATGACAGGCTCTAGAGCTAAAGGGAACCTCAACATGAGAACTCGCTTCCAGGTTAGGCCCTGAGTAGCCGTGCAGAAAGGGAGCCATGCAGCTGTTTCCAGGAGTTCTTAGTCACTTACGTGCTTTATTTGAAAGGAAGTACACGTCCGGGGACTCCTAGGCCCCACGGGTGTGCCTCATTTTCCCTCCAAGGTCACTGAGTGCCTCCAGACAACTGTGGGCCAGCTGAGCAACGTCGAGGTCCATAGGTTGAGACCTCGGAGGACCTCTGTGTGTGCCGCGTGCTGGGCAACAACACACTGCGCATTCCTCGAGGAGCGGTTCACCTCCAGAGCCCTCGAGCACCCTGAGGACAACATGGCTGGTGAGTACGAAGTGCCCAGGAAGACTCTGTCATGGCCCTTGTGTGAGCTGCCATGAGAGAACGCTGTGCATGGAACACTGCGAGGCCCGTCCTCGTACCTGAAGTCACTCTGCTCGAGGAGAAAGTCAGCATCTTAGCATGCTGTGTCGCTACCGACACACCCAGCATGAACCCATGCCTGGAAGTAAGGCCCTGCTTTGCCGTGCAGAAGCGGAGGCGTGGTGCAGTTTCCAGGAGGCGGTGGCCTCTGCTCTGCATACCTTTAACGGCAGCACAGCTTTCTGGACACCTGGGAGGCTAGCCGGGGCACCCTGTTCCCGGCAGGAACACTGAGCATCCCCAGGTGCACCTGGGTCTGCTAAGCAACATCCAGGCCCGTAGCCCTTTAGAGCCCCTCTGTGCACGCCGAGCGTAGGGAAACACACTGCCCTCTCTTTTGGAGCAGCTTGGTTTCCTCAGCACTCGCACACGTTCACGAACACCGTTCTGGCACATGCCACATGGCGCGAAGGTCTTACGCATTGCCCTATTCGGAGCTGCGCTCAGAGTAACCCTCGTCTTCGCATTCCATCCAGGACCTCCTGACTGAAGTCACCGTGCCTCCTAGAGGACGGCGGCTTGGGTTCTTACTGCAATTCAAGTCCTCTTCCTTCTGTGTCAGTGCAGGCAGCCCCAGGCCCAGAGGAGCAGCTACGGCGTTCCTTGGTGGAGACAGTTCGCTGGATGCGGGACTCCCTACTTCGATGAGTTGATTCAGGGAAGGAAACACAGGGTAACCGGTGTCTCTTGGGACTCGTTAGAAACCACAGGGATGTACGCTGAGTGTGCCCATGAAAACGGGGCCTGCTGGAACTAGTCCTGCTTTCCCATTTTGAGGGCGGCATTCATGCCTGCCTTGAAGCTACATGACATTCCCGGCACCCGACAGTCCGGTGAGCCCTGGAAGAATGCTTCGGGGAAAATTATGAGTTTGCTCTCTCTAAACCAGGGGCTTCCGTGGCCGCGGTGGCGGTCCGCATGACAGGCTCTAGAGCTAAAGGGAACCTCAACATGAGAACTCGCTTCCAGGCTAGGCCCTGTGTAGCCGTGCAGAAAGGGAGCCATGCAGCTGTTTCCAGGAGTTCTTAGTCACTTACGTGCTTTATTTGAAAGGAAGTACACGTCCGGGGACTCCTAGGCCCCACGGGTGTGCCTCATTTTCCCTCCAAGGTCACTGAGTGCCTCCAGACACCTGTGGGCCAGCTGAGCAACGTCGAGGTCCATGGGTTGAGACCTCGGAGGACCTCTGTGTGTGCCGCGTGCTGGGCAACAACACACTGCGCATTCCTCGAGGAGCGGTTCACCTCCAGAGCCCTCGAGCACCCTGAGGACAACATGGCTGGTGAGTACGAAGTGCCCAGGAAGACTCTGTCATGGCCCTTGTGTGAGCTGCCATGAGAGAACGCTGTGCATGGAACACTGCGAGGCCCGTCCTCGTACCTGAAGTCACTCTGCTCGAGGAGAAAGTCAGCATCTTAGCATGCTGTGTCGCTACCGACACACCCAGCATGAACCCATGCCTGGAAGTAAGGCCCTGCTTTGCCGTGCAGAAGCGGAGGCGTGGTGCAGTTTCCAGGAGGCGGTGGCCTCTGCTCTGCATACCTTTAACGGCAGCACAGCTTTCTGGACACCTGGGAGGCTAGCCGGGGCACCCTGTTCCCGGCAGGAACACTGAGTACCCCCAGGTGCACCTGGGTCTGCTAAGCAACATCCAGGCCCGTAGCCCTTTAGAGCCCCTCTGTGCACGCCGAGCGTAGGGAAACACACTGCCCTCTCTTTTGGAGCAGCTTGGTTTCCTCAGCACTCGCACACGTTCACGAACACCGTTCTGGCACATGCCACATGGCGCGAAGGTCTTACGCATTGCCCTATTCGGAGCTGCGCTCAGAGTAACCCTCGTCTTCGCATTCCATCCAGGACCTCCTGACTGAAGTCACCGTGCCTCCTAGAGGACGGCGGCTTGGGTTCTTACTGCAATTCAAGTCCTCTTCCTTCTGTGTCAGTGCAGGCAGCCCCAGGCCCAGAGGAGCAGCTACGGCGTTCCTTGGTGGAGACAGTTCGCTGGATGCGGGACTCCCTACTTCGATGAGTTGATTCAGGGAAGGAAACACAGGGTAACCGGTGTCTCTTGGGACTCGTTAGAAACCACAGGGATGTACGCTGAGTGTGCCCATGAAAACGGGGCCTGCTGGAACTAGTCCTGCTTTCCCATTTTGAGGGCGGCATTCATGCCTGCCTTGAAGCTACATGACATTCCCGGCACCCGACAGTCCGGTGAGCCCTGGAAGAATGCTTCGCGGAAAATTATGAGTTTGCTCTCTCTAAACCAGGGGCTTCCGTGGCCGCGGTGGCGGTCCGCATGACAGGCTCTAGAGCTAAAGGGAACCTCAACATGAGAACTCGCTTCCAGGCTAGGCCCTGTGTAGCCGTGCAGAAAGGGAGCCATGCAGCTGTTTCCAGGAGTTCTTAGTCACTTACGTGCTTTATTTGAAAGGAAGTACACGTCCGGGGACTCCTAGGCCCCACGGGTGTGCCTCATTTTCCCTCCAAGGTCACTGAGTGCCTCCAGACACCTGTGGGCCAGCTGAGCAACGTCGAGGTCCATGGGTTGAGACCTCGGAGGACCTCTGTGTGTGCCGCGTGCTGGGCAACAACACACTGCGCATTCCTCGAGGAGCGGTTCACCTCCAGAGCCCTCGAGCACCCTGAGGACAACATGGCTGGTGAGTACGAAGTGCCCAGGAAGACTCTGTCATGGCCCTTGTGTGAGCTGCCATGAGAGAACGCTGTGCATGGAACACTGCGAGGCCCGTCCTCGTACCTGAAGTCACTCTGCTCGAGGAGAAAGTCAGCATCTTAGCATGCTGTGTCGCTACCGACACACCCAGCATGAACCCATGCCTGGAAGTAAGGCCCTGCTTTGCCGTGAAGAAGCGGAGGCGTGGTGCAGTTTCCAGGAGGCGGTGGCCTCTGCTCTGCATACCTTTAACGGCAGCACAGCTTTCTGGATACCTGGGAGGCTAGCCGGGACACCCTGTTCCCGGCAGGAACACTGAGTACCCCCAGGTGCACCTGGGTCTGCTAAGCAACATCCAGGCCCGTAGCCCTTTAGAGCCCCTCTGTGCACGCCGAGCGTAGGGAAACACACTGCCCTCTCTTTTGGAGCAGCTTGGTTTCCTCAGCACTCGCACACGTTCACGAACACCGTTCTGGCACATGCCACATGGCGCGAAGGTCTTATGCATTGCCCTATTCGGAGCTGCGCTCAGAGTAACCCTCGTCTTCGCATTCCATCCAGGACCTCCTGACTGAAGTCACCGTGCCTCCTAGAGGACGGCGGCTTGGGTTCTTACTGCAATTCAACTCCTCTTCCTTCTGTGTCAGTGCAGGCAGCCCCAGGCCCAGAGGAGCAGCTACGGCGTTCCTTGGTGGAGACAGTTCGCTGGATGCGGGACTCCCTACTTCGATGAGTTGATTCAGGGAAGGAAACACAGGGTAACCGGTGTCTCTTGGGACTCGTTAGAAACCACAGGGATGTACGCTGAGTGTGCCCATGAAAACGGGGCCTGCTGGAACTAGTCCTGCTTTCCCATTTTGAGGGCGGCATTCATGCCTGCCTTGAAGCTACATGACATTCCCGGCACCCGACAGTCCGGTGAGCCCTGGAAGAATGCTTCGCGGAAAATTATGAGTTTGCTCTCTCTAAACCAGGGGCTTCCGTGGCCGCGGTGGCGGTCCGCATGACAGGCTCTAGAGCTAAAGGGAACCTCAACATGAGAACTCGCTTCCAGGCTAGGCCCTGTGTAGCCGTGCAGAAAGGGAGCCATGCAGCTGTTTCCAGGAGTTCTTAGTCACTTACGTGCTTTATTTGAAAGGAAGTACACGTCCGGGGACTCCTAGGCCCCACGGGTGTGCCTCATTTTCCCTCCAAGGTCACTGAGTGCCTCCAGACACCTGTGGGCCAGCTGAGCAACGTCGAGGTCCATGGGTTGAGACCTCGGAGGACCTCTGTGTGTGCCGCGTGCTGGGCAACAACACACTGCGCATTCCTCGAGGAGCGGTTCACCTCCAGAGCCCTCGAGCACCCTGAGGACAACATGGCTGGTGAGTACGAAGTGCCCAGGAAGACTCTGTCATGGCCCTTGTGTGAGCTGCCATGAGAGAACGCTGTGCATGGAACACTGCGAGGCCCGTCCTCGTACCTGAAGTCACTCTGCTCGAGGAGAAAGTCAGCATCTTAGCATGCTGTGTCGCTACCGACACACCCAGCATGAACCCATGCCTGGAAGTAAGGCCCTGCTTTGCCGTGCAGAAGCGGAGGCGTGGTGCAGTTTCCAGGAGGCGGTGGCCTCTGCTCTGCATACCTTTAACGGCAGCACAGCTTTCTGGACACCTGGGAGGCTAGCCGGGGCACCCTGTTCCCGGCAGGAACACAGAGCACCCCCAGGTGCACCTGGGTCTGCTAAGCAACATCCAGGCCCGTAGCCCTTTAGAGCCCCTCTGTGCACGCCGAGCGTAGGGAAACACACTGCCCTCTCTTTTGGAGCAGCTTGGTTTCCTCAGCACTCGCACACGTTCACGAACACCGTTCTGGCACATGCCACATGGCGCGAAGGTCTTACGCATTGCCCTAGTCGGAGCTGCGCTCAGAGTAACCCTCATCTTCGCATTCCATCCAGGACCTCCTGACTGAAGTCACCGTGCCTCCTAGAGGACGGCGGCTTGGGTCTTACTGCAATTCAACTCCTCTTCCTTCTGTGTCAGTGCAGGCAGCCCCAGGCCCAGAGGAGCAGCTACGGCGTTCCTTGGTGGAGACAGTTCGCTGGATGCGGGACTCCCTACTTCGATGAGTTGATTCAGGGAAGGAAACACAGGGTAACCGGTGTCTCTTGGGACTCGTTAGAAACCACAGGGATGTACGCTGAGTGTGCCCATGAAAACGGGGCCTGCTGGAACTAGTCCTGCTTTCCCATTTTGAGGGCGGCATTCATGCCTGCCTTGAAGCTACATGACATTCCCGGCACCCGACAGTCCGGTGAGCCCTGGAAGAATGCTTCGGGGAAAATTATGAGTTTGCTCTCTCTAAACCAGGGGCTTCCGTGGCCGCGGTGGCGGTCCGCATGACAGGCTCTAGAGCTAAAGGGAACCTCAACATGAGAACTCGCTTCCAGGTTAGGCCCTGAGTAGCCGTGCAGAAAGGGAGCCATGCAGCTGTTTCCAGGAGTTCTTAGTCACTTACGTGCTTTATTTGAAAGGAAGTACACGTCCGGGGACTCCTAGGCCCCACGGGTGTGCCTCATTTTCCCTCCAAGGTCACTGAGTGCCTCCAGACAACTGTGGGCCAGCTGAGCAACGTCGAGGTCCATGGGTTGAGACCTCGGAGGACCTCTGTGTGTGCCGCGTGCTGGGCAACAACACACTGCGCATTCCTCGAGGAGCGGTTCACCTCCAGAGCCCTCGAGCACCCTGAGGACAACATGGCTGGTGAGTACGAAGTGCCCAGGAAGACTCTGTCATGGCCCTTGTGTGAGCTGCCATGAGAGAACGCTGTGCATGGAACACTGCGAGGCCCGTCCTCGTACCTGAAGTCACTCTGCTCGAGGAGAAAGTCAGCATCTTAGCATGCTGTGTCGCTACCGACACACCCAGCATGAACCCATGCCTGGAAGTAAGGCCCTGCTTTGCCGTGCAGAAGCGGAGGCGTGGTGCAGTTTCCAGGAGGCGGTGGCCTCTGCTCTGCATACCTTTAACGGCAGCACAGCTTTCTGGACACCTGGGAGGCTAGCCGGGGCACCCTGTTCCCGGCAGGAACACTGAGCATCCCCAGGTGCACCTGGGTCTGCTAAGCAACATCCAGGCCCGTAGCCCTTTAGAGCCCCTCTGTGCACGCCGAGCGTAGGGAAACACACTGCCCTCTCTTTTGGAGCAGCTTGGTTTCCTCAGCACTCGCACACGTTCACGAACACCGTTCTGGCACATGCCACATGGCGCGAAGGTCTTACGCATTGCCCTATTCGGAGCTGCACTCAGAGTAACCCTCGTCTTCGCATTCCATCCAGGACCTCCTGACTGAAGTCACCGTGCCTCCTAGAGGACGGCGGCTTGGGTTCTTACTGCAATTCAACTCCTCTTCCTTCTGTGTCAGTGCAGGCAGCCCCAGGCCCAGAGGAGCAGCTACGGCGTTCCTTGGTGGAGACAGTTCGCTGGATGCGGGACTCCCTACTTCGATGAGTTGATTCAGGGAAGGAAACACAGGGTAACCGGTGTCTCTTGGGACTCGTTAGAAACCACAGGGATGTACGCTGAGTGTGCCCATGAAAACGGGGCCTGCTGGAACTAGTCCTGCTTTCCCATTTTGAGGGCGGCATTCATGCCTGCCTTGAAGCTACATGACATTCCCGGCACCCGACAGTCCGGTGAGCCCTGGAAGAATGCTTCGGGGAAAATTATGAGTTTGCTCTCTCTAAACCAGGGGCTTCCGTGGCCGCGGTGGCGGTCCGCATGACAGGCTCTAGAGCTAAAGGGAACCTCAACATGAGAACTCGCTTCCAGGCTAGGCCCTGTGTAGCCGTGCAGAAAGGGAGCCATGCAGCTGTTTCCAGGAGTTCTTAGTCACTTACGTGCTTTATTTGAAAGGAAGTACACGTCCGGGGACTCCTAGGCCCCACGGGTGTGCCTCATTTTCCCTCCAAGGTCACTGAGTGCCTCCAGACACCTGTGGGCCAGCTGAGCAACGTCGAGGTCCATGGGTTGAGACCTCGGAGGACCTCTGTGTGTGCCGCGTGCTGGGCAACAACACACTGCGCATTCCTCGAGGAGCGGTTCACCTCCAGAGCCCTCGAGCACCCTGAGGACAACATGGCTGGTGAGTACGAAGTGCCCAGGAAGACTCTGTCATGGCCCTTGTGTGAGCTGCCATGAGAGAACGCTGTGCATGGAACACTGCGAGGCCCGTCCTCGTACCTGAAGTCACTCTGCTCGAGGAGAAAGTCTGCATCTTAGCATGCTGTGTCGCTAACGACACACCCAGCATGAACCCATGCCTGGAAGTAAGGCCCTGCTTTGCCGTGCAGAAGCGGAGGCGTGGTGCAGTTTCCAGGAGGCGGTGGCCTCTGCTCTGCATACCTTTAACGGCAGCACAGCTTTCTGGACACCTGGGAGGCTAGCCGGGGCACCCTGTTCCCGGCAGGAACAGTGAGTACCCCCAGGTGCACCTGGGTCTGCTAAGCAACATCCAGGCCCGTAGCCCTTTAGAGCCCCTCTGTGCACGCCGAGCGTAGGGAAACACACTGCCCTCTCTTTTGGAGCAGCTTGGTTTCCTCAGCACTCGCACACGTTCACGAACACCGTTCTGGCACATGCCACATGGCGCGAAGGTCTTACGCATTGCCCTAGTCGGAGCTGCGCTCAGAGTAACCCTCGTCTTCGCATTCCATCCAGGACCTCCTGACTGAAGTCACCGTGCCTCCTAGAGGACGGCGGCTTGGGTTCTTACTGCAATTCAAGTCCTCTTCCTTCTGTGTCAGTGCAGGCAGCCCCAGGCCCAGAGGAGCAGCTACGGCGTTCCTTGGTGGAGACAGTTCGCTGGATGCGGGACTCCCTACTTCGATGAGTTGATTCAGGGAAGGAAACACAGGGTAACCGGTGTCTCTTGGGACTCGTTAGAAACCACAGGGATGTACGCTGAGTGTGCCCATGAAAACGGGGCCTGCTGGAACTAGTCCTGCTTTCCCATTTTGAGGGCGACATTCATGCCTGCCTTGAAGCTACATGACATTCCCGGCACCCGACAGTCCGGTGAGCCCTGGAAGAATGCTTCGGGGAAAATTATGAGTTTGCTCTCTCTAAACCAGGGGCTTCCGTGGCCGCGGTGGCGGTCCGCATGACAGGCTCTAGAGCTAAAGGGAACCTCAACATGAGAACTCGCTTCCAGGCTAGGCCCTGTGTAGCCGTGCAGAAAGGGAGCCATGCAGCTGTTTCCAGGAGTTCTTAGTCACTTACGTGCTTTATTTGAAAGGAAGTACACGTCCGGGGACTCCTAGGCCCCACGGGTGTGCCTCATTTTCCCTCCAAGGTCACTGAGTGCCTCCAGACACCTGTGGGCCAGCTGAGCAACGTCGAGGTCCATGGGTTGAGACCTCGGAGGACCTCTGTGTGTGCCGCGTGCTGGGCAACAACACACTGCGCATTCCTCGAGGAGCGGTTCACCTCCAGAGCCCTCGAGCACCCTGAGGACAACATGGCTGGTGAGTACGAAGTGCCCAGGAAGACTCTGTCATGGCCCTTGTGTGAGCTGCCATGAGAGAACGCTGTGCATGGAACACTGCGAGGCCCGTCCTCGTACCTGAAGTCACTCTGCTCGAGGAGAAAGTCAGCATCTTAGCATGCTGTGTCGCTACCGACACACCCAGCATGAACCCATGCCTGGAAGTAAGGCCCTGCTTTGCCGTGCAGAAGCGGAGGCGTGGTGCAGTTTCCAGGAGGCGGTGGCCTCTGCTCTGCATACCTTTAACGGCAGCACAGCTTTCTGGACACCTGGGAGGCTAGCCGGGACACCCTGTTCCCGGCAGGAACACTGAGTACCCCCAGGTGCACCTGGGTCTGCTAAGCAACATCCAGGCCCGTAGCCCTTTAGAGCCCCTCTGTGCACGCCGAGCGTAGGGAAACACACTGCCCTCTCTTTTGGAGCAGCTTGGTTTCCTCAGCACTCGCACACGTTCACGAACACCGTTCTGGCACATGCCACATGGCGCGAAGGTCTTACGCATTGCCCTATTCGGAGCTGCGCTCAGAGTAACCCTCGTCTTCGCATTCCATCCAGGACCTCCTGACTGAAGTCACCGTGCCTCCTAGAGGACGGCGGCTTGGGTTCTTACTGCAATTCAACTCCTCTTCCTTCTGTGTCAGTGCAGGCAGCCCCAGGCCCAGAGGAGCAGCTACGGCGTTCCTTGGTGGAGACAGTTCGCTGGATGCGGGACTCCCTACTTCGATGAGTTGATTCAGGGAAGGAAACACAGGGTAACCGGTGTCTCTTGGGACTCGTTAGAAACCACAGGGATGTACGCTGAGTGTGCCCATGAAAACGGGGCCTGCTGGAACTAGTCCTGCTTTCCCATTTTGAGGGCGGCATTCATGCCTGCCTTGAAGCTACATGACATTCCCGGCACCCGACAGTCCGGTGAGCCCTGGAAGAATGCTTCGGGGAAAATTATGAGTTTGCTCTCTCTAAACCAGGGGCTTCCGTGGCCGCGGTGGCGGTCCGCATGACAGGCTCTAGAGCTAAAGGGAACCTCAACATGAGAACTCGCTTCCAGGCTAGGCCCTGTGTAGCCGTGCAGAAAGGGAGCCATGCAGCTGTTTCCAGGAGTTCTTAGTCACTTACGTGCTTTATTTGAAAGGAAGTACACGTCCGGGGACTCCTAGGCCCCACGGGTGTGCCTCATTTTCCCTCCAAGGTCACTGAGTGCCTCCAGACACCTGTGGGCCAGCTGAGCAACGTCGAGGTCCATGGGTTGAGACCTCGGAGGACCTCTGTGTGTGCCGCGTGCTGGGCAACAACACACTGCGCATTCCTCGAGGAGCGGTTCACCTCCAGAGCCCTCGAGCACCCTGAGGACAACATGGCTGGTGAGTACGAAGTGCCCAGGAAGACTCTGTCATGGCCCTTGTGTGAGCTGCCATGAGAGAACGCTGTGCATGGAACACTGCGAGGCCCGTCCTCGTACCTGAAGTCACTCTGCTCGAGGAGAAAGTCAGCATCTTAGCATGCTGTGTCGCTACCGACACACCCAGCATGAACCCATGCCTGGAAGTAAGGCCCTGCTTTGCCGTGCAGAAGCGGAGGCGTGGTGCAGTTTCCAGGAGGCGGTGGCCTCTGCTCTGCATACCTTTAACGGCAGCACAGCTTTCTGGACACCTGGGAGGCTAGCCGGGACACCCTGTTCCCGGCAGGAACACTGAGTACCCCCAGGTGCACCTGGGTCTGCTAAGCAACATCCAGGCCCGTAGCCCTTTAGAGCCCCTCTGTGCACGCCGAGCGTAGGGAAACACACTGCCCTCTCTTTTGGAGCAGCTTGGTTTCCTCAGCACTCGCACACGTTCACGAACACCGTTCTGGCACATGCCACATGGCGCGAAGGTCTTACGCATTGCCCTATTCGGAGCTGCGCTCAGAGTAACCCTCGTCTTCGCATTCCATCCAGGACCTCCTGACTGAAGTCACCGTGCCTCCTAGAGGACGGCGGCTTGGGTTCTTACTGCAATTCAAGTCCTCTTCCTTCTGTCTCAGTGCAGGCAGCCCCAGGCCCAGAGGAGCAGCTACGGCGTTCCTTGGTGGAGACAGTTCGCTGGATGCGGGACTCCCTACTTCGATGAGTTGATTCAGGGAAGGAAACACAGGGTAACCGGTGTCTCTTGGGACTCGTTAGAAACCACAGGGATGTACGCTGAGTGTGCCCATGAAAACGGGGCCTGCTGGAACTAGTCCTGCTTTCCCATTTTGAGGGCGGCATTCATGCCTGCCTTGAAGCTACATGACATTCCCGGCACCCGACAGTCCGGTGAGCCCTGGAAGAATGCTTCGGGGAAAATTATGAGTTTGCTCTCTCTAAACCAGGGGCTTCCATGGCCGCGGTGGCGGTCCGCATGACAGGCTCTAGAGCTAAAGGGAACCTCAACATGAGAACTCGCTTCCAGGCTAGGCCCTGTGTAGCCGTGCAGAAAGGGAGCCATGCAGCTGTTTCCAGGAGTTCTTAGTCACTTACGTGCTTTATTTGAAAGGAAGTACACGTCCGGGGACTCCTAGGCCCCACGGGTGTGCCTCATTTTCCCTCCAAGGTCACTGAGTGCCTCCAGACACCTGTGGGCCAGCTGAGCAACGTCGAGGTCCATGGGTTGAGACCTCGGAGGACCTCTGTGTGTGCCGCGTGCTGGGCAACAACACACTGCGCATTCCTCGAGGAGCGGTTCACCTCCAGAGCCCTCGAGCACCCTGAGGACAACATGGCTGGTGAGTACGAAGTGCCCAGGAAGACTCTGTCATGGCCCTTGTGTGAGCTGCCATGAGAGAACGCTGTGCATGGAACACTGCGAGGCCCGTCCTCGTACCTGAAGTCACTCTGCTCGAGGAGAAAGTCAGCATCTTAGCATGCTGTGTCGCTACCGACACACCCAGCATGAACCCATGCCTGGAAGTAAGGCCCTGCTTTGCCGTGAAGAAGCGGAGGCGTGGTGCAGTTTCCAGGAGGCGGTGGCCTCTGCTCTGCATACCTTTAACGGCAACACAGCTTTCTGGACACCTGGGAGGCTAGCCGGGGCACCCTGTTCCCGGCAGGAACACTGAGCACCCCCAGGTGCACCTGGGTCTGCTAAGCAACATCCAGGCCCGTAGCCCTTTAGAGCCCCTCTGTGCACGCCGAGCGTAGGGAAACACACTGCCCTCTCTTTTGGAGCAGCTTGGTTTCCTCAGCACTCGCACACGTTCACGAACACCGTTCTGGCACATGCCACATGGCGCGAAGGTCTTACGCATTGCCCTAGTCGGAGCTGCGCTCAGAGTAACCCTCGTCTTCGCATTCCATCCAGGACCTCCTGACTGAAGTCACCGTGCCTCCTAGAGGACGGCGGCTTGGGTCTTACTGCAATTCAACTCCTCTTCCTTCTGTGTCAGTGCAGGCAGCCCCAGGCCCAGTGGAGCAGCTACGGCGTTCCTTGGTGGAGACAGTTCGCTGGATGCGGGACTCCCTACTTCGATGAGTTGATTCAGGGAAGGAAACACAGGGTAACCGGTGTCTCTTGGGACTCGTTAGAAACCACAGGGATGTACGCTGAGTGTGCCCATGAAAACGGGGCCTGCTGGAACTAGTCCTGCTTTCCCATTTTGAGGGCGGCATTCATGCCTGCCTTGAAGCTACATGACATTCCCGGCACCCGACAGTCCGGTGAGCCCTGGAAGAATGCTTCGGGGAAAATTATGAGTTTGCTTTCTCTAAACCAGGGGCTTCCGTGGCCGCGGTGGCGGTCCGCATGACAGGCTCTAGAGCTAAAGGGAACCTCAACATGAGAACTCGCTTCCAGGTTAGGCCCTGAGTAGCCGTGAAGAAAGGGAGCCATGCAGCTGTTTCCAGGAGTTCTTAGTCACTTACGTGCTTTATTTGAAAGGAAGTACACGTCCGGGGACTCCTAGGCCCCACGGGTGTGCCTCATTTTCCCTCCAAGGTCACTGAGTGCCTCCAGACAACTGTGGGCCAGCTGAGCAACGTCGAGGTCCATGGGTTGAGACCTCGGAGGACCTCTGTGTGTGCCGCGTGCTGGGCAACAACACACTGCGCATTCCTCGAGGAGCGGTTCACCTCCAGAGCCCTCGAGCACCCTGAGGACAACATGGCTGGTGAGTACGAAGTGCCCAGGAAGACTCTGTCATGGCCCTTGTGTGAGCTGCCATGAGAGAACGCTGTGCATGGAACACTGCGAGGCCCGTCCTCGTACCTGAAGTCACTCTGCTCGAGGAGAAAGTCAGCATCTTAGCATGCTGTGTCGCTACCGACACACCCAGCATGAACCCATGCCTGGAAGTAAGGCCCTGCTTTGCCGTGCAGAAGCGGAGGCGTGGTGCAGTTTCCAGGAGGCGGTGGCCTCTGCTCTGCATACCTTTAACGGCAGCACAGCTTTCTGGACACCTGGGAGGCTAGCCGGGGCACCCTGTTCCCGGCAGGAACACTGAGTACCCCCAGGTGCACCTGGGTCTGCTAAGCAACATCCAGGCCCGTAGCCCTTTAGAGCCCCTCTGTGCACGCCGAGCGTAGGGAAACACACTGCCCTCTCTTTTGGAGCAGCTTGGTTTCCTCAGCACTCGCACACGTTCACGAACACCATTCTGGCACATGCCACATGGCGCGAAGGTCTTACGCATTGCCCTAGTCGGAGCTGCGCTCAGAGTAACCCTCGTCTTCGCATTCCATCCAGGACCTCCTGACTGAAGTCACCGTGCCTCCTAGAGGACGGCGGCTTGGGTTCTTACTGCAATTCAAGTCCTCTTCCTTCTGTGTCAGTGCAGGCAGCCCCAGGCCCAGAGGAGCAGCTACGGCGTTCCTTGGTGGAGACAGTTCGCTGGATGCGGGACTCCCTACTTCGATGAGTTGATTCAGGGAAGGAAACACAGGGTAACCGGTGTCTCTTGGGACTCGTTAGAAACCACAGGGATGTACGCTGAGTGTGCCCATGAAAACGGGGCCTGCTGGAACTAGTCCTGCTTTCCCATTTTGAGGGCAGCATTCATGCCTGCCTTGAAGCTACATGACATTCCCGGCACCCGACAGTCCGGTGAGCCCTGGAAGAATGCTTCGGGGAAAATTATGAGTTTGCTCTCTCTAAACCAGGGGCTTCCGTGGCCGCGGTGGCGGTCCGCATGACAGGCTCTAGAGCTAAAGGGAACCTCAACATGAGAACTCGCTTCCAGGTTAGGCCCTGAGTAGCCGTGCAGAAAGGGAGCCATGTAGCTGTTTCCAGGAGTTCTTAGTCACTTACGTGCTTTATTTGAAAGGAAGTACACGTCCGGGGACTCCTAGGCCCCACGGGTGTGCCTCATTTTCCCTCCAAGGTCACTGAGTGCCTCCAGACAACTGTGGGCCAGCTGAGCAACGTCGAGGTCCAGGGGTTGAGACCTCGGAGGACCTCTGTGTGTGCCGCGTGCTGGGCAACAACACACTGCGCATTCCTCGAGGAGCGGTTCACCTCCAGAGCCCTCGAGCACCCTGAGGACAACATGGCTGGTGAGTACGAAGTGCCCAGGAAGACTCTGTCATGGCCCTTGTGTGAGCTGCCATGAGAGAACGCTGTGCATGGAACACTGCGAGGCCCGTCCTCGTACCTGAAGTCACTCTGCTCGAGGAGAAAGTCAGCATCTTAGCATGCTGTGTCGCTACCGACACACCCAGCATGAACCCATGCCTGGAAGTAAGGCCCTGCTTTGCCGTGCAGAAGCGGAGGCGTGGTGCAGTTTCCAGGAGGCGGTGGCCTCTGCTCTGCATACCTTTAACGGCAGCACAGCTTTCTGGACACCTGGGAGGCTAGCCGGGGCACCCTGTTCCCGGCAGGAACACTGAGTACCCCCAGGTGCACCTGGGTCTGCTAAGCAACATCCAGGCCCGTAGCCCTTTAGAGCCCCTCTGTACACGCCGAGCGTAGGGAAACACACTGCCCTCTCTTTTGGAGCAGCTTGGTTTCCTCAGCACTCGCACACGTTCACGAACACCATTCTGGCACATGCCACATGGCGCGAAGGTCTTACGCATTGCCCTAGTCGGAGCTGCGCTCAGAGTAACCCTCGTCTTCGCATTCCATCCAGGACCTCCTGACTGAAGTCACCGTGCCTCCTAGAGGACGGCGGCTTGGGTTCTTACTGCAATTCAAGTCCTCTTCCTTCTGTGTCAGTGCAGGCAGCCCCAGGCCCAGAGGAGCAGCTACGGCGTTCCTTGGTGGAGACAGTTCGCTGGATGCGGGACTCCCTACTTCGATGAGTTGATTCAGGGAAGGAAACACAGGGTAACCGGTGTCTCTTGGGACTCGTTAGAAACCACAGGGATGTACGCTGAGTGTGCCCATGAAAACGGGGCCTGCTGGAACTAGTCCTGCTTTCCCATTTTGAGGGCGGCATTCATGCCTGCCTTGAAGCTACATGACATTCCCGGCACCCGACAGTCCGGTGAGCCCTGGAAGAATGCTTCGGGGAAAATTATGAGTTTGCTCTCTCTAAACCAGGGGCTTCCGTGGCCGCGGTGGCGGTCCGCATGACAGGCTCTAGAGCTAAAGGGAACCTCAACATGAGAACTCGCTTCCAGGTTGGGCCCTGAGTAGCCGTGCAGAAAGGGAGCCATGCAGCTGTTTCCAGGAGTTCTTAGTCACTTACGTGCTTTATTTGAAAGGAAGTACACGTCCGGGGACTCCTAGGCCCCACGGGTGTGCCTCATTTTCCCTCCAAGGTCACTGAGTGCCTCCAGACAACTGTGGGCCAGCTGAGCAACGTCGAGGTCCATGGGTTGAGACCTCGGAGGACCTCTGTGTGTGCCGCGTGCTGGGCAACAACACACTGCGCATTCCTCGAGGAGCGGTTCACCTCCAGAGCCCTCGAGCACCCTGAGGACAACATGGCTGGTGAGTACGAAGTGCCCAGGAAGACTCTGTCATGGCCCTTGTGTGAGCTGCCATGAGAGAACGCTGTGCATGGAACACTGCGAGGCCCGTCCTCGTACCTGAAGTCACTCTGCTCGAGGAGAAAGTCAGCATCTTAGCATGCTGTGTCGCTACCGACACACCCAGCATGAACCCATGCCTGGAAGTAAGGCCCTGCTTTGCCGTGCAGAAGCGGAGGCGTGGTGCAGTTTCCAGGAGGCGGTGGCCTCTGCTCTGCATACCTTTAACGGCAGCACAGCTTTCTGGACACCTGGGAGGCTAGCCGGGGCACCCTGTTCCCGGCAGGAACACTGAGTACCCCCAGGTGCACCTGAGTCTGCTAAGCAACATCCAGGCCCGTAGCCCTTTAGAGCCCCTCTGTGCACGCCGAGCGTAGGGAAACACACTGCCCTCTCTTTTGGAGCAGCTTGGTTTCCTCAGCACTCGCACACGTTCACGAACACCGTTCTGGCACATGCCACATGGCGCGAAGGTCTTACGCATTGCCCTAGTCGGAGCTGCGCTCAGAGTAACCCTCGTCTTCGCATTCCATCCAGGACCTCCTGACTGAAGTCACCGTGCCTCCTAGAGGACGGCGGCTTGGGTCTTACTGCAATTCAACTCCTCTTCCTTCTGTGTCAGTGCAGGCAGCCCCAGGCCCAGTGGAGCAGCTACGGCGTTCCTTGGTGGAGACAGTTCGCTGGATGCGGGACTCCCTACTTCGATGAGTTGATTCAGGGAAGGAAACACAGGGTAACCGGTGTCTCTTGGGACTCGTTAGAAACCACAGGGATGTACGCTGAGTGTGCCCATGAAAACGGGGCCTGCTGGAACTAGTCCTGCTTTCCCATTTTGAGGGCGGCATTCATGCCTGCCTTGAAGCTACATGACATTCCCGGCACCCGACAGTCCGGTGAGCCCTGGAAGAATGCTTCGGGGAAAATTATGAGTTTGCTTTCTCTAAACCAGGGGCTTCCGTGGCCGCGGTGGCGGTCCGCATGACAGGCTCTAGAGCTAAAGGGAACCTCAACATGAGAACTCGCTTCCAGGTTAGGCCCTGAGTAGCCGTGAAGAAAGGGAGCCATGCAGCTGTTTCCAGGAGTTCTTAGTCACTTACGTGCTTTATTTGAAAGGAAGTACACGTCCGGGGACTCCTAGGCCCCACGGGTGTGCCTCATTTTCCCTCCAAGGTCACTGAGTGCCTCCAGACAACTGTGGGCCAGCTGAGCAACGTCGAGGTCCATGGGTTGAGACCTCGGAGGACCTCTGTGTGTGCCGCGTGCTGGGCAACAACACACTGCGCATTCCTCGAGGAGCGGTTCACCTCCAGAGCCCTCGAGCACCCTGAGGACAACATGGCTGGTGAGTACGAAGTGCCCAGGAAGACTCTGTCATGGCCCTTGTGTGAGCTGCCATGAGAGAACGCTGTGCATGGAACACTGCGAGGCCCGTCCTCGTACCTGAAGTCACTCTGCTCGAGGAGAAAGTCAGCATCTTAGCATGCTGTGTCGCTACCGACACACCCAGCATGAACCCATGCCTGGAAGTAAGGCCCTGCTTTGCCGTGCAGAAGCGGAGGCGTGGTGCAGTTTCCAGGAGGCGGTGGCCTCTGCTCTGCATACCTTTAACGGCAGCACAGCTTTCTGGACACCTGGGAGGCTAGCCGGGGCACCCTGTTCCCGGCAGGAACACTGAGTACCCCCAGGTGCACCTGGGTCTGCTAAGCAACATCCAGGCCCGTAGCCCTTTAGAGCCCCTCTGTGCACGCCGAGCGTAGGGAAACACACTGCCCTCTCTTTTGGAGCAGCTTGGTTTCCTCAGCACTCGCACACGTTCACGAACACCATTCTGGCACATGCCACATGGCGCGAAGGTCTTACGCATTGCCCTAGTCGGAGCTGCGCTCAGAGTAACCCTCGTCTTCGCATTCCATCCAGGACCTCCTGACTGAAGTCACCGTGCCTCCTAGAGGACGGCGGCTTGGGTTCTTACTGCAATTCAAGTCCTCTTCCTTCTGTGTCAGTGCAGGCAGCCCCAGGCCCAGAGGAGCAGCTACGGCGTTCCTTGGTGGAGACAGTTCGCTGGATGCGGGACTCCCTACTTCGATGAGTTGATTCAGGGAAGGAAACACAGGGTAACCGGTGTCTCTTGGGACTCGTTAGAAACCACAGGGATGTACGCTGAGTGTGCCCATGAAAACGGGGCCTGCTGGAACTAGTCCTGCTTTCCCATTTTGAGGGCAGCATTCATGCCTGCCTTGAAGCTACATGACATTCCCGGCACCCGACAGTCCGGTGAGCCCTGGAAGAATGCTTCGGGGAAAATTATGAGTTTGCTCTCTCTAAACCAGGGGCTTCCGTGGCCGCGGTGGCGGTCCGCATGACAGGCTCTAGAGCTAAAGGGAACCTCAACATGAGAACTCGCTTCCAGGTTAGGCCCTGAGTAGCCGTGCAGAAAGGGAGCCATGTAGCTGTTTCCAGGAGTTCTTAGTCACTTACGTGCTTTATTTGAAAGGAAGTACACGTCCGGGGACTCCTAGGCCCCACGGGTGTGCCTCATTTTCCCTCCAAGGTCACTGAGTGCCTCCAGACAACTGTGGGCCAGCTGAGCAACGTCGAGGTCCAGGGGTTGAGACCTCGGAGGACCTCTGTGTGTGCCGCGTGCTGGGCAACAACACACTGCGCATTCCTCGAGGAGCGGTTCACCTCCAGAGCCCTCGAGCACCCTGAGGACAACATGGCTGGTGAGTACGAAGTGCCCAGGAAGACTCTGTCATGGCCCTTGTGTGAGCTGCCATGAGAGAACGCTGTGCATGGAACACTGCGAGGCCCGTCCTCGTACCTGAAGTCACTCTGCTCGAGGAGAAAGTCAGCATCTTAGCATGCTGTGTCGCTACCGACACACCCAGCATGAACCCATGCCTGGAAGTAAGGCCCTGCTTTGCCGTGCAGAAGCGGAGGCGTGGTGCAGTTTCCAGGAGGCGGTGGCCTCTGCTCTGCATACCTTTAACGGCAGCACAGCTTTCTGGACACCTGGGAGGCTAGCCGGGGCACCCTGTTCCCGGCAGGAACACTGAGTACCCCCAGGTGCACCTGGGTCTGCTAAGCAACATCCAGGCCCGTAGCCCTTTAGAGCCCCTCTGTACACGCCGAGCGTAGGGAAACACACTGCCCTCTCTTTTGGAGCAGCTTGGTTTCCTCAGCACTCGCACACGTTCACGAACACCATTCTGGCACATGCCACATGGCGCGAAGGTCTTACGCATTGCCCTAGTCGGAGCTGCGCTCAGAGTAACCCTCGTCTTCGCATTCCATCCAGGACCTCCTGACTGAAGTCACCGTGCCTCCTAGAGGACGGCGGCTTGGGTTCTTACTGCAATTCAAGTCCTCTTCCTTCTGTGTCAGTGCAGGCAGCCCCAGGCCCAGAGGAGCAGCTACGGCGTTCCTTGGTGGAGACAGTTCGCTGGATGCGGGACTCCCTACTTCGATGAGTTGATTCAGGGAAGGAAACACAGGGTAACCGGTGTCTCTTGGGACTCGTTAGAAACCACAGGGATGTACGCTGAGTGTGCCCATGAAAACGGGGCCTGCTGGAACTAGTCCTGCTTTCCCATTTTGAGGGCGGCATTCATGCCTGCCTTGAAGCTACATGACATTCCCGGCACCCGACAGTCCGGTGAGCCCTGGAAGAATGCTTCGGGGAAAATTATGAGTTTGCTCTCTCTAAACCAGGGGCTTCCGTGGCCGCGGTGGCGGTCCGCATGACAGGCTCTAGAGCTAAAGGGAACCTCAACATGAGAACTCGCTTCCAGGTTGGGCCCTGAGTAGCCGTGCAGAAAGGGAGCCATGCAGCTGTTTCCAGGAGTTCTTAGTCACTTACGTGCTTTATTTGAAAGGAAGTACACGTCCGGGGACTCCTAGGCCCCACGGGTGTGCCTCATTTTCCCTCCAAGGTCACTGAGTGCCTCCAGACAACTGTGGGCCAGCTGAGCAACGTCGAGGTCCATGGGTTGAGACCTCGGAGGACCTCTGTGTGTGCCGCGTGCTGGGCAACAACACACTGCGCATTCCTCGAGGAGCGGTTCACCTCCAGAGCCCTCGAGCACCCTGAGGACAACATGGCTGGTGAGTACGAAGTGCCCAGGAAGACTCTGTCATGGCCCTTGTGTGAGCTGCCATGAGAGAACGCTGTGCATGGAACACTGCGAGGCCCGTCCTCGTACCTGAAGTCACTCTGCTCGAGGAGAAAGTCAGCATCTTAGCATGCTGTGTCGCTACCGACACACCCAGCATGAACCCATGCCTGGAAGTAAGGCCCTGCTTTGCCGTGCAGAAGCGGAGGCGTGGTGCAGTTTCCAGGAGGCGGTGGCCTCTGCTCTGCATACCTTTAACGGCAGCACAGCTTTCTGGACACCTGGGAGGCTAGCCGGGGCACCCTGTTCCCGGCAGGAACACTGAGTACCCCCAGGTGCACCTGAGTCTGCTAAGCAACATCCAGGCCCGTAGCCCTTTAGAGCCCCTCTGTGCACGCCGAGCGTAGGGAAACACACTGCCCTCTCTTTTGGAGCAGCTTGGTTTCCTCAGCACTCGCACACGTTCACGAACACCATTCTGGCACATGCCACATGGCGCGAAGGTCTTACGCATTGCCCTATTCGGAGCTGCGCTCAGAGTAACCCTCGTCTTCGCATTCCATCCAGGACCTCCTGACTGAAGTCACCGTGCCTCCTAGAGGACGGCGGCTTGGGTCTTACTGCAATTCAACTCCTCTTCCTTCTGTGTCAGTGCAGGCAGCCCCAGGCCCAGAGGAGCAGCTACGGCGTTCCTTGGTGGAGACAGTTCGCTGGATGCGGGACTCCCTACTTCGATGAGTTGATTCAGGGAAGGAAACACAGGGTAACCGGTGTCTCTTGGGACTCGTTAGAAACCACAGGGATGTACGCTGAGTGTGCCCATGAAAACGGGGCCTGCTGGAACTAGTCCTGCTTTCCCATTTTGAGGGCGGCATTCATGCCTGCCTTGAAGCTACATGACATTCCCGGCACCCGACAGTCCGGTGAGCCCTGGAAGAATGCTTCGGGGAAAATTATGAGTTTGCTCTCTCTAAACCAGGGGCTTCCGTGGCCGCGGTGGCGGTCCGCATGACAGGCTCTAGAGCTAAAGGGAACCTCAACATGAGAACTCGCTTCCAGGTTAGGCCCTGAGTAGCCGTGCAGAAAGGGAGCCATGTAGCTGTTTCCAGGAGTTCTTAGTCACTTACGTGCTTTATTTGAAAGGAAGTACACGTCCGGGGACTCCTAGGCCCCACGGGTGTGCCTCATTTTCCCTCCAAGGTCACTGAGTGCCTCCAGACAACTGTGGGCCAGCTGAGCAACGTCGAGGTCCAGGGGTTGAGACCTCGGAGGACCTCTGTGTGTGCCGCGTGCTGGGCAACAACACACTGCGCATTCCTCGAGGAGCGGTTCACCTCCAGAGCCCTCGAGCACCCTGAGGACAACATGGCTGGTGAGTACGAAGTGCCCAGGAAGACTCTGTCATGGCCCTTGTGTGAGCTGCCATGAGAGAACGCTGTGCATGGAACACTGCGAGGCCCGTCCTCATACCTGAAGTCACTCTGCTCGAGGAGAAAGTCAGCATCTTAGCATGCTGTGTCGCTACCGACACACCCAGCATGAACCCATGCCTGGAAGTAAGGCCCTGCTTTGCCGTGCAGAAGCGGAGGCGTGGTGCAGTTTCCATGAGGCGGTGGCCTCTGCTCTGCATACCTTTAACGGCAGCACATCTTTCTGGACACCTGGGAGGCTAGCCGGGGCACCCTGTTCCCGGCAGGAACACTGAGTATCCCCAGGTGCACCTGGGTCTGCTAAGCAACATCCAGGCCCGTAGCCCTTTAGAGCCCCTCTGTGCACGCCGAGCGTAGGGAAACACACTGCCCTCTCTTTTGGAGCAGCTTGGTTTCCTCAGCACTCGCACACGTTCACGAACACCGTTCTGGCACATGCCACATGGCGCGAAGGTCTTACGCATTGCCCTATTCGGAGCTGCGCTCAGAGTAACCCTCGTCTTCGCATTCCATCCAGGACCTCCTGACTGAAGTCACCGTGCCTCCTAGAGGATGGCGGCTTGGGTTCTTACTGCAATTCAACTCCTCTTCCTTCTGTGTCAGTGCAGGCAGCCCCAGGCCCAGAGGAGCAGCTACGGCGTTCCTTGGTGGAGACAGTTCGCTGGATGCGGGACTCCCTACTTCGATGAGTTGATTCAGGGAAGGAAACACAGGGTAACCGGTGTCTCTTGGGACTCGTTAGAAACCACAGGGATGTACGCTGAGTGTGCCCATGAAAACGGGGCCTGCTGGAACTAGTCCTGCTTTCCCATTTTGAGGGCGGCATTCATGCCTGCCTTGAAGCTACATGACATTCCCGGCACCCGACAGTCCGGTGAGCCCTGGAAGAATGCTTCGGGGAAAATTATGAGTTTGCTCTCTCTAAACCAGGGGCTTCCGTGGCCGCGGTGGCGGTCCGCATGACAGGCTCTAGAGCTAAAGGGAACCTCAACATGAGAACTCGCTTCCAGGTTAGGCCCTGAGTAGCCGTGCAGAAAGGGAGCCATGCAGCTGTTTCCAGGAGTTCTTAGTCACTTACGTGCTTTATTTGAAAGGAAGTACACGTCCGGGGACTCCTAGGCCCCACGGGTGTGCCTCATTTTCCCTCCAAGGTCACTGAGTGCCTCCAGACACCTGTGGGCCAGCTGAGCAACGTCGAGGTCCATGGGTTGAGACCTCGGAGGACCTCTGTGTGTGCCGCGTGCTGGGCAACAACACACTGCGCATTCCTCGAGGAGCGGTTCACCTCCAGAGCCCTCGAGCACCCTGAGGACAACATGGCTGGTGAGTACGAAGTGCCCAGGAAGACTCTGTCATGGCCCTTGTGTGAGCTGCCATGAGAGAACGCTGTGCATGGAACACTGCGAGGCCCGTCCTCGTACCTGAAGTCACTCTGCTCGAGGAGAAAGTCAGCATCTTAGCATGCTGTGTCGCTACCGACACACCCAGCATGAACCCATGCCTGGAAGTAAGGCCCTGCTTTGCCGTGCAGAAGCGGAGGCGTGGTGCAGTTTCCAGGAGGCGGTGGCCTCTGCTCTGCATACCTTTAATGGCAGCACAGCTTTCTGGACACCTGGGAGGCTAGCCGGGGCACCCTGTTCCCGGCAGGAACACTAAGTACCCCCAGGTGCACCTGGGTCTGCTAAGCAACATCCAGGCCCGTAGCCCTTTAGAGCCCCTCTGTGCACGCCGCGCGTAGGGAAACACACTGCCCTCTCTTTTGGAGCAGCTTGGTTTCCTCAGCACTCGCACACGTTCACGAACACCATTCTGGCACATGCCACATGGCGCGAAGGTCTTACGCATTGCCCTAGTCGGAGCTGCGCTCAGAGTAACCCTCGTCTTCGCATTCCATCCAGGACCTCCTGACTGAAGTCACCGTGCCTCCTAGAGGACGGCGGCTTGGGTTCTTACTGCAATTCAAGTCCTCTTCCTTCTGTGTCAGTGCAGGCAGCCCCAGGCCCAGAGGAGCAGCTACGGCGTTCCTTGGTGGAGACAGTTCGCTGGATGCGGGACTCCCTACTTCGATGAGTTGATTCAGGGAAGGAAACACAGGGTAACCGGTGTCTCTTGGGACTCGTTAGAAACCACAGGGATGTACGCTGAGTGTGCCCATGAAAACGGGGCCTGCTGGAACTAGTCCTGCTTTCCCATTTTGAGGGCGGCATTCATGCCTGCCTTGAAGCTACATGACATTCCCGGCACCCGACAGTCCGGTGAGCCCTGGAAGAATGCTTTGGGGAAAATTATGAGTTTGCTCTCTCTAAACCAGGGGCTTCCGTGGCCGCGGTGGCGGTCCGCATGACAGGCTCTAGAGCTAAAGGGAACCTCAACATGAGAACTCGCTTCCAGGCTAGGCCCTGTGTAGCCGTGCAGAAAGGGAGCCATGCAGCTGTTTCCAGGAGTTCTTAGTCACTTACGTGCTTTATTTGAAAGGAAGTACACGTCCGGGGACTCCTAGGCCCCACGGGTGTGCCTCATTTTCCCTCCAAGGTCACTGAGTGCCTCCAGACACCTGTGGGCCAGCTGAGCAACGTCGAGGTCCATGGGTTGAGACCTCGGAGGACGTCTGTGTGTGCCGCGTGCTGGGCAACAACACACTGCGCATTCCACGAGGAGCGGTTCACCTCCAGAGCCCTCGAGCACCCTGAGGACAACATGGCTGGTGAGTACGAAGTGCCCAGGAAGACTCTGTCATGGCCCTTGTGTGAGCTGCCATGAGAGAACGCTGTGCATGGAACACTGCAAGGCCCGTCCTCGTACCTGAAGTCACTCTGCTCGAGGAGAAAGTCAGCATCTTAGCATGCTGTGTCGCTACCGACACACCCAGCATGAACCCATGCCTGGAAGTAAGGCCCTGCTTTGCCGTGCAGAAGCGGAGGCGTGGTGCAGTTTCCAGGAGGCGGTGGCCTCTGCTCTGCATACCTTTAACGGCAGCACAGCTTTCTGGACACCTGGGAGGCTAGCCGGGGCACCCTGTTCCCGGCAGGAACACTGAGCACCCCCAGGTGCACCAGGGTCTGCTAAGCAACATCCAGGCCCGTAGCCCTTTAGAGCCCCTCTGTGCACGCCGAGCGTAGGGAAACACACTGCCCTCTCTTTTGGAGCAGCTTGGTTTCCTCAGCACTCGCACACGTTCACGAACACCGTTCTGGCACATGCCACATGGCGCGAAGGTCTTACGCATTGCCCTATTCGGAGCTGCGCTCAGAGTAACCCTCGTCTTCGCATTCCATCCAGGACCTCCTGACTGAAGTCACCGTGCCTCCTAGAGGACGGCGGCTTGGGTCTTACTGCAATTCAACTCCTCTTCCTTCTGTGTCACTGCAGGCAGCCCCAGGCCCAGAGGAGCAGCTACGGCGTTCCTTGGTGGAGACAGTTCGCTGGATGCGGGACTCCCTACTTCGATGAGTTGATTCAGGGAAGGAAACACAGGGTAACCGGTGTCTCTTGGGACTCGTTAGAAACCACAGGGATGTACGCTGAGTGTGCCCATGAAAACGGGGCCTGCTGGAACTAGTCCTGCTTTCCCATTTTGAGGGCGGCATTCATGCCTGCCTTGAAGCTACATGACATTCCCGGCACCCGACAGTCCGGTGAGCCCTGGAAGAATGCTTCGGGGAAAATTATGAGTTTGCTCTCTCTAAACCAGGGGCTTCCGTGGCCGCGGTGGTGGTCCGCATGACAGGCTCTAGAGCTAAAGGGAACCTCAACATGAGAACTCGCTTCCAGGCTAGGCCCTGTGTAGCCGTGCAGAAAGGGAGCCATGCAGCTGTTTCCAGGAGTTCTTAGTCACTTACGTGCTTTATTTGAAAGGAAGTACACGTCCGGGGACTCCTAGGCCCCACGGGTGTGCCTCATTTTCCCTCCAAGGTCACTGAGTGCCTCCAGACACCTGTGGGCCAGCTGAGCAACGTCGAGGTCCATGGGTTGAGACCTCGGAGGACCTCTGTGTGTGCCGCGTGCTGGGCAACAACACACTGCGCATTCCTCGAGGAGCGGTTCACCTCCAGAGCCCTCGAGCACCCTGAGGACAACATGGCTGGTGAGCACGAAGTGCCCAGGAAGACTCTGTCATGGCCCTTGTGTGAGCTGCCATGAGAGAACGCTGTGCATGGAACACTGCGAGGCCCGTCCTCGTACCTGAAGTCACTCTGCTCGAGGAGAAAGTCAGCATCTTAGCATGCTGTGTCGCTACCGACACACCCAGCATGAACCCATGCCTGGAAGTAAGGTCCTGCTTTGCCGTGCAGAAGCGGAGGCGTGGTGCAGTTTCCAGGAGGTGGTGGCCTCTGCTCTGCATACCTTTAACGGCAGCACAGCTTTCTGGACACCTGGGAGGCTAGCCGGGGCACCCTGTTCCCGGCAGGAACACTGAGTACCCCCAGGTGCACCTGGGTCTGCTAAGCAACATCCAGGCCCGTAGCCCTTTAGAGCCCCTCTGTGCACGCCGAGCGTAGGGAAACACACTGCCCTCTCTTTTGGAGCAGCTTGGTTTCCTCAGCACTCGCACACGTTCACGAACACCGTTCTGGCACATGCCACATGGCGCGAAGGTCTTACGCATTGCCCTAGTCGGAGCTGCGCTCAGAGTAACCCTCGTCTTCGCATTCCATCCAGGACCTCCTGACTGAAGTCACCGTGCCTCCTAGAGGACGGCGGCTTGGGTTCTTACTGCAATTCAAGTCCTCTTCCTTCTGTGTCAGTGCAGGCAGCCCCAGGCCCAGAGGAGCAGCTACGGCGTTCCTTGGTGGAGACAGTTCGCTGGATGCGGGACTCCCTACTTCGATGAGTTGATTCAGGGAAGGAAACACAGGGTAACCGGTGTCTCTTGGGACTCGTTAGAAACCACAGGGATGTACGCTGAGTGTGCCCATGAAAACGGGGCCTCCTGGAACTAGTCCTGCTTTCCCATTTTGAGGGCGGCATTCATGCCTGCCTTGAAGCTACATGACATTCCCGGCACCCGACAGTCCGGTGAGCCCTGGAAGAATGCTTCGGGGAAAATTATGAGTTTGCTCTCTCTAAACCAGGGGCTTCCGTGGCCGCGGTGGCGGTCCGCATGACAGGCTCTAGAGCTAAAGGGAACCTCAACATGAGAACTCGCTTCCAGGCTAGGCCCTGTGTAGCCGTGCAGAAAGGGAGCCATGCAGCTGTTTCCAGGAGTTCTTAGTCACTTACGTGCTTTATTTGAAAGGAAGTACACGTCCGGGGACTCCTAGGCCCCACGGGTGTGCCTCATTTTCCCTCCAAGGTCACTGAGTGCCTCCAGACACCTGTGGGCCAGCTGAGCAACGTCGAGTTCCATGGGTTGAGACCTCGGAGGACCTCTGTGTGTGCCGCGTGCTGGGCAACAACACACTGCGCATTCCTCGAGGAGCGGTTCACCTCCAGAGCCCTCGAGCACCCTGAGGACAACATGGCTGGTGAGCACGAAGTGCCCAGGAAGACTCTGTCATGGCCCTTGTGTGAGCTGCCATGAGAGAACGCTGTGCATGGAACACTGCGAGGCCCGTCCTCGTACCTGAAGTCACTCTGCTCGAGGAGAAAGTCAGCATCTTAGCATGCTGTGTCACTACCGACACACCCAGCATGAACCCATGCCTGGAAGTAAGGCCCTGCTTTGCCGTGCAGAAGCGGAGGCGTGGTGCAGTTTCCAGGAGGCGGTGGCCTCTGCTCTGCATACCTTTAACGGCAGCACAGCTTTCTGGACACCTGGGAGGCTAGCCGGGGCACCCTGTTCCCGGCAGGAACACTGAGTACCCCCAGGTGCACCTGGGTCTGCTAAGCAACATCCAGGCCCGTAGCCCTTTAGAGCCCCTCTGTGCACGCCGAGCGTAGGGAAACACACTGCCCTCTCTTTTGGAGCAGCTTGGTTTCCTCAGCACTCGCACACGTTCACGAACACCGTTCTGGCACATGCCACATGGCGCGAAGGTCTTACGCATTGCCCTATTCGGAGCTGCGCTCAGAGTAACCCTCGTCTTCGCATTCCATCCAGGACCTCCTGACTGAAGTCACCGTGCCTCCTAGAGGACGGCGGCTTGGGTTCTTACTGCAATTCAAGTCCTCTTCCTTCTGTGTCAGTGCAGGCAGCCCCAGGCCCAGAGGAGCAGCTACGGCGTTCCTTGGTGGAGACAGTTCGCTGGATGCGGGACTCCCTACTTCGATGAGTTGATTCAGGGAAGGAAACACAGGGTAACCGGTGTCTCTTGGGACTCGTTAGAAACCACAGGGATGTACGCTGAGTGTGCCCATGAAAACGGGGCCTGCTGGAACTAGTCCTGCTTTCCCATTTTGAGGGCGGCATTCATGCCTGCCTTGAAGCTACATGACATTCCCGGCACCCGACAGTCCGGTGAGCCCTGGAAGAATGCTTCGGGGAAAATTATGAGTTTGCTCTCTCTAAACCAGGGGCTTCCGTGGCCGCGGTGGCGGTCCGCATGACAGGCTCTAGAGCTAAAGGGAACCTCAACATGAGAACTCGCTTCCAGGCTAGGCCCTGTGTAGCCGTGCAGAAAGGGAGCCATGCAGCTGTTTCCAGGAGTTCTTAGTCACTTACGTGCTTTATTTGAAAGGAAGTACACGTCCGGGGACTCCTAGGCCCCACGGGTGTGCCTCATTTTCCCTCCAAGGTCACTGAGTGCCTCCAGACACCTGTGGGCCAGCTGAGCAACGTCGAGGTCCATGGGTTGAGACCTCGGAGGACCTCTGTGTGTGCCGCGTGCTGGGCAACAACACACTGCGCATTCCTCGAGGAGCGGTTCACCTCCAGAGCCCTCGAGCACCCTGAGGACAACATGGCTGGTGAGCACGAAGTGCCCAGGAAGACTCTGTCATGGCCCTTGTGTGAGCTGCCATGAGAGAACGCTGTGCATGGAACACTGCGAGGCCCGTCCTCGTACCTGAAGTCACTCTGCTCGAGGAGAAAGTCAGCATCTTAGCATGCTGTGTCGCTACCGACACACCCAGCATGAACCCATGCCTGGAAGTCAGGTCCTGCTTTGCCGTGAAGAAGCGGAGGCGTGGTGCAGTTTCCAGGAGGCGGTGGCCTCTGCTCTGCATACCTTTAACGGCAGCACAGCTTTCTGGACACCTGGGAGGCTAGCCGGGGCACCCTGTTCCCGGCAGGAACACTGAGTACCCCCAGGTGCACCTGGGTCTGCTAAGCAACATCCAGGCCCGTAGCCCTTTAGAGCCCCTCTGTGCACGCCGCGCGTAGGGAAACACACTGCCCTCTCTTTTGGAGCAGCTTGGTTTCCTCAGCACTCGCACACGTTCACGAACACCGTTCTGGCACATGCCACATGGCGCGAAGGTCTTACGCATTGCCCTAGTCGGAGCTGCGCTCAGAGTAACCCTCGTCTTCGCATTCCATCCAGGACCTCCTGACTGAAGTCACCGTGCCTCCTAGAGGACGGCGGCTTGGGTTCTTACTGCAATTCAAGTCCTCTTCCTTCTGTGTCAGTGCAGGCAGCCCCAGGCCCAGAGGAGCAGCTACGGCGTTCCTTGGTGGAGACAGTTCGCTGGATGCGGGACTCCCTACTTCGATGAGTTGATTCAGGGAAGGAAACACAGGGTAACCGGTGTCTCTTGGGACTCGTTAGAAACCACAGGGATGTACGCTGAGTGTGCCCATGAAAACGGGGCCTGCTGGAACTAGTCCTGCTTTCCCATTTTGAGGGCGGCATTCATGCCTGCCTTGAAGCTACATGACATTCCCGGCACCCGACAGTCCGGTGAGCCCTGGAAGAATGCTTCGGGGAAAATTATGAGTTTGCTCTCTCTAAACCAGGGGCTTCCGTGGCCGCGGTGGCGGTCCGCATGACAGGCTCTAGAGCTAAAGGGAACCTCAACATGAGAACTCGCTTCCAGGCTAGGCCCTGTGTAGCCGTGCAGAAAGGGAGCCATGCAGCTGTTTCCAGGAGTTCTTAGTCACTTACGTGCTTTATTTGAAAGGAAGTACACGTCCGGGGACTCCTAGGCCCCACGGGTGTGCCTCATTTTCCCTCCAAGGTCACTGAGTGCCTCCAGACACCTGTGGGCCAGCTGAGCAACGTCGAGGTCCATGGGTTGAGACCTCGGAGGACCTCTGTGTGTGCCGCGTGCTGGGCAACAACACACTGCGCATTCCTCGAGGAGCGGTTCACCTCCAGAGCCCTCGAGCACCCTGAGGACAACATGGCTGGTGAGTACGAAGTGCCCAGGAAGACTCTGTCATGGCCCTTGTGTGAGCTGCCATGAGAGAACGCTGTGCATGGAACACTGCGAGGCCCGTCCTCGTACCTGAAGTCACTCTGCTCGAGGAGAAAGTCAGCATCTTAGCATGCTGTGTCGCTACCGACACACCCAGCATGAACCCATGCCTGGAAGTAAGGCCCTGCTTTGCCGTGCAGAAGCGGAGGCGTGGTGCAGTTTCCAGGAGGCGGTGGCCTCTGCTCTGCATACCTTTAACGGCAGCACAGCTTTCTGGACACCTGGGAGGCTAGCCGGGGCACCCTGTTCCCGGCAGGAACACTGAGTACCCCCAGGTGCACCTGGGTCTGCTAAGCAACATCCAGGCCCGTAGCCCTTTAGAGCCCCTCTGTGCACGCCGAGCGTAGGGAAACACACTGCCCTCTCTTTTGGAGCAGCTTGGTTTCCTCAGCACTCGCACACGTTCACGAACACCGTTCTGGCACATGCCACATGGCGCGAAGGTCTTACGCATTGCCCTAGTCGGAGCTGCGCTCAGAGTAACCCTCGTCTTCGCATTCCATCCAGGACCTCCTGACTGAAGTCACCGTGCCTCCTAGAGGACGGCGGCTTGGGTTCTTACTGCAATTCAAGTCCTCTTCCTTCTGTGTCAGTGCAGGCAGCCCCAGGCCCAGAGGAGCAGCTACGGCGTTCCTTGGTGGAGACAGTTCGCTGGATGCGGGACTCCCTACTTCGATGAGTTGATTCAGGGAAGGAAACACAGGGTAACCGGTGTCTCTTGGGACTCGTTAGAAACCACAGGGATGTACGCTGAGTGTGCCCATGAAAACGGGGCCTCCTGGAACTAGTCCTGCTTTCCCATTTTGAGGGCGGCATTCATGCCTGCCTTGAAGCTACATGACATTCCCGGCACCCGACAGTCCGGTGAGCCCTGGAAGAATGCTTCGGGGAAAATTATGAGTTTGCTCTCTCTAAACCAGGGGCTTCCGTGGCCGCGGTGGCGGTCCGCATGACAGGCTCTAGAGCTAAAGGGAACCTCAACATGAGAACTCGCTTCCAGGCTAGGCCCTGTGTAGCCGTGCAGAAAGGGAGCCATGCAGCTGTTTCCAGGAGTTCTTAGTCACTTACGTGCTTTATTTGAAAGGAAGTACACGTCCGGGGACTCCTAGGCCCCACGGGTGTGCCTCATTTTCCCTCCAAGGTCACTGAGTGCCTCCAGACACCTGTGGGCCAGCTGAGCAACGTCGAGGTCCATGGGTTGAGACCTCGGAGGACCTCTGTGTGTGCCGCGTGCTGGGCAACAACACACTGCGCATTCCTCGAGGAGCGGTTCACCTCCAGAGCCCTCGAGCACCCTGAGGACAACATGGCTGGTGAGTACGAAGTGCCCAGGAAGACTCTGTCATGGCCCTTGTGTGAGCTGCCATGAGAGAACGCTGTGCATGGAACACTGCGAGGCCCGTCCTCGTACCTGAAGTCACTCTGCTCGAGGAGAAAGTCAGCATCTTAGCATGCTGTGTCGCTACCGACACACCCAGCATGAACCCATGCCTGGAAGTAAGGCCCTGCTTTGCCGTGCAGAAGCGGAGGCGTGGTGCAGTTTCCAGGAGGCGGTGGCCTCTGCTCTGCATACCTTTAACGGCAGCACAGCTTTCTGGACATCTGGGAGGCTAGCCGGGGCACCCTGTTCCCGGCAGGAACACTGAGCACCCCCAGGTGCACCTGGGTCTGCTAAGCAACATCCAGGCCCGTAGCCCTTTAGAGCCCCTCTGTGCACGCCGAGCGTAGGGAAACACACTGCCCTCTCTTTTGGAGCAGCTTGGTTTCCTCAGCACTCGCACAAGTTCACGAACACCGTTCTGGCACATGCCACATGGCGCGAAGGTCTTACGCATTGCCCTAGTCGGAGCTGCGCTCAGAGTAACCCTCGTCTTCGCATTCCATCCAGGACCTCCTGACTGAAGTCACCGTGCCTCCTAGAGGACGGCGGCTTGGGTCTTACTGCAATTCAACTCCTCTTCCTTCTGTGTCAGTGCAGGCAGCCCCAGGCCCAGAGGAGCAGCTACGGCATTCCTTGGTGGAGACAGTTCGCTGGATGCGGGACTCCCTACTTCGATGAGTTGATTCAGGGAAGGAAACACAGGGTAACCGGTGTCTCTTGGGACTCGTTAGAAACCACAGGGATGTACGCTGAGTGTGCCCATGAAAACGGGGCCTGCTGGAACTAGTCCTGCTTTCCCATTTTGAGGGCGGCATTCATGCCTGCCTTGAAGCTACATGACATTCCCGGCACCCGACAGTCCGGTGAGCCCTGGAAGAATGCTTCGGGGAAAATTATGAGTTTGCTCTCCCTAAACCAGGGGCTTCCGTGGCCGCGGTGGCAGTCCGCATGACAGGCTCTAGAGCTAAAGGGAACCTCAACATGAGAACTCGCTTCCAGGTTAGGCCCTGAGTAGCCGTGCAGAAAGGGAGCCATGCAGCTGTTTCCAGGAGTTCTTAGTCACTTACGTGCTTTATTTGAAAGGAAGTACACATCCGGGGACTCCTAGGCCCCACGGGTGTGCCTCATTTTCCCTCCAAGGTCACTGAGTGCCTCCAGACAACTGTGGGCCAGCTGAGCAACGTCGAGGTCCAGGGGTTGAGACCTCGGAGGACCTCTGTGTGTGCCGCGTGCTGGGCAACAACACACTGCGCATTCCTCGAGGAGCGGTTCACCTCCAGAGCGCTCGAGCTCCCTGAAGACAACATGGCTGGTGAGCACGAAGTGCCCAGGAAGACTCTGTCATGGCCCTTGTGTGAGCTGCCATGAGAGAACGCTGTGCATGGAACACTGCGAGGCCCGTCCTCGTACCTGAAGTCACTCTGCTCGAGGAGAAAGTCAGCATCTTAGCATGCTGTGTCGCTACCGACACACCCAGCATGAACCCATGCCTGGAAGTAAGGTCCTGCTTTGCCGTGCAGAAGCGGAGGCGTGGTGCAGTTTCCAGGAGGCGGTGGCCTGTGCTCTGCATACCTTTAACGGCAGCACAGCTTTCTGGACACCTGGGAGGCTAGCCGGGGCACCCTGTTCCCGGCAGGAACACTGAGTACCCCCAGGTGCACCTGGGTCTGCTAAGCAACATCCAGGCCCGTAGCCCTTTAGAGCCCCTCTGTGCACGCCGAGCGTAGGGAAACACACTGCCCTCTCTTTTGGAGCAGCTTGGTTTCCTCAGCACTCGCACACGTTCACGAACACCGTTCTGGCACATGCCACATGGCGCGAAGGTCTTACGCATTGCCCTATTCGGAGCTGCGCTCAGAGTAACCCTCGTCTTCGCATTCCATCCAGGACCTCCTGACTGAAGTCACCGTGCCTCCTAGAGGACGGCGGCTTGGGTTCTTACTGCAATTCAAGTCCTCTTCCTTCTGTGTCAGTGCAGGCAGCCCCAGGCCCAGAGGAGCAGCTACGGCGTTCCTTGGTGGAGACAGTTCACTGGATGCGGGACTCCCTACTTCGATGAGTTGATTCAGGGAAGGAAACACAGGGTAACCGGTGTCTCTTGGGACTCGTTAGAAACCACAGGGATGTACGCTGAGTGTGCCCTTTTAAACGGGGCCTGCTGGAACTAGTCCTGCTTTCCCATTTTGAGGGCGGCATTCATGCCTGCCTTGAAGCTACATGACATTCCCGGCGCCCGACAGTCCGGTGAGCCCTGGAAGAATGCTTCGGGGAAAATTATGAGTTTGCTCTCCCTAAACCAGGGGCTTCCGTGGCCGCGGTGGCGGTCCGCATGACAGGCTCTAGAGCTAAAGGGAACCTCAACATGAGAACTCGCTTCCAGGTTAGGCCCTGAGTAGCCGTGCAGAAAGGGAGCCATGCAGCTGTTTCCAGGAGTTCTTAGTCACTTACGTGCTTTATTTGAAAGGAAGTACACGTCCGGGGACTCCTAGGCCCCACGGGTGTGCCTCATTTTCCCTCCAAGGTCACTGAGTGCCTCCAGACACCTGTGGGCCAGCTGAGCAACGTCGAGGTCCATGGGTTGAGACCTCGGAGGACCTCTGTGTGTGCCGCGTGCTGGGCAACAACACACTGCGCATTCCTCGAGGAGCGGTTCACCTCCAGAGCCCTCGAGCACCCTGAGGACAACATGGCTGGTGAGCACGAAGTGCCCAGGAAGACTCTGTCATGGCCCTTGTGTGAGCTGCCATGAGAGAACGCTGTGCATGGAACACTGCGAGGCCCGTCCTTGTACCTGAAGTCACTCTGCTCGAGGAGAAAGTCAGCATCTTAGCATGCTGTGTCGCTACCGACACACCCAGCATGAACCCATGCCTGGAAGTAAGGCCCTGCTTTGCCGTGCAGAAGCGGAGGCGTGGTGCAGTTTCCAGGAGGCGGTGGCCTCTGCTCTGCATACCTTTAACGGCAGCACAGCTTTCTGGACACCTGGGAGGCTAGCCGGGGCACCCTGTTCCCGGCAGGAACACTGAGTACCCCCAGGTGCACCTGGGTCTGCTAAGCAACATCCAGGCCCGTAGCCCTTTAGAGCCCCTCTGTGCACGCCGAGCGTAGGGAAACACACTGCCCTCTCTTTTGGAGCAGCTTGGTTTCCTCAGCACTCGCACACGTTCACGGACACCGTTCTGGCACATGCCACATGGCGCGAAGGTCTTACGCATTGCCCTATTCGGAGCTGCGCTCAGAGTAACCCTCGTCTTCGCATTCCATCCAGGACCTCCTGACTGAAGTCACCGTGCCTCCTAGAGGACGGCGGCTTGGGTTCTTACTGCAATTCAAGTCCTCTTCCTTCTGTGTCAGTGCAGGCAGCCCCAGGCCCAGAGGAGCAGCTACGGCGTTCCTTGGTGGAGACAGTTCGCTGGATGCGGGACTCCCTACTTCGATGAGTTGATTCAGGGAAGGAAACACAGGGTAACCGGTGTCTCTTGGAACTCGTTAGAAACCACAGGGATGTACGCTGAGTGTGCCCATGAAAACGGGCCCTGCTGGAAGTAGTCCTGCTTTCCCACTTTGAGGGCGGCATTCATGCCTGCCTTGAAGCTACATGACATTCCCGGCACCCGACAGTCCGGTGAGCCCTGGAAGAATGCTTCGGGGAAAATTATGAGTTTGCTCTCTCTAAACCAGGGGCTTCCGTGGCCGCGGTGGCAGTCCGCATGACAGGCTCTAGAGCTAAAGGGAACCTCAACATGAGAACTCGCTTCCAGGTTAGGCCCTGAGTAGCCGTGCTGAAAGGGAGCCATGCAGCTGTTTCCAGGAGTTCTTAGTCACTTACGTGCTTTATTTTAAAGGAAGTACACGTCCGGGGAATCCTAGGCCCCACGGGTGTGCCTCATTTTCCCTCCAAGGTCACTGAGAGCCTCCAGACACCTGTGGGCCAGCTGAGCGACGTCGAGGTCCATGGGTTGAGACCTCGGAGGACCTCTGTGTGTGCCGCGTGCTGGGCAACAACACACTGCGCATTCCTCGAGGAACGGTTCACCTCCAGAGCCCTCGAGCACCCTGAGGACAACATGGCTGGTGAGTACGAAGTGCCCAGGAAGACTCTGTCATGGCCCTTGTGTGAGCTGCCATGAGAGAACTCTGTGCATGGAACACTGCGAGGCCCGTCCTCGTACCTGAAGTCACTCTGCTCGAGGAGAAAGTCAGCATCTTAGCATGCTGTGTCGCTACCGACACACCCAGCATGAACCCATGCCTGGAAGTAAGGCCCTGCTTTGCCGTGCAGAAGCAGAGGCGTGGTGCAGTTGCCAGGAGGCGGTGGCCTCTGCTCTGCATACCTTTAACGGCAGCACAGCTTTCTGGACACCTGGGAGGCTAGCCGGGGCACCCTGTTCCCAGCAGGAACACTGAGTACCCCCAGGTGCACCTGGGTCTGCTAAGCAACATCCAGGCCCGTAGCCCTTTAGAGCCCCTCTGTGCACGCCGAGCGTAGGGAAACACACTGCCCTCTCTTTTGGAGCAGCTTGGTTTCCTCAGCACTCGCACACGTTCACGAACACCGTTCTGGCACATGCCACATGGCGCGAAGGTCTTACGCATTGCCCTAGTCGGAGCTGCGCTCAGAGTAACCCTCGTCTTCGCATTCCATCCAGGACCTCCTGACTGAAGTCACCGTGCCTCCTAGAGGACGGCGGCTTGGGTTCTTACTGCAATTCAAGTCCTCTTCCTTCTGTGTCAGTGCAGGCAGCCCCAGGCCCAGAGGAGCAGCTACGGCGTTCCTTGGTGGAGACAGTTCGCTGGATGCGGGACTCCCTACTTCGATGAGTTGATTCAGGGAAGGAAACACAGGGTAACCGGTGTCTCTTGGGACTCGTTAGAAACCACAGGGATGTACGCTGAGTGTGCCCATGAAAACGGGGCCTGCTGGAACTAGTCCTGCTTTCCCATTTTGAGGGCGGCATTCATGCCTGCCTTGAAGCTACATGACATTCCCGGCGCCCGACAGTCCGGTGAGCCCTGGAAGAATGCTTCGGGGAAAATTATGAGTTTGCTCTCCCTAAACCAGGGGCTTCCGTGGCCGCGGTGGCGGTCCGCATGACAGGCTCTAGAGCTAAAGGGAACCTCAACATGAGAACTCGCTTCCAGGTTAGGCCCTGAGTAGCCGTGCAGAAAGGGAGCCATGCAGCTGTTTCCAGGAGTTCTTAGTCACTTACGTGCTTTATTTGAAAGGAAGTACACGTCCGGGGACTCCTAGGCCCCACGGGTGTGCCTCATTTTCCCTCCAAGGTCACTGAGTGCCTCCAGACACCTGTGGGCCAGCTGAGCAACGTCGAGGTCCAGGGGTTGAGACCTCGGAGGACCTCTGTGTGTGCCGCGTGCTGGGCAACAACACACTGCGCATTCCTCGAGGAGCGGTTCACCTCCAGAGCCCTCGAGCACCCTGAGGACAACATGGCTGGTGAGCACGAAGTGCCCAGGAAGACTCTGTCATGGCCCTTGTGTGAGCTGCCATGAGAGAACGCTGTGCATGGAACACTGCGAGGCCCGTCCTCGTACCTGAAGTCACTCTGCTCGAGGAGAAAGTCAGCATCTTAGCATGCTGTGTCGCTACCGACACACCCAGCATGAACCCATGCCTGGAAGTAAGGCCCTGCTTTGCCGTGCAGAAGCGGAGGCGTGGTGCAGTTTCCAGGAGGTGGTGGCCTCTGCAATGCATACCTTTAACGGCAGCACAGCTTTCTGGACACCTGGGAGGCTAGCCGGGGCACCCTGTTCCCGGCAGGAACACTGAGTACCCCCAGGTGCACCTGGGTCTGCTAAGCAACATCCAGGCCCGTAGCCCTTTAGAGCCCCTCTGTGCACGCCGAGCGTAGGGAAACACACTGCCCTCTCTTTTGGAGCAGCTTGGTTTCCTCAGCACTCGCACACGTTCACGAACACCGTTCTGGCACATGCCACATGGTGCGAAGGTCTTACGCATTGCCCTATTCGGAGCTGCGCTCAGAGCAACCCTCGTCTTCGCATTCCATCCAGGACCTCCTGACTGAAGTCACCGTGCCTCCTAGAGGACGGCGGCTTGGGTTCTTACTGCAATTCAAGTCCTCTTCCTTCTGTGTCAGTGCAGGCAGCCCCAGGCCCAGAGGAGCAGCTACGGCGTTCCTTGGTGGAGACAGTTCGCTGGATGCGGGACTCCCTACTTCGATGAGTTGATTCAGGGAAGGAAACACAGGGTAACCGGTGTCTCTTGGGACTCGTTAGAAACCACAGGGATGTACGCTGAGTGTGCCCATGAAAACGGGGCCTGCTGGAACTAGTCCTGCTTTCCCATTTTGAGGGCGGCATTCATGCCTGCCTTGAAGCTACATGACATTCCCGGCGCCCGACAGTCCGGTGAGCCCTGGAAGAATGCTTCGGGGAAAATTATGAGTTTGCTCTCCCTAAACCAGGGGCTTCCGTGGCCGCGGTGGCGGTCCGCATGACAGGCTCTAGAGCTAAAGGGAACCTCAACATGAGAACTCGCTTCCAGGTTAGGCCCTGAGTAGCCGTGCAGAAAGGGAGCCATGCAGCTGTTTCCAGGAGTTCTTAGTCACTTACGTGCTTTATTTGAAAGGAAGTACACGTCCGGGGACTCCTAGGCCCCACGGGTGTGCCTCATTTTCCCTCCAAGGTCACTGAGTGCCTCCAGACACCTGTGGGCCAGCTGAGCAACGTCGAGGTCCAGGGGTTGAGACCTCGGAGGACCTCTGTGTGTGCCGCGTGCTGGGCAACAACACACTGCGCATTCCTCGAGGAGCGGTTCACCTCCAGAGCCCTCGAGCACCCTGAGGACAACATGGCTGGTGAGCACGAAGTGCCCAGGAAGACTCTGTCATGGCCCTTGTGTGAGCTGCCATGAGAGAACGCTGTGCATGGAACACTGCGAGGCCCGTCCTCGTACCTGAAGTCACTCTGCTCGAGGAGAAAGTCAGCATCTTAGCATGCTGTGTCGCTACCGACACACCCAGCATGAACCCATGCCTGGAAGTAAGGCCCTGCTTTGCCGTGCAGAAGCGGAGGCGTGGTGCAGTTTCCAGGAGGTGGTGGCCTCTGCAATGCATACCTTTAACGGCAGCACAGCTTTCTGGACACCTGGGAGGCTAGCCGGGGCACCCTGTTCCCGGCAGGAACACTGAGTACCCCCAGGTGCACCTGGGTCTGCTAAGCAACATCCAGGCCCGTAGCCCTTTAGAGCCCCTCTGTGCACGCCGAGCGTAGGGAAACACACTGCCCTCTCTTTTGGAGCAGCTTGGTTTCCTCAGCACTCGCACACGTTCACGAACACCGTTCTGGCACATGCCACATGGCGCGAAGGTCTTACGCATTGCCCTATTCGGAGCTGCGCTCAGAGCAACCCTCGTCTTCGCATTCCATCCAGGACCTCCTGACTGAAGTCACCGTGCCTCCTAGAGGACGGCGGCTTGGGTTCTTACTGCAATTCAAGTCCTCTTCCTTCTGTGCCAGTGCAGGCAGCCCCAGGCCCAGAGGAGCAGCTACGGCGTTCCTTGGTGGAGACAGTTCGCTGGATGCGGGACTCCCTACTTCGATGAGTTGATTCAGGGAAGGAAACACAGGGTAACCGGTGTCTCTTGGGACTCGTTAGAAACCACAGGGATGTACGCTGAGTGTGCCCATGAAAACGGGGCCTGCTGGAACTAGTCCTGCTTTCCCATTTTGAGGGCGGCATTCATGCCTGCCTTGAAGCTACATGACATTCCCGGCGCCCGACAGTCCGGTGAGCCCTGGAAGAATGCTTCGGGGAAAATTATGAGTTTGCTCTCCCTAAACCAGGGGCTTCCGTGGCCGCGGTGGCGGTCCGCATGACAGGCTCTAGAGCTAAAGGGAACCTCAACATGAGAACTCGCTTCCAGGTTAGGCCCTGAGTAGCCGTGCAGAAAGGGAGCCATGCAGCTGTTTCCAGGAGTTCTTAGTCACTTACGTGCTTTATTTGAAAGGAAGTACACGTCCGGGGACTCCTAGGCCCCACGGGTGTGCCTCATTTTCCCTCCAAGGTCACTGAGTGCCTCCAGACACCTGTGGGCCAGCTGAGCAACGTCGAGGTCCAGGGGTTGAGACCTCGGAGGACCTCTGTGTGTGCCGCGTGCTGGGCAACAACACACTGCGCATTCCTCGAGGAGCGGTTCACCTCCAGAGCCCTCGAGCACCCTGAGGACAACATGGCTGGTGAGCACGAAGTGCCCAGGAAGACTCTGTCATGGCCCTTGTGTGAGCTGCCATGAGAGAACGCTGTGCATGGAACACTGCGAGGCCCGTCCTCGTACCTGAAGTCACTCTGCTCGAGGAGAAAGTCAGCATCTTAGCATGCTGTGTCGCTACCGACACACCCAGCATGAACCCATGCCTGGAAGTAAGGCCCTGCTTTGCCGTGCAGAAGCGGAGGCGTGGTGCAGTTTCCTGGAAGCGGTGGCCTCTGCTCTGCATACCTTTAACGGCAGCACAGCTTTCTGGACACGTGGGAGGCTAGCCGGGGCACCCTGTTCCCGGCAGGAACACTGAGTACCCCCAGGTGCACCTGGGTCTGCTAAGCAACATCCAGGTCCGTAGCCCTTTAGAGCCCCTCTGTGCACGCCGAGCGTAGGGAAACACACTGCCCTCTCTTTTGGAGCAGCTTGGTTTCCTCAGCACTCGCACACGTTCACGAACACCGTTCTGGCACATGCCACATGGCGCGAAGGTCTTACGCATTGCCCTATTCGGAGCTGCGCTCAGAGCAACCCTCGTCTTCGCATTCCATCCAGGACCTCCTGACTGAAGTCACCGTGCCTCCTAGAGGACGGCGGCTTGGGTTCTTACTGCAATTCAAGTCCTCTTCCTTCTGTGTCAGTGCAGGCAGCCCCAGGCCCAGAGGAGCAGCTACGGCGTTCCTTGGTGGAGACAGTTCGCTGGATGCGGGACTCCCTACTTCGATGAGTTGATTCAGGGAAGGAAACACAGGGTAACCGGTGTCTCTTGGGACTCGTTAGAAACCACAGGGATGTACGCTGAGTGTGCCCATGAAAACGGGGCCTGCTGGAACTAGTCCTGCTTTCCCATTTTGAGGGCGGCATTCATGCCTGCCTTGAAGCTACATGACATTCCCGGCGCCCGACAGTCCGGTGAGCCCTGGAAGAATGCTTCGGGGAAAATTATGAGTTTGCTCTCCCTAAACCAGGGGCTTCCGTGGCCGCGGTGGCGGTCCGCATGACAGGCTCTAGAGCTAAAGGGAACCTCAACATGAGAACTCGCTTCCAGGTTAGGCCCTGAGTAGCCGTGCAGAAAGGGAGCCATGCAGCTGTTTCCAGGAGTTCTTAGTCACTTACGTGCTTTATTTGAAAGGAAGTACACGTCCGGGGACTCCTAGGCCCCACGGGTGTGCCTCATTTTCCCTCCAAGGTCACTGAGTGCCTCCAGACACCTGTGGGCCAGCTGAGCAACGTCGAGGTCCAGGGGTTGAGACCTCGGAGGACCTCTGTGTGTGCCGCGTGCTGGGCAACAACACACTGCGCATTCCTCGAGGAGCGGTTCACCTCCAGAGCCCTCGAGCACCCTGAGGACAACATGGCTGGTGAGCACGAAGTGCCCAGGAAGACTCTGTCATGGCCCTTGTGTGAGCTGCCATGAGAGAACGCTGTGCATGGAACACTGCGAGGCCCGTCCTCGTACCTGAAGTCACTCTGCTCGAGGAGAAAGTCAGCATCTTAGCATGCTGTGTCGCTACCGACACACCCAGCATGAACCCATGCCTGGAAGTAAGGCCCTGCTTTGCCGTGCAGAAGCGGAGGCGTGGTGCAGTTTCCTGGAAGCGGTGGCCTCTGCTCTGCATACCTTTAACGGCAGCACAGCTTTCTGGACACGTGGGCGGCTAGCCGGGGCACCCTGTTCCCGGCAGGAACACTGAGTACCCCCAGGTGCACCTGGGTCTGCTAAGCAACATCCAGGTCCGTAGCCCTTTAGAGCCCCTCTGTGCACGCCGAGCGTAGGGAAACACACTGCCCTCTCTTTTGGAGCAGCTTGGTTTCCTCAGCACTCGCACACGTTCACGAACACCGTTCTGGCACATGCCACATGGCGCGAAGGTCTTACGCATTGCCCTATTCGGAGCTGCGCTCAGAGTAACCCTCGTCTTCGCATTCCATCCAGGACCTCCTGACTGAAGTCACCGTGCCTCCTAGAGGACGGCGGCTTGGGTTCTTACTGCAATTCAAGTCCTCTTCCTTCTGTGTCAGTGCAGGCAGCCCCAGGCCCAGAGGAGCAGCTACGGCGTTCCTTGGTGGAGACAGTTCGCTGGATGCGGGACTCCCTACTTCGATGAGTTGATTCAGGGAAGGAAACACAGGGTAACCGGTGTCTCTTGGGACTCTTTAGAAACCACAGGGATGTACGCTGAGTGTGCCCATGAAAACGGGGCCTGCTGGAACTAGTCCTGCTTTCCCATTTTGAGGGCGGCATTCATGCCTGCCTTGAAGCTACATGACATTCCCGGCGCCCGACAGTCCGGTGAGCCCTGGAAGAATGCTTCGGGGAAAATTATGAGTTTGCTCTCCCTAAACCAGGGGCTTCCGTGGCCGCGGTGGCGGTCCGCATGACAGGCTCTAGAGCTAAAGGGAACCTCAACATGAGAACTCGCTTCCAGGTTAGGCCCTGAGTAGCCGTGCAGAAAGGGAGCCATGCAGCTGTTTCCAGGAGTTCTTAGTCACTTACGTGCTTTATTTGAAAGGAAGTACACGTCCGGGGACTCCTAGGCCCCACGGGTGTGCCTCATTTTCCCTCCAAGGTCACTGAGTGCCTCCAGACACCTGTGGGCCAGCTGAGCAACGTCGAGGTCCATGGGTTGAGACCTCGGAGGACCTCTGTGTGTGCCGCGTGCTGGGCAACAACACACTGCGCATTCCTCGAGGAGCGGTTCACCTCCAGAGCCCTCGAGCACCCTGAGGACAACATGGCTGGTGAGTACGAAGTGCCCAGGAAGACTCTGTCATGGCCCTTGTGTGAGCTGCCATGAGAGAACGCTGTGCATGGAACACTGCGAGGCCCGTCCTCGTACCTGAAGTCACTCTGCTCGAGGAGAAAGTCAGCATCTTAGCATGCTGTGTCGCTACCGACACACCCAGCATGAACCCATGCCTGGAAGTAAGGCCCTGCTTTGCCGTGCAGAAGCGGAGGCGTGGTGCAGTTTCCAGGAGGCGGTGGCCTCTGCTCTGCATACCTTTAACGGCAGCACAGCTTTCTGGACACCTGGGAGGCTAGCCGGGGCACCCTGTTCCCGGCAGGAACACTGAGTACCCCCAGGTGCACCTGGGTCTGCTAAGCAACATCCAGGCCCGTAGCCCTTTAGAGCCCCTCTGTGCACGCCGAGCGTAGGGAAACACACTGCCCTCTCTTTTGGAGCAGCTTGGTTTCCTCAGCACTCGCACACGTTCACGAACACCGTTCTGGCACATGCCACATGGCGCGAAGGTCTTACGCATTGCCCTATTCGGAGCTGCGCTCAGAGCAACCCTCGTCTTCGCATTCCATCCAGGACCTCCTGACTGAAGTCACCGTGCCTCCTAGAGGACGGCGGCTTGGGTTCTTACTGCAATTCAAGTCCTCTTCCTTCTGTGTCAGTGCAGGCAGCCCCAGGCCCAGAGGAGCAGCTACGGCGTTCCTTGGTGGAGACAGTTCGCTGGATGCGGGACTCCCTACTTCGATGAGTTGATTCAGGGAAGGAAACACAGGGTAACCGGTGTCTCTTGGGACTCGTTAGAAACCACAGGGATGTACGCTGAGTGTGCCCATGAAAACGGGGCCTGCTGGAACTAGTCCTGCTTTCCCATTTTGAGGGCGGCATTCATGCCTGCCTTGAAGCTACATGACATTCCCGGCGCCCGACAGTCCGGTGAGCCCTGGAAGAATGCTTCGGGGAAAATTATGAGTTTGCTCTCCCTAAACCAGGGGCTTCCGTGGCCGCGGTGGCGGTCCGCATGACAGGCTCTAGAGCTAAAGGGAACCTCAACATGAGAACTCGCTTCCAGGTTAGGCCCTGAGTAGCCGTGCAGAAAGGGAGCCATGCAGCTGTTTCCAGGAGTTCTTAGTCACTTACGTGCTTTATTTGAAAGGAAGTACACGTCCGGGGACTCCTAGGCCCCACGGGTGTGCCTCATTTTCCCTCCAAGGTCACTGAGTGCCTCCAGACACCTGTGGGCCAGCTGAGCAACGTCGAGGTCCATGGGTTGAGACCTCGGAGGACCTCTGTGTGTGCCGCGTGCTGGGCAACAACACACTGCGCATTCCTCGAGGAGCGGTTCACCTCCAGAGCCCTCGAGCACCCTGAGGACAACATGGCTGGTGAGCACGAAGTGCCCAGGAAGACTCTGTCATGGCCCTTGTGTGAGCTGCCATGAGAGAACGCTGTGCATGGAACACTGCGAGGCCCGTCCTCGTACCTGAAGTCACTCTGCTCGAGGAGAAAGTCAGCATCTTAGCATGCTGTGTCGCTACCGACACACCCAGCATGAACCCATGCCTGGAAGTAAGGCCCTGCTTTGCCGTGCAGAAGCGGAGGCGTGGTGCAGTTTCCTGGAGGCGGTGGCCTCTGCTCTGCATACCTTTAACGGCAGCACAGCTTTCTGGACACGTGGGAGGCTAGCCGGGGCACCCTGTTCCCGGCAGGAACACTGAGTACCCCCAGGTGCACCTGGGTCTGCTAAGCAACATCCAGGTCCGTAGCCCTTTAGAGCCCCTCTGTGCACGCCGAGCGTAGGGAAACACACTGCCCTCTCTTTTGGAGCAGCTTGGTTTCCTCAGCACTCGCACACGTTCACGAACACCGTTCTGGCACATGCCACATGGCGCGAAGGTCTTACGCATTGCCCTATTCGGAGCTGCGCTCAGAGTAACCCTCGTCTTCGCATTCCATCCAGGACCTCCTGACTGAAGTCACCGTGCCTCCTAGAGGACGGCGGCTTGGGTTCTTACTGCAATTCAAGTCCTCTTCCTTCTGTGTCAGTGCAGGCAGCCCCAGGCCCAGAGGAGCAGCTACGGCGTTCCTTGGTGGAGACAGTTCGCTGGATGCGGGACTCCCTACTTCGATGAGTTGATTCAGGGAAGGAAACACAGGGTAACCGGTGTCTCTTGGGACTCGTTAGAAACCACAGGGATGTACGCTGAGTGTGCCCATGAAAACGGGGCCTGCTGGAACTAGTCCTGCTTTCCCATTTTGAGGGCGGCATTCATGCCTGCCTTGAAGCTACATGACATTCCCGGCGCCCGACAGTCCGGTGAGCCCTGGAAGAATGCTTCGGGGAAAATTATGAGTTTGCTCTCCCTAAACCAGGGGCTTCCGTGGCCGCGGTGGCGGTCCGCATGACAGGCTCTAGAGCTAAAGGGAACCTCAACATGAGAACTCGCTTCCAGGTTAGGCCCTGAGTAGCCGTGCAGAAAGGGAGCCATGCAGCTGTTTCCAGGAGTTCTTAGTCACTTACGTGCTTTATTTGAAAGGAAGTACACGTCCGGGGAATCCTAGGCCCCACGGGTGTGCCTCATTTTCCCTCCAAGGTCACTGAGTGCCTCCAGACACCTGTGGGCCAGCTGAGCAACGTCGAGGTCCATGGGTTGAGACCTCGGAGGACCTCTGTGTGTGCCGCGTGCTGGGCAACAACACACTGCGCATTCCTCGAGGAGCGGTTCACCTCCAGAGCCCTCGAGCACCCTGAGGACAACATGGCTGGTGAGCACGAAGTGCCCAGGAAGACTCTGTCATGGCCCTTGTGTGAGCTGCCATGAGAGAACGCTGTGCATGGAACACTGCGAGGCCCGTCCTCGTACCTGAAGTCACTCTGCTCGAGGAGAAAGTCAGCATCTTAGCATGCTGTGTCGCTACCGACACACCCAGCATGAACCCATGCCTGGAAGTAAGGCCCTGCTTTGCCGTGCAGAAGCGGAGGCGTGGTGCAGTTTCCAGGAGGCGGTGGCCTCTGCTCTGCATACCTTTAACGGCAGCACAGCTTTCTGGACACCTGGGAGGCTAGCCGGGGCACCCTGTTCCCGGCAGGAACACTGAGTACCCCCAGGTGCACCTGGGTCTGCTAAGCAACATCCAGGCCCGTAGCCCTTTAGAGCCCCTCTGTGCACGCCGAGCGTAGGGAAACACACTGCCCTCTCTTTTGGAGCAGCTTGGTTTCCTCAGCACTCGCACACGTTCACGAACACCGTTCTGGCACATGCCACATGGCGCGAAGGTCTTACGCATTGCCCTAGTCGGAGCTGCGCTCAGAGTAACCCTCGTCTTCGCATTCCATCCAGGACCTCCTGACTGAAGTCACCGTGCCTCCTAGAGGACGGCGGCTTGGGTTCTTACTGCAATTCAAGTCCTCTTCCTTCTGTGTCAGTGCAGGCAGCCCCAGGCCCAGAGGAGCAGCTACGGCGTTCCTTGGTGGAGACAGTTCGCTGGATGCGGGACTCCCTACTTCGATGAGTTGATTCAGGGAAGGAAACACAGGGTAACCGGTGTCTCTTGGGACTCGTTAGAAACCACAGGGATGTACGCTGAGTGTGCCCATGAAAACGGGGCCTGCTGGAACTAGTCCTGCTTTCCCATTTTGAGGGCGGCATTCATGCCTGCCTTGAAGCTACATGACATTCCCGGCGCCCGACAGTCCGGTGAGCCCTGGAAGAATGCTTCGGGGAAAATTATGAGTTTGCTCTCCCTAAACCAGGGGCTTCCGTGGCCGCGGTGGCGGTCCGCATGACAGGCTCTAGAGCTAAAGGGAACCTCAACATGAGAACTCGCTTCCAGGTTAGGCCCTGAGTAGCCGTGCAGAAAGGGAGCCATGCAGCTGTTTCCAGGAGTTCTTAGTCACTTACGTGCTTTATTTGAAAGGAAGTACACGTCCGGGGACTCCTAGGCCCCACGGGTGTGCCTCATTTTCCCTCCAAGGTCACTGAGTGCCTCCAGACAACTGTGGGCCAGCTGAGCAACGTCGAGGTCCAGGGGTTGAGACCTCGGAGGACCTCTGTGTGTGCCGCGTGCTGGGCAACAACACACTGCGCATTCCTCGAGGAGCGGTTCACCTCCAGAGCCCTCGAGCACCCTGAGGACAACATGGCTGGTGAGCACGAAGTGCCCAGGAAGACTCTGTCATGGCCCTTGTGTGAGCTGCCATGAGAGAACGCTGTGCATGGAACACTGCGAGGCCCGTCCTCGTACCTGAAGTCACTCTGCTCGAGGAGAAAGTCAGCATCTTAGCATGCTGTGTCGCTACCGACACACCCAGCATGAACCCATGCCTGGAAGTAAGGCCCTGCTTTGCCGTGCAGAAGCGGAGGCGTGGTGCAGTTTCCTGGAAGCGGTGGCCTCTGCTCTGCATACCTTTAACGGCAGCACAGCTTTCTGGACACGTGGGAGGCTAGCCGGGGCACCCTGTTCCCGGCAGGAACACTGAGTACCCCCAGGTGCACCTGGGTCTGCTAAGCAACATCCAGGTCCGTAGCCCTTTAGAGCCCCTCTGTGCACGCCGAGCGTAGGGAAACACACTGCCCTCTCTTTTGGAGCAGCTTGGTTTCCTCAGCACTCGCACACGTTCACGAACACCGTTCTGGCACATGCCACATGGCGCGAAGGTCTTACGCATTGCCCTATTCGGAGCTGCGCTCAGAGTAACCCTCGTCTTCGCATTCCATCCAGGACCTCCTGACTGAAGTCACCGTGCCTCCTAGAGGACGGCGGCTTGGGTTCTTACTGCAATTCAAGTCCTCTTCCTTCTGTGTCAGTGCAGGCAGCCCCAGGCCCAGAGGAGCAGCTACGGCGTTCCTTGGTGGAGACAGTTCGCTGGATGCGGGACTCCCTACTTCGATGAGTTGATTCAGGGAAGGAAACACAGGGTAACCGGTGTCTCTTGGGACTCGTTAGAAACCACAGGGATGTACGCTGAGTGTGCCCATGAAAACGGGGCCTGCTGGAACTAGTCCTGCTTTCCCATTTTGAGGGCGGCATTCATGCCTGCCTTGAAGCTACATGACATTCCCGGCGCCCGACAGTCCGGTGAGCCCTGGAAGAATGCTTCGGGGAAAATTATGAGTTTGCTCTCCCTAAACCAGGGGCTTCCGTGGCCGCGGTGGCGGTCCGCATGACAGGCTCTAGAGCTAAAGGGAACCTCAACATGAGAACTCGCTTCCAGGTTAGGCCCTGAGTAGCCGTGCAGAAAGGGAGCCATGCAGCTGTTTCCAGGAGTTCTTAGTCACTTACGTGCTTTATTTGAAAGGAAGTACACGTCCGGGGACTCCTAGGCCCCACGGGTGTGCCTCATTTTCCCTCCAAGGTCACTGAGTGCCTCCAGACACCTGTGGGCCAGCTGAGCAACGTCGAGGTCCAGGGGTTGAGACCTCGGAGGACCTCTGTGTGTGCCGCGTGCTGGGCAACAACACACTGCGCATTCCTCGAGGAGCGGTTCACCTCCAGAGCCCTCGAGCACCCTGAGGACAACATGGCTGGTGAGCACGAAGTGCCCAGGAAGACTCTGTCATGGCCCTTGTGTGAGCTGCCATGAGAGAACGCTGTGCATGGAACACTGCGAGGCCCGTCCTCGTACCTGAAGTCACTCTGCTCGAGGAGAAAGTCAGCATCTTAGCATGCTGTGTCGCTACCGACACACCCAGCATGAACCCATGCCTGGAAGTAAGGCCCTGCTTTGCCGTGCAGAAGCGGAGGCGTGGTGCAGTTTCCAGGAGGTGGTGGCCTCTGCAATGCATACCTTTAACGGCAGCACAGCTTTCTGGACACCTGGGAGGCTAGCCGGGGCACCCTGTTCCCGGCAGGAACACTGAGTACCCCCAGGTGCACCTGGGTCTGCTAAGCAACATCCAGGCCCGTAGCCCTTTAGAGCCCCTCTGTGCACGCCGAGCGTAGGGAAACACACTGCCCTCTCTTTTGGAGCAGCTTGGTTTCCTCAGCACTCGCACACGTTCACGAACACCGTTCTGGCACATGCCACATGGCGCGAAGGTCTTACGCATTGCCCTATTCGGAGCTGCGCTCAGAGCAACCCTCGTCTTCGCATTCCATCCAGGACCTCCTGACTGAAGTCACCGTGCCTCCTAGAGGACGGCGGCTTGGGTTCTTACTGCAATTCAAGTCCTCTTCCTTCTGTGTCAGTGCAGGCAGCCCCAGGCCCAGAGGAGCAGCTACGGCGTTCCTTGGTGGAGACAGTTCGCTGGATGCGGGACTCCCTACTTCGATGAGTTGATTCAGGGAAGGAAACACAGGGTAACCGGTGTCTCTTGGGACTCGTTAGAAACCACAGGGATGTACGCTGAGTGTGCCCATGAAAACGGGGCCTGCTGGAACTAGTCCTGCTTTCCCATTTTGAGGGCGGCATTCATGCCTGCCTTGAAGCTACATGACATTCCCGGCGCCCGACAGTCCGGTGAGCCCTGGAAGAATGCTTCGGGGAAAATTATGAGTTTGCTCTCCCTAAACCAGGGGCTTCCGTGGCCGCGGTGGCGGTCCGCATGACAGGCTCTAGAGCTAAAGGGAACCTCAACATGAGAACTCGCTTCCAGGTTAGGCCCTGAGTAGCCGTGCAGAAAGGGAGCCATGCAGCTGTTTCCAGGAGTTCTTAGTCACTTACGTGCTTTATTTGAAAGGAAGTACACGTCCGGGGACTCCTAGGTCCCACGGGTGTGCCTCATTTTCCCTCCAAGGTCACTGAGTGCCTCCAGACACCTGTGGGCCAGCTGAGCAACGTCGAGGTCCAGGGGTTGAGACCTCGGAGGACCTCTGTGTGTGCCGCGTGCTGGGCAACAACACACTGCGCATTCCTCGAGGAGCGGTTCACCTCCAGAGCCCTCGAGCACCCTGAGGACAACATGGCTGGTGAGCACGAAGTGCCCAGGAAGACTCTGTCATGGCCCTTGTGTGAGCTGCCATGAGAGAACGCTGTGCATGGAACACTGCGAGGCCCGTCCTCGTACCTGAAGTCACTCTGCTCGAGGAGAAAGTCAGCATCTTAGCATGCTGTGTCGCTACCGACACACCCAGCATGAACCCATGCCTGGAAGTAAGGCCCTGCTTTGCCGTGCAGAAGCGGAGGCGTGGTGCAGTTTCCTGGAAGCGGTGGCCTCTGCTCTGCATACCTTTAACGGCAGCACAGCTTTCTGGACACCTGGGAGGCTAGCCGGGGCACCCTGTTCCCGGCAGGAACACTGAGTACCCCCAGGTGCACCTGGGTCTGCTAAGCAACATCCAGGTCCGTAGCCCTTTAGAGCCCCTCTGTGCACGCCGAGCGTAGGGAAACACACTGCCCTCTCTTTTGGAGCAGCTTGGTTTCCTCAGCACTCGCACACGTTCACGAACACCGTTCTGGCACATGCCACATGGCGCGAAGGTCTTACGCATTGCCCTATTCGGAGCTGCGCTCAGAGTAACCCTCGTCTTCGCATTCCATCCAGGACCTCCTGACTGAAGTCACCGTGCCTCCTAGAGGACGGCGGCTTGGGTTCTTACTGCAATTCAAGTCCTCTTCCTTCTGTGTCAGTGCAGGCAGCCCCAGGCCCAGAGGAGCAGCTACGGCGTTCCTTGGTGGAGACAGTTCGCTGGATGCGGGACTCCCTACTTCGATGAGTTGATTCAGGGAAGGAAACACAGGGTAACCGGTGTCTCTTGGGACTCGTTAGAAACCACAGGGATGTACGCTGAGTGTGCCCATGAAAACGGGGCCTGCTGGAACTAGTCCTGCTTTCCCATTTTGAGGGCGGCATTCATGCCTGCCTTGAAGCTACATGACATTCCCGGCGCCCGACAGTCCGGTGAGCCCTGGAAGAATGCTTCGGGGAAAATTATGAGTTTGCTCTCCCTAAACCAGGGGCTTCCGTGGCCGCGGTGGCGGTCCGCATGACAGGCTCTAGAGCTAAAGGGAACCTCAACATGAGAACTCGCTTCCAGGTTAGGCCCTGAGTAGCCGTGCAGAAAGGGAGCCATGCAGCTGTTTCCAGGAGTTCTTAGTCACTTACGTGCTTTATTTGAAAGGAAGTACACGTCCGGGGACTCCTAGGCCCCACGGGTGTGCCTCATTTTCCCTCCAAGGTCACTGAGTGCCTCCAGACACCTGTGGGCCAGCTGAGCAACGTCGAGGTCCATGGGTTGAGACCTCGGAGGACCTCTGTGTGTGCCGCGTGCTGGGCAACAACACACTGCGCATTCCTCGAGGAGCGGTTCACCTCCAGAGCCCTCGAGCACCCTGAGGACAACATGGCTGGTGAGCACGAAGTGCCCAGGAAGACTCTGTCATGGCCCTTGTGTGAGCTGCCATGAGAGAACGCTGTGCATGGAACACTGCGAGGCCCGTCCTCGTACCTGAAGTCACTCTGCTCGAGGAGAAAGTCAGCATCTTAGCATGCTGTGTCGCTACCGACACACCCAGCATGAACCCATGCCTGGAAGTAAGGCCCTGCTTTGCCGTGCAGAAGCGGAGGCGTGGTGCAGTTTCCAGGAGGCGGTGGCCTCTGCTCTGCATACCTTTAACGGCAGCACAGCTTTCTGGACACCTGGGAGGCTAGCCGGGGCACCCTGTTCCCGGCAGGAACACTGAGTACCCCCAGGTGCACCTGGGTCTGCTAAGCAACATCCAGGCCCGTAGCCCTTTAGAGCCCCTCTGTGCACGCCGAGCGTAGGGAAACACACTGCCCTCTCTTTTGGAGCAGCTTGGTTTCCTCAGCACTCGCACACGTTCACGAACACCGTTCTGGCACATGCCACATGGCGCGAAGGTCTTACGCATTGCCCTATTCGGAGCTGCGCTCAGAGCAACCCTCGTCTTCGCATTCCATCCAGGACCTCCTGACTGAAGTCACCGTGCCTCCTAGAGGACGGCGGCTTGGGTTCTTACTGCAATTCAAGTCCTCTTCCTTCTGTGTCAGTGCAGGCAGCCCCAGGCCCAGAGGAGCAGCTACGGCGTTCCTTGGTGGAGACAGTTCGCTGGATGCGGGACTCCCTACTTCGATGAGTTGATTCAGGGAAGGAAACACAGGGTAACCGGTGTCTCTTGGGACTCGTTAGAAACCACAGGGATGTACGCTGAGTGTGCCCATGAAAACGGGGCCTGCTGGAACTAGTCCTGCTTTCCCATTTTGAGGGCGGCATTCATGCCTGCCTTGAAGCTACATGACATTCCCGGCGCCCGACAGTCCGGTGAGCCCTGGAAGAATGCTTCGGGGAAAATTATGAGTTTGCTCTCCCTAAACCAGGGGCTTCCGTGGCCGCGGTGGCGGTCCGCATGACAGGCTCTAGAGCTAAAGGGAACCTCAACATGAGAACTCGCTTCCAGGTTAGGCCCTGAGTAGCCGTGCAGAAAGGGAGCCATGCAGCTGTTTCCAGGAGTTCTTAGTCACTTACGTGCTTTATTTGAAAGGAAGTACACGTCCGGGGACTCCTAGGCCCCACGGGTGTGCCTCATTTTCCCTCCAAGGTCACTGAGTGCCTCCAGACAACTGTGGGCCAGCTGAGCAACGTCGAGGTCCAGGGGTTGAGACCTCGGAGGACCTCTGTGTGTGCCGCGTGCTGGGCAACAACACACTGCGCATTCCTCGAGGAGCGGTTCACCTCCAGAGCCCTCGAGCACCCTGAGGACAACATGGCTGGTGAGCACGAAGTGCCCAGGAAGACTCTGTCATGGCCCTTGTGTGAGCTGCCATGAGAAAACGCTGTGCATGGAACACTGCGAGGCCCGTCCTCGTACCTGAAGTCACTCTGCTCGAGGAGAAAGTCAGCATCTTAGCATGCTGTGTCGCTACCGACACACCCAGCATGAACCCATGCCTGGAAGTAAGGCCCTGCTTTGCCGTGCAGAAGCGGAGGCGTGGTGCAGTTTCCTGGAAGCGGTGGCCTCTGCTCTGCATACCTTTAACGGCAGCACAGCTTTCTGGACACCTGGGAGGCTAGCCGGGGCACCCTGTTCCCGGCAGGAACACTGAGTACCCCCAGGTGCACCTGGGTCTGCTAAGCAACATCCAGGTCCGTAGCCCTTTAGAGCCCCTCTGTGCACGCCGAGCGTAGGGAAACACACTGCCCTCTCTTTTGGAGCAGCTTGGTTTCCTCAGCACTCGCACACGTTCACGAACACCGTTCTGGCACATGCCACATGGCGCGAAGGTCTTACGCATTGCCCTATTCGGAGCTGCGCTCAGAGTAACCCTCGTCTTCGCATTCCATCCAGGACCTCCTGACTGAAGTCACCGTGCCTCCTAGAGGACGGCGGCTTGGGTTCTTACTGCAATTCAAGTCCTCTTCCTTCTGTGTCAGTGCAGGCAGCCCCAGGCCCAGAGGAGCAGCTACGGCGTTCCTTGGTGGAGACAGTTCGCTGGATGCGGGACTCCCTACTTCGATGAGTTGATTCAGGGAAGGAAACACAGGGTAACCGGTGTCTCTTGGGACTCGTTAGAAACCACAGGGATGTACGCTGAGTGTGCCCATGAAAACGGGGCCTGCTGGAACTAGTCCTGCTTTCCCATTTTGAGGGCGGCATTCATGCCTGCCTTGAAGCTACATGACATTCCCGGCGCCCGACAGTCCGGTGAGCCCTGGAAGAATGCTTCGGGGAAAATTATGAGTTTGCTCTCCCTAAACCAGGGGCTTCCGTGGCCGCGGTGGCGGTCCGCATGACAGGCTCTAGAGCTAAAGGGAACCTCAACATGAGAACTCGCTTCCAGGTTAGGCCCTGAGTAGCCGTGCAGAAAGGGAGCCATGCAGCTGTTTCCAGGAGTTCTTAGTCACTTACGTGCTTTATTTGAAAGGAAGTACACGTCCGGGGACTCCTAGGCCCCACGGGTGTGCCTCATTTTCCCTCCAAGGTCACTGAGTGCCTCCAGACACCTGTGGGCCAGCTGAGCAACGTCGAGGTCCATGGGTTGAGACCTCGGAGGACCTCTGTGTGTGCCGCGTGCTGGGCAACAACACACTGCGCATTCCTCGAGGAGCGGTTCACCTCCAGAGCCGTCGAGCACCCTGAGGACAACATGGCTGGTGAGCACGAAGTGCCCAGGAAGACTCTGTCATGGCCCTTGTGTGAGCTGCCATGAGAGAATGCTGTGCATGGAACACTGCGAGGCCCGTCCTCGTACCTGAAGTCACTCTGCTCGAGGAGAAAGTCAGCATCTTAGCATGCTGTGTCGCTACCGACACACCCAGCATGAACCCATGCCTGGAAGTAAGGCCCTGCTTTGCCGTGCAGAAGCGGAGGCGTGGTGCAGTTTCCAGGAGGCGGTGGCCTCTGCTCTGCATACCTTTAACGGCAGCACAGCTTTCTGGACACCTGGGAGGCTAGCCGGGGCACCCTGTTCCCGGCAGGAACACTGAGTACCCCCAGGTGCACCTGGGTCTGCTAAGCAACATCCAGGCCCGTAGCCCTTTAGAGCCCCTCTGTGCACGCCGAGCGTAGGGAAACACACTGCCCTCTCTTTTGGAGCAGCTTGGTTTCCTCAGCACTCGCACACGTTCACGAACACCGTTCTGGCACATGCCACATGGCGCGAAGGTCTTACGCATTGCCCTATTCGGAGCTGCGCTCAGAGTAACCCACGTCTTCGCATTCCATCCAGGACCTCCTGACTGAAGTCACCGTGCCTCCTAGAGGACGGCGGCTTGGGTTCTTACTGCAATTCAAGTCCTCTTCCTTCTGTGTCACTGCAGGCAGCCCCAGGCCCAGAGGAGCAGCTACGGCGTTCCTTGGTGGAGACAGTTCGCTGGATGCGGGACTCCCTACTTCGATGAGTTGATTCAGGGAAGGAAACACAGGGTAACCGGTGTCTCTTGGGACTCGTTAGAAACCACAGGGATGTACGCTGAGTGTGCCCATGAAAACGGGGCCTGCTGGAACTAGTCCTGCTTTCCCATTTTGAGGGCGGCATTCATGCCTGCCTTGAAGCTACATGACATTCCCGGCGCCCGACAGTCCGGTGAGCCCTGGAAGAATGCTTCGGGGAAAATTATGAGTTTGCTCTCCCTAAACCAGGGGCTTCCGTGGCCACGGTGGCGGTCCGCATGACAGGCTCTAGAGCTAAAGGGAACCTCAACATGAGAACTCGCTTCCAGGTTAGGCCCTGAGTAGCCGTGCAGAAAGGGAGCCATGCAGCTGTTTCCAGGAGTTCTTAGTCACTTACGTGCTTTATTTGAAAGGAAGTACACGTCCGGGGACTCCTAGGCCCCACGGGTGTGCCTCATTTTCCCTCCAAGGTCACTGAGTGCCTCCAGACACCTGTGGGCCAGCTGAGCAACGTCGAGGTCCATGGGTTGAGACCTCGGAGGACCTCTGTGTGTGCCGCGTGCTGGGCAACAACACACTGCGCATTCCTCGAGGAGCGGTTCACCTCCAGAGCCCTCGAGCACCCTGAGGACAACATGGCTGGTGAGCACGAAGTGCCCAGGAAGACTCTGTCATGACCCTTGTGTGAGCTGCCATGAGAGAACGCTGTGCATGGAACACTGCGAGGCCCGTCCTCGTACCTGAAGTCACTCTGCTCGAGGAGAAAGTCAGCATCTTAGCATGCTGTGTCGCTACCGACACACCCAGCATGAACCCATGCCTGGAAGTAAGGCCCTGCTTTGCCGTGCAGAAGCGGAGGCGTGGTGCAGTTTCCAGGAGGCGGTGGCCTCTGCTCTGCATACCTTTAACGGCAGCACAGCTTTCTGGACACCTGGGAGGCTAGCCGGGGCACCCTGTTCCCGGCAGGAACACTGAGTATCCCCAGGTGCACCTGGGTCTGCTAAGCAACATCCAGGCCCGTAGCCCTTTAGAGCCCCTCTGTGCACGCCGAGCGTAGGGAAACACACTGCCCTCTCTTTTGGAGCAGCTTGGTTTCCTCAGCACTCGCACACGTTCACGAACACCGTTCTGGCACATGCCACATGGCGCGAAGGTCTTACGCATTGCCCTATTCGGAGCTGCGCTCAGAGTAACCCTCGTCTTCGCATTCCATCCAGGACCTCCTGACTGAAGTCACCGTGCCTCCTAGAGGACGGCGGCTTGGGTTCTTACTGCAATTCAAGTCCTCTTCCTTCTGTGTCAGTGCAGGCAGCCCCAGGCCCAGAGGAGCAGCTACGGCGTTCCTTGGTGGAGACAGTTCGCTGGATGCGGGACTCCCTACTTCGATGAGTTGATTCAGGGAAGGAAACACAGGGTAACCGGTGTCTCTTGGGACTCGTTAGAAACCACAGGGATGTACGCTGAGTGTGCCCATGAAAACGGGGCCTGCTGGAACTAGTCCTGCTTTCCCATTTTGAGGGCGGCATTCATGCCTGCCTTGAAGCTACATGACATTCCCGGCGCCCGACATTCCGGTGAGCCCTGGAAGAATGCTTCGCGGAAAATTATGAGTTTGCTCTCCCTAAACCAGGGGCTTCCGTGGCCGCGGTGGCGGTCCGCATGACAGGCTCTAGAGCTAAAGGGAACCTCAACATGAGAACTCGCTTCCAGGTTAGGCCCTGAGTAGCCGTGCAGAAAGGGAGCCATGCAGCTGTTTCCAGGAGTTCTTAGTCACTTACGTGCTTTATTTGAAAGGAAGTACACGTCCGGGGACTCCTAGGCCCCACGGGTGTGCCTCATTTTCCCTCCAAGGTCACTGAGTGCCTCCAGACACCTGTGGGCCAGCTGAGCAACGTCGAGGTCCATGGGTTGAGACCTCGGAGGACCTCTGTGTGTGCCGCGTGCTGGGCAACAACACACTGCGCATTCCTCGAGGAGCGGTTCACCTCCAGAGCCCTCGAGCACCCTGAGGACAACATGGCTGGTGAGCACGAAGTGCCCAGGAAGACTCTGTCATGACCCTTGTGTGAGCTGCCATGAGAGAACGCTGTGCATGGAACACTGCGAGGCCCGTCCTCGTACCTGAAGTCACTCTGCTCGAGGAGAAAGTCAGCATCTTAGCATGCTGTGTCGCTACCGACACACCCAGCATGAACCCATGCCTGGAAGTAAGGCCCTGCTTTGCCGTGCAGAAGCGGAGGCGTGGTGCAGTTTCCAGGAGGCGGTGGCCTCTGCTCTGCATACCTTTAACGGCAGCACAGCTTTCTGGACACCTGGGAGGCTAGCCAGGGCACCCTGTTCCCGGCAGGAACACTGAGTACCCCCAGGTGCACCTGGGTCTGCTAAGCAACATCCAGGCCCGTAGCCCTTTAGAGCCCCTCTGTGCACGCCGAGCGTAGGGAAACACACTGCCCTCTCTTTTGGAGCAGCTTGGTTTCCTCAGCACTCGCACACGTTCACGAACACCGTTCTGGCACATGCCACATGGCGCGAAGGTCTTACGCATTGCCCTATTCGGAGCTGCGCTCAGAGTAACCCTCGTCTTCGCATTCCATCCAGGACCTCCTGACTGAAGTCACCGTGCCTCCTAGAGGACGGCGGCTTGGGTTCTTACTGCAATTCAAGTCCTCTTCCTTCTGTGTCAGTGCAGGCAGCCCCAGGCCCAGAGGAGCAGCTACGGCGTTCCTTGGTGGAGACAGTTCGCTGGATGCGGGACTCCCTACTTCGATGAGTTGATTCAGGGAAGGAAACACAGGGTAACCGGTGTCTCTTGGGACTCGTTAGAAACCACAGGGATGTACGCTGAGTGTGCCCATGAAAACGGGGCCTGCTGGAACTAGTCCTGCTTTCCCATTTTGAGGGCGGCATTCATGCCTGCCTTGAAGCTACATGACATTCCCGGCACCCGACAGTCCGGTGAGCCCTGGAAGAATGCTTCGGGGAAAATTATGAGTTTGCTCTCCCTAAACCAGGGGCTTCCGTGGCCGCGGTGGCGGTCCGCATGACAGGCTCTAGAGCTAAAGGGAACCTCAACATGAGAACTCGCTTCCAGGTTAGGCCCTGAGTAGCCGTGCAGAAAGGGAGCCATGCAGCTGTTTCCAGGAGTTCTTAGTCACTTACGTGCTTTATTTGAAAGGAAGTACACGTCCGGGGACTCCTAGGCCCCACGGGTGTGCCTCATTTTCCCTCCAAGGTCACTGAGTGCCTCCAGACACCTGTGGGCCAGCTGAGCAACGTCGAGGTCCATGGGTTGAGACCTCGGAGGACCTCTGTGTGTGCCGCGTGCTGGGCAACAACACACTGCGCATTCCTCGAGGAGCGGTTCACCTCCAGAGCCCTCGAGCACCCTGAGGACAACATGGCTGGTGAGCACGAAGTGCCCAGGAAGACTCTGTCATGGCCCTTGTGTGAGCTGCCATGAGAGAACGCTGTGCATGGAACACTGCGAGGCCCGTCCTCGTACCTGAAGTCACTCTGCTCGAGGAGAAACTCAGCATCTTAGCATGCTGTGTCGCTACCGACACACCCAGCATGAACCCATGCCTGGAAGTAAGGCCCTGCTTTGCCGTGCAGAAGCGGAGGCGTGGTGCAGTTTCCAGGAGGCGGTGGCCTCTGCTCTGCATACCTTTAACGGCAGCACAGCTTTCTGGACACCTGGGAGGCTAGCCGGGGCACCCTGTTCCCGGCAGGAACACTGAGTACCCCCAGGTGCACCTGGGTCTGCTAAGCAACATCCAGGCCCGTAGCCCTTTAGAGCCCCTCTGTGCACGCCGAGCGTAGGGAAACACACTGCCCTCTCTTTTGGAGCAGCTTGGTTTCCTCAGCACTCGCACACGTTCACGAACACCGTTCTGGCACATGCCACATGGCGCGAAGGTCTTACGCATTGCCCTATTCGGAGCTGCGCTCAGAGTAACCCTCGTCTTCGCATTCCATCCAGGACCTCCTGACTGAAGTCACCGTGCCTCCTAGAGGACGGCGGCTTGGGTTCTTACTGCAATTCAAGTCCTCTTCCTTCTGTGTCAGTGCAGGCAGCCCCAGGCCCAGAGGAGCAGCTACGGCGTTCCTTGGTGGAGACAGTTCGCTGGATGCGGGACTCCCTACTTCGATGAGTTGATTCAGGGAAGGAAACACAGGGTAACCGGTGTGTCTTGGGACTCGTTAGAAACCACAGGGATGTACGCTGAGTGTGCCCATGAAAACGGGGCCTGCTGGAACTAGTCCTGCTTTCCCATTTTGAGGGCGGCATTCATGCCTGCCTTGAAGCTACATGACATTCCCGGCACCCGACAGTCCGGTGAGCCCTGGAAGAATGCTTCGGGGAAAATTATGAGTTTGCTCTCCCTAAACCAGGGGCTTCCGTGGCCGCGGTGGCGGTCCGCATGACAGGCTCTAGAGCTAAAGGGAACCTCAACATGAGAACTCGCTTCCAGGTTAGGCCCTGAGTAGCCGTGCAGAAAGGGAGCCATGCAGCTGTTTCCAGGAGTTCTTAGTCACTTACGTGCTTTATTTGAAAGGAAGTACACGTCCGGGGACTCCTAGGCCCCACGGGTGTGCCTCATTTTCCCTCCAAGGTCACTGAGTGCCTCCAGACACCTGTGGGCCAGCTGAGCAACGTCGAGGTCCATGGGTTGAGACCTCGGAGGACCTCTGTGTGTGCCGCGTGCTGGGCAACAACACACTGCGCATTCCTCGAGGAGCGGTTCACCTCCAGAGCCCTCGAGCACCCTGAGGACAACATGGCTGGTGAGCACGAAGTGCCCAGGAAGACTCTGTCATGGCCCTTGTGTGAGCTGCCATGAGAGAACGCTGTGCATGGAACACTGCGAGGCCCGTCCTCGTACCTGAAGTCACTCTGCTCGAGGAGAAACTCAGCATCTTAGCATGCTGTGTCGCTACCGACACACCCAGCATGAACCCATGCCTGGAAGTAAGGCCCTGCTTTGCCGTGCAGAAGCGGAGGCGTGGTGCAGTTTCCAGGAGGCGGTGGCCTCTGCTCTGCATACCTTTAACGGCAGCACAGCTTTCTGGACACCTGGGAGGCTAGCCGGGGCACCCTGTTCCCGGCAGGAACACTGAGTACCCCCAGGTGCACCTGGGTCTGCTAAGCAACATCCAGGCCCGTAGCCCTTTAGAGCCCCTCTGTGCACGCCGAGCGTAGGGAAACACACTGCCCTCTCTTTTGGAGCAGCTTGGTTTCCTCAGCACTCGCACACGTTCACGAACACCGTTCTGGCACATGCCACATGGCGCGAAGGTCTTACGCATTGCCCTATTCGGAGCTGCGCTCAGAGTAACCCTCGTCTTCGCATTCCATCCAGGACCTCCTGACTGAAGTCACCGTGCCTCCTAGAGGACGGCGGCTTGGGTTCTTACTGCAATTCAAGTCCTCTTCCTTCTGTGTCAGTGCAGGCAGCCCCAGGCCCAGAGGAGCAGCTACGGCGTTCCTTGGTGGAGACAGTTCGCTGGATGCGGGACTCCCTACTTCGATGAGTTGATTCAGGGAAGGAAACACAGGGTAACCGGTGTCTCTTGGGACTCGTTAGAAACCACAGGGATGTACGCTGAGTGTGCCCATGAAAACGGGGCCTGCTGGAACTAGTCCTGCTTTCCCATTTTGAGGGCGGCATTCATGCCTGCCTTGAAGCTACATGACATTCCCGGCACCCGACAGTCCGGTGAGCCCTGGAAGAATGCTTCGGGGAAAATTATGAGTTTGCTCTCTCTAAACCAGGGGCTTCTGTGGCCGCGGTGGCGGTCCGCATGACAGGCTCTAGAGCTAAAGGGAACCTCAACATGAGAACTCGCTTCCAGGTTAGGCCCTGAGTAGCCGTGCAGAAAGGGAGCCATGCAGCTGTTTCCAGGAGTTCTTAGTCACTTACGTGTTTTATTTGAAAGGAAGTACACGTCCGGGGACTCCTAGGCCCCACGGGTGTGCCTCATTTTCCCTCCAAGGTCACTGAGTGCCTCCATACACCTGTGGGCCAGCTGAGCAACGTCGAGGTCCATGGGTTGAGACCTCGGAGGACCTCTGTGTGTGCCGCGTGCTGGGCAACAACACACTGCGCATTCCTCGAGGAGCGGTTCACCTCCAGAGCCCTCGAGCACCCTGAGGACAACATGGCTGGTGAGCACGAAGTGCCCAGGAAGACTCTGTCATGGCCCTTGTGTGAGCTGCCATGAGAGAACGCTGTGCATGGAACACTGCGAGGCCCGTCCTCGTACCTGAAGTCACTCTGCTCGAGGAGAAAGTCAGCATCTTAGCATGCTGTGTCGCTACCGACACACCCAGCATGAACCCATGCCTGGAAGTAAGGCCCTGCTTTGCCGTGCAGAAGCGGAGGCGTGGTGCAGTTTCCAGGAGGCGGTGGCCTCTGCTCTGCATACCTTTAACGGCAGCACAGCTTTCTGGACACCTGGGAGGCTAGCCGGGGCACCCTGTTCCCGGCAGGAACACTGAGTACCCCCAGGTGCACCTGGGTCTGCTAAGCAACATCCAGGCCCGTAGCCCTTTAGAGCCCCTCTGTGCACGCCGAGCGTAGGGAAACACACTGCCCTCTCTTTTGGAGCAGCTTGGTTTCCTCAGCACTCGCACACGTTCACGAACACCGTTCTGGCACATGCCACATGGCGCGAAGGTCTTACGCATTGCCCTATTCGGAGCTGCGCTCAGAGTAACCCTCGTCTTCGCATTCCATCCAGGACCTCCTGACTGAAGTCACCGTGCCTCCTAGAGGACGGCGGCTTGGGTTCTTACTGCAATTCAAGTCCTCTTCCTTCTGTGTCAGTGCAGGCAGCCCCAGGCCCAGAGGAGCAGCTACGGCGTTCCTTGGTGGAGACAGTTCGCTGGATGCGGGACTCCCTACTTCGATGAGTTGATTCAGGGAAGGAAACACAGGGTAACCGGTGTCTCTTGGGACTCGTTAGAAACCACAGGGATGTACGCTGAGTGTGCCCATGAAAACGGGGCCTGCTGGAACTAGTCCTGCTTTCCCATTTTGAGGGCGGCATTCATGCCTGCCTTGAAGCTACATGACATTCCCGGCGCCCGACAGTCCGGTGAGCCCTGGAAGAATGCTTCGGGGAAAATTATGAGTTTGCTCTCCCTAAACCAGGGGCTTCCGTGGCCGCGGTGGCGGTCCGCATGACAGGCTCTAGAGCTAAAGGGAACCTCAACATGAGAACTCGCTTCCAGGTTAGGCCCTGAGTAGCCGTGCAGAAAGGGAGCCATGCAGCTCTTTCTAGGAGTTCTTAGTCACTTACGTGCTTTATTTGAAAGGAAGTACACGTCCGGGGACTCCTAGTCCCCACGGGTGTGCCTCATTTTCCCTCCAAGGTCACTGAGTGCCTCCAGACAACTGTGGGCCAGCTGAGCAACGTCGAGGTCCATGGGTTGAGACCTCGGAGGACCTCTGTGTGTGCCGCGTGCTGGGCAACAACACACTGCGCATTCCTCGAGGAGCGGTTCACCTCCAGAGCCCTCGAGCACCCTGAGGACAACATGGCTGGTGAGTACGAAGTGCCTAGGAAGACTCTGTCATGGCCCTTGTGTGAGCTGCCATGAGAGAACGCTGTGCATGGAACACTGCGAGGCCCGTCCTCGTACCTGAAGTCACTCTGCTCGAGGAGAAAGTCAGCATCTTAGCATGCTGTGTCGCTACCGACACACCCAGCATGAACCCATGCCTGGAAGTAAGGCCCTGCTTTGCCGTGCAGAAGCGGAGGCGTGGTGCAGTTTCCAGGAGGCGGTGGCCTCTGCTCTGCATACCTTTAACGGCAGCACAGCTTTCTGGACACCTGGGAGGCTAGCCGGGGCACCCTGTTCCCGGCAGGAACACTGAGTATCCCCAGGTGCACCTGGGTCTGCTAAGCAACATCCAGGCCCGTAGCCCTTTAGAGCCCCTCTGTGCACGCCGAGCGTAGGGAAACACACTGCCCTCTCTTTTGGAGCAGCTTGGTTTCCTCAGCACTCGCACACGTTCACGGACACCGTTCTGGCACATGCCACATGGCGCGAAGGTCTTACGCATTGCCCAAGTCGGAGCTGCGCTCAGAGTAACCCTCGTCTTCGCATTCCATCCAGGACCTCCTGACTGAAGTCACCGTGCCTCCTAGAGGACGGCGGTTTGGGTTCTTAGTGCAATTCAACTCCTCTTCCTTCTGTGTCAGTGCAGGCAGCCCCAGGCCCAGAGGAGCAGCTACGGCGTTCCTTGGTGGAGACAGTTCGCTGGATGCGGGACTCCCTACTTCGATGAGTTGATTCAGGGAAGGAAACACAGGGTAACCGGTGTCTCTTGGGACTCGTTAGAAACCACAGGGATGTACGCTGAGTGTGCCCATGAAAACGGGGCCTGCTGGAACTAGTCCTGCTTTCCCACTTTGAGGGCGGCATTCATGCCTGCCTTGAAGCTACATGACATTCCCAGCACCCGACAGTCCGGTGAGCCCTGGAAGAATGCTTCGGGGAAAATTATGAGTTTGCTCTCCCTAAACCAGGGGCTTCCGTGGCCGCGGTGGCGGTCCGCATGACAGGCTCTAGAGCTAAAGGGAACCTCAACATGAGAACTCGCTTCCAGGTTAGGCCCTGAGTAGCCGTGCAGAAAGGGAGCCATGCAGCTGTTTCCAGGAGTTCTTAGTCACTTACGTGCTTTATTTTAAAGGAAGTACACGTCCGGGGAATCCTAGGCCCCACGGGTGTGCCTCATTATCCCTCCAAGGTCACTGAGTGCCTCCAGACAACTGTGGGCCAGCTGAGCAACGTCGAGGTCCAGGGGTTGAGACCTCGGAGGACCTCTGTGTGTGCCGCGTGCTGGGCAACAACACACTGCGCATTCCTCGAGGAGCGGTTCACCTCCAGAGCCCTCGAGCACCCTGAGGACAACATGGCTGGCAAGTACGAAGTGCCCAGGAAGACTCTGTCATGGCCCTTGTGTGAGCTGCCATGAGAGAACGCTGTGCATGGAACACTGCGAGGCCCGTCCTCGTACCTGAAGTCACTCTGCTCGAGGAGAAAGTCAGCATCTTAGCATGCTGTGTCGCTACCGACACACCCAGCATGAACCCATGCCTGGAAGTAAGGCCCTGCTTTGCCGTGCAGAAGCGGAGGCGTGGTGCAGTTTCCAGGAGGCGGTGGCCTCTGCTCTGCATACCTTTAACGGCAGCACAGCTTTCTGGACACCTGGGAGGCTAGCCGGGGCACCCTGTTCCCGGCAGGAACACTGAGTATCCCCAGGTGCACCTGGGTCTGCTAAGCAACAGCCAGGCCCGTAGCCCTTTAGAGCCCCTCTGTGCACGCCGAGCGTAGGGAAACACACTGCCCTCTCTTTTGGAGCAGCTTGGTTTCCTCAGCACTCGCACACGTTCACGAACACCGTTCTGGCACATGCCACATGGCGCGAAGGTCTTACGCATTGCCCTAGTCGGAGCTGCGCTCAGAGTAACCCTCGTCTTCGCATTCCATCCAGGACCTCCTGACTGAAGTCACCGTGCCTCCTAGAGGACGGCGGCTTGGGTTCTTAGTGCAATTCAACTCCTCTTCCTTCTGTGTCAGTGCAGGCAGCCCCAGGCCCAGAGGAGCAGCTACGGCGTTCCTTGGTGGAGACAGTTCGCTGGATGCGGGACTCCCTACTTCGATGAGTTGATTCAGGGAAGGAAACACAGGGTAACCGGTGTCTCTTGGGACTCGTTAGAAACCACAGGGATGTACGCTGAGTGTGCCCATGAAAACGGGGCCTGCTGGAACTAGTCCTGCTTTCCCACTTTGAGGGCGGCATTCATGCCTGCCTTGAAGCTACATGACATTCCCGGCACCCGACAGGCCAGTGAGCCCTGGAAGAATGCTTCGGGGAAAATTATGAGTTTGCTCTCCCTAAACCAGGGGCTTCCGTGGCCGCGGTGGCGGTCCGCATGACAGGCTCTAGAGCTAAAGGGAACCTCAACATGAGAACTCGCTTCCAGGTTAGGCCCTGAGTAGCCGTGCAGAAAGGGAGCCATGCAGCTGTTTCCAGGAGTTCTTAGTCACTTACGTGCTTTATTTTAAAGGAAGTACACGTCCGGGGAATCCTAGGCCCCACGGGTGTGCCTCATTATCCCTCCAAGGTCACTGAGTGCCTCCAGACAACTGTGGGCCAGCTGAGCAACGTCGAGGTCCAGGGGTTGAGACCTCGGAGGACCTCTGTGTGTGCCGCGTGCTGGGCAACAACACACTGCGCATTCCTCGAGGAGCGGTTCACCTCCAGAGCCCTCGAGCACCCTGAGGACAACATGGCTGGTGAGTACGAAGTGCCCAGGAAGACTCTGTCATGGCCCTTGTGTGAGCTGCCATGAGAGAACGCTGTGCATGGAACACTGCGAGGCCCGTCCTCGTACCTGAAGTCACTCTGCTCGAGGAGAAAGTCAGCATCTTAGCATGCTGTGTCGCTACCGACACACCCAGCATGAACCCATGCCTGGAAGTAAGGCCCTGCTTTGCCGTGCAGAAGCGGAGGCGTGGTGCAGTTTCCAGGAGGCGGTGGCCTCTGCTCTGCATACCTTTAACGGCAGCACAGCTTTCTGGACACCTGGGAGGCTAGCCGGGGCACCCTGTTCCCGGCAGGAACACTGAGTACCCCCAGGTGCACCTGGGTCTGCTAAGCAACATCCAGGCCCGTAGCCCTTTAGAGCCCCTCTGTGCACGCCGAGCGTAGGGAAACACACTGCCCTCTCTTTTGGAGCAGCTTGGTTTCCTCAGCACTCGCACACGTTCACGGACACCGTTCTGGCACATGCCACATGGCGCGAAGGTCTTACGCATTGCCCTAGTCGGAGCTGCGCTCAGAGTAACCCTCGTCTTCGCATTCCATCCAGGACCTCCTGACTGAAGTCACCGTGCCTCCTAGAGGACGGCGGCTTGGGTTCTTAGTGCAATTCAACTCCTCTTCCTTCTGTGTCAGTGCAGGCAGCCCCAGGCCCAGAGGAGCAGCTACGGCGTTCCTTGGTGGAGACAGTTCGCTGGATGCGGGACTCCCTACTTCGATGAGTTGATTCAGGGAAGGAAACACAGGGTAACCGGTGTCTCTTGGGACTCGTTAGAAACCACAGGGATGTACGCTGAGTGTGCCCATGAAAACGGGCCCTGCTGGAAGTAGTCCTGCTTTCCCACTTTGAGGGCGGCATTCATGCCTGCCTTGAAGCTACATGACATTCCCGGCACCCGACAGTCCGGTGAGCCCTGGAAGAATGCTTCGGGGAAAATTATGAGTTTGCTCTCTCTAAACCAGGGGCTTCCGTGGCCGCGGTGGCGGTCCGCATGACAGGCTCTAGAGCTAAAGGGAACCTCAACATGAGAACTCGCTTCCAGGTTAGGCCCTGAGTAGCCGTGCAGAAAGGGAGCCATGCAGCTGTTTCCAGGAGTTCTTAGTCACTTACGTGCTTTATTTTAAAGGAAGTACACGTCCGGGGACTCCTAGGCCCCACGGGTGTGCCTCATTTTCCCTCCAAGGTCACTGAGTGCCTCCAGACAACTGTGGGCCAGCTGAGCAACGTCGAGGTCCAGGGGTTGAGACCTCGGAGGACCTCTGTGTGTGCCGCGTGCTGGGCAACAACACACTGCGCATTCCTCGAGGAGCGGTTCACCTCCAGAGCCCTCGAGCACCCTGAGGACAACATGGCTGGCAAGTACGAAGTGCCCAGGAAGACTCTGTCATGGCCCTTGTGTGAGCTGCCATGAGAGAACGCTGTGCATGGAACACTGCGAGGCCCGTCCTCGTACCTGAAGTCACTCTGCTCGAGGAGAAAGTCAGCATCTTAGCATGCTGTGTCGCTACCGACACACCCAGCATGAACCCATGCCTGGAAGTAAGGCCCTGCTTTGCCGTGCAGAAGCGGAGGCGTGGTGCAGTTTCCAGGAGGCGGTGGCCTCTGCTCTGCATACCTTTAACGGCAGCACAGCTTTCTGGACACCTGGGAGGCTAGCCGGGGCACCCTGTTCCCGGCAGGAACACTGAGTATCCCCAGGTGCACCTGGGTCTGCTAAGCAACAGCCAGGCCCGTAGCCCTTTAGAGCCCCTCTGTGCACGCCGAGCGTAGGGAAACACACTGCCCTCTCTTTTGGAGCAGCTTGGTTTCCTCAGCACTCGCACACGTTCACGAACACCGTTCTGGCACATGCCACATGGCGCGAAGGTCTTACGCATTGCCCTAGTCGGAGCTGCGCTCAGAGTAACCCTCGTCTTCGCATTCCATCCAGGACCTCCTGACTGAAGTCACCGTGCCTCCTAGAGGACGGCGGCTTGGGTTCTTAGTGCAATTCAACTCCTCTTCCTTCTGTGTCAGTGCAGGCAGCCCCAGGCCCAGAGGAGCAGCTACGGCGTTCCTTGGTGGAGACAGTTCGCTGGATGCGGGACTCCCTACTTCGATGAGTTGATTCAGGGAAGGAAACACAGGGTAACCGGTGTCTCTTGGGACTCGTTAGAAACCACAGGGATGTACGCTGAGTGTGCCCATGAAAACGGGGCCTGCTGGAACTAGTCCTGCTTTCCCACTTTGAGGGCGGCATTCATGCCTGCCTTGAAGCTACATGACATTCCCGGCACCCGACAGGCCAGTGAGCCCTGGAAGAATGCTTCGGGGAAAATTATGAGTTTGCTCTCCCTAAACCAGGGGCTTCCGTGGCCGCGGTGGCGGTCCGCATGACAGGCTCTAGAGCTAAAGGGAACCTCAACATGAGAACTCGCTTCCAGGTTAGGCCCTGAGTAGCCGTGCAGAAAGGGAGCCATGCAGCTGTTTCCAGGAGTTCTTAGTCACTTACGTGCTTTATTTTAAAGGAAGTACACGTCCGGGGAATCCTAGGCCCCACGGGTGTGCCTCATTTTCCCTCCAAGGTCACTGAGTGCCTCCAGACAACTGTGGGCCAGCTGAGCAACGTCGAGGTCCAGGGGTTGAGACCTCGGAGGACCTCTGTGTGTGCCGCGTGCTGGGCAACAACACACTGCGCATTCCTCGAGGAGCGGTTCACCTCCAGAGCCCTCGAGCACCCTGAGGACAACATGGCTGGCGAGTACGAAGTGCCCAGGAAGACTCTGTCATGGCCCTTGTGTGAGCTGCCATGAGAGAACGCTGTGCATGGAACACTGCGAGGCCCGTCCTCGTACCTGAAGTCACTCTGCTCGAGGAGAATGTCAGCATCTTAGCATGCTGTGTCGCTACCGACACACCCAGCATGAACCCATGCCTGGAAGTAAGGCCCTGCTTTGCCGTGCAGAAGCGGAGGCGTGGTGCAGTTTCCAGGAGGCGGTGGCCTCTGCTCTGCATACCTTTAACGGCAGCACAGCTTTCTGGACACCTGGGAGGCTAGCCGGGGCACCCTGTTCCCGGCAGGAACACTGAGTATCCCCAGGTGCACCTGGGTCTGCTAAGCAACAGCCAGGCCCGTAGCCCTTTAGAGCCCCTCTGTGCACGCCGAGCGTAGGGAAACACACTGCCCTCTCTTTTGGAGCAGCTTGGTTTCCTCAGCACTCGCACACGTTCACGAACACCGTTCTGGCACATGCCACATGGCGCGAAGGTCTTACGCATTGCCCTAGTCGGAGCTGCGCTCAGAGTAACCCTCGTCTTCGCATTCCATCCAGGACCTCCTGACTGAAGTCACCGTGCCTCCTAGAGGACGGCGGCTTGGGTTCTTACTGCAATTCAAGTCCTCTTCCTTCTGTGTCAGTGCAGGCAGCCCCAGGCCCAGAGGAGCAGCTACGGCGTTCCTTGGTGGAGACAGTTCGCTGGATGCGGGACTCCCTACTTCGATGAGTTGATTCAGGGAAGGAAACACAGGGTAACCGGTGTCTCTTGGGACTCGTTAGAAACCACAGGGATGTACGCTGAGTGTGCCCATGAAAACGGGGCCTGCTGGAACTAGTCCTGCTTTCCCACTTTGAGGGCGGCATTCATGCCTGCCTTGAAGCTACATGACATTCCCGGCACCCGACAGTCCGGCGAGCCCTGGAAGAATGCTTCGGGGAAAATTATGAGTTTGCTCTCCCTAAACCAGGGGCTTCCGTGGCCGCGGTGGCGGTCCGCATGACAGGCTCTAGAGCTAAAGGGAACCTCAACATGAGAACTCGCTTCCAGGTTAGGCCCTGAGTAGCCGTGCAGAAAGGGAGCCATGCAGCTGTTTCCAGGAGTTCTTAGTCACTTACGTGCTTTATTTGAAAGGAAGTACACGTCCGGGGAATCCTAGGCCCCATGGGTGTGCCTCATTTTCCCTCCAAGGTCACTGAGTGCCTCCAGACAACTGTGGGCCAGCTGAGCAACGTCGAGGTCCAGGGGTTGAGACCTCGGAGGACCTCTGTGTGTGCCGCGTGCTGGGCAACAACACACTGCGCATTCCTCGAGGAGCGGTTCACCTCCAGAGCCCTCGAGCACCCTGAGGACAACATGGCTGGCGAGTACGAAGTGCCCAGGAAGACTCTGTCATGGCCCTTGTGTGAGCTGCCATGAGAGAACGCTGTGCATGGAACACTGCGAGGCCCGTCCTCGTACCTGAAGTCACTCTGCTCGAGGAGAAAGTCAGCATCTTAGCATGCTGTGTCGCTACCGACACACCCAGCATGAACCCATGCCTGGAAGTAAGGCCCTGCTTTGCCGTGCAGAAGCGGAGGCGTGGTGCAGTTTCCAAGAGGCGGTGGCCTCTGCTCTGCATACCTTTAACGGCAGCACAGCTTTCTGGACACCTGGGAGCCTAGCCGGGGCACCCTGTTCCCGGCAGGAACACTGAGTATCCCCAGGTGCACCTGGGTCTGCTAAGTAACAGCCAGGCCCGTAGCCCTTTAGAGCCCCTCTGTGCACGCCGAGCGTAGGGAAACACACTGCCCTCTCTTTTGGAGCAGCTTGGTTTCCTCAGCACTCGCACACGTTCACGGACACCGTTCTGGCACATGCCACATGGCGCGAAGGTCTTACGCATTGCCCTAGTCGGAGCTGCGCTTAGAGTAACCCTCGTCTTCGCATTCCATCCAGGACCTCCTGACTGAAGTCACCGTGCCTCCTAGAGGACGGCGGCTTGGGTTCTTACTGCAATTCAACTCCTCTTCCTTCTGTGTCAGTGCAGGCAGCCCCAGGCCCAGAGGAGCAGCTACGGCGTTCCTTGGTGGAGACAGTTCGCTGGATGCGGGACTCCCTACTTCGATGAGTTGATTCAGGGAAGGAAACACAGGGTAACCGGTGTCTCTTGGGACTCGTTAGAAACCACAGGGATGTATGCTGAGTGTGCCCATGAAAACGGGGCCTACTGGAACTAGTCCTGCTTTCCCACTTTGAGGGCGGCATTCATGCCTGCCTTGAAGCTACATGACATTCCCGGCACCCGACAGTCCGGTGAGCCCTGGAAGAATGCTTCGGGGAAAATTATGAGTTTGCTCTCCCTAAACCAGGGGCTTCCGTGGCCGCGGTGGCGGTCCGCATGACAGGCTCTAGAGCTAAAGGGAACCTCAACATGAGGACTCGCTTCCAGGTTAGGCCCTGAGTAGCCGTGCAGAAAGGGAGCCATGCAGCTGTTTCCAGGAGTTCTTAGTCACTTACGTGCTTTATTTGAAAGGAAGTACACGTCCGGGGAATCCTAGGCCCCACGGGTGTGCCTCATTTTCCCTCCAAGGTCACTGAGTGCCTCCAGACAACTGTGGGCCAGCTGAGCAACGTCGAGGTCCATGGGTTGAGACCTCGGAGGACCTCTGTGTGTGCCGCGTGCTGGGCAACAACACACTGCGCATTCCTCGAGGAGCGGTTCACCTCCAGAGCCCTCGAGCACCCTGAGGACAACATGGCTGGTGAGTACGAAGTGCCCAGGAAGACTCTGTCATGGCCCTTGTGTGAGCTGCCATGAGAGAACGCTGTGCATGGAACACTGCGAGGCCCGTCCTCGTACCTGAAGTCACTCTGCTCGAGGAGAAAGTCAGCATCTTAGCATGCTGTGTCGCTACCGACACACCCAGCATGAACCCATGCCTGGAAGTAAGGCCCTGCTTTGCCGTGCAGAAGCGGAGGCGTGGTGCAGTTTCCAGGAGGCGGTGGCCTCTGCTCTGCATACCTTTAATGGCAGCACAGCTTTCTGGACACCTGGGAGGCTAGCCAGGGCACCCTGTTCCCGGCAGGAACACTGAGTATCCCCAGGTGCACCTGGGTCTGCTAAGCAACAGCCAGGCCCGTAGCCCTTTAGAGCCCCTCTGTGCACGCCGAGCGTAGGGAAACACACTGCCCTCTCTTTTGGAGCAGCTTGGTTTCCTCAGCACTCGCACACGTTCACGAACACCGTTCTGGCACATGCCACATGGCGCGAAGGTCTTACGCATTGCCCTATTCGGAGCTGCGCTCAGAGTAACCCTCGTCTTCGCATTCCATCCAGGACCTCCTGACTGAAGTCACCGTGCCTCCTAGAGGACGGCGGCTTGGGTTCTTACTGCAATTCAAGTCCTCTTCCTTCTGTGTCAGTGCAGGCAGCCCCAGGCCCAGAGGAGCAGCTACGGCGTTCCTTGGTGGAGACAGTTCGCTGGATGCGGGACTCCCTACTTCGATGAGTTGATTCAGGGAAGGAAACACAGGGTAACCGGTGTCTCTTGGGACTCGTTAGAAACCACAGGGATGTACGCTGAGTGTGCCCATGAAAACGGGGCCTGCTGGAACTAGTCCTGCTTTCCCACTTTGAGGGCGGCATTCATGCCTGCCTTGAAGCTACATGACATTCCCGGCACCCGACAGTCCGGTGAGCCCTGGAAGAATGCTTCGGGGAAAATTATGAGTTTGCTCTCCCTAAACCAGGGGCTTCCGTGGCCGCGGTGGCGGTCCGCATGACAGGCTCTAGAGCTAAAGGGAACCTCAACATGAGGACTCGCTTCCAGGTTAGGCCCTGAGTAGCCGTGCAGAAAGGGAGCCATGCAGCTGTTTCCAGGAGTTCTTAGTCACTTACGTGCTTTATTTGAAAGGAAGTACACGTCCGGGGAATCCTAGGCCCCACGGGTGTGCCTCATTTTCCCTCCAAGGTCACTGAGTGCCTCCAGACAACTGTGGGCCAGCTGAGCAACGTCGAGGTCCAGGGGTTGAGACCTCGGAGGACCTCTGTGTGTGCCGCGTGCTGGGCAACAACACACTGCGCATTCCTCGAGGAGCGGTTCACCTCCAGAGCCCTCGAGCACCCTGAGGACAACATGGCTGGTGAGTACGAAGTGCCCAGGAAGACTCTGTCATGGCCCTTGTGTGAGCTGCCATGAGAGAACGCTGTGCATGGAACACTGCGAGGCCCGTCCTCGTACCTGAAGTCACTCTGCTCGAGGAGAAAGTCAGCATCTTAGCATGCTGTGTCGCTACCGACACACCCAGCATGAACCCATGCCTGGAAGTAAGGCCCTGCTTTACCGTGCAGAAGCGGAGGCGTGGTGCAGTTTCCAGGAGGCGGTGGCCTCTGCTCTGCATACCTTTAACGGCAGCACAGCTTTCTGGACACCTGGGAGGCTAGCCGGGGCACCCTGTTCCCGGCAGGAACACTGAGTACCCCCAGGTGCACCTGGGTCTGCTAAGTAACAGCCAGGCCCGTAGCCCTTTAGAGCCCCTCTGTGCACGCCGAGCGTAGGGAAACACACTGCCCTCTCTTTTGGAGCAGCTTGGTTTCCTCAGCACTCGCACACGTTCACGAACACCGTTCTGGCACATGCCACATGGCGCGAAGGTCTTACGCATTGCCCTATTCGGAGCTGCGCTCAGAGTAACCCTCGTCTTCGCATTCCATCCAGGACCTCCTGACTGAAGTCACCGTGCCTCCTAGAGGACGGCGGCTTGGGTTCTTACTGCAATTCAAGTCCTCTTCCTTCTGTGTCAGTGCAGGCAGCCCCAGGCCCAGAGGAGCAGCTACGGCGTTCCTTGGTGGAGACAGTTCGCTGGATGCGGGACTCCCTACTTCGATGAGTTGATTCAGGGAAGGAAACACAGGGTAACCGGTGTCTCTTGGGACTCGTTAGAAACCACAGGGATGTACGCTGAGTGTGCCCATGAAAACGGGGCCTGCTGGAACTAGTCCTGCTTTCCCACTTTGAGGGCGGCATTCATGCCTGCCTTGAAGCTACATGACATTCCCGGCACCCGACAGTCCGGTGAGCCCTGGAAGAATGCTTCGGGGAAAATTATGAGTTTGCTCTCCCTAAACCAGGGGCTTCCGTGGCCGCGGTGGCGGTCCGCATGACAGGCTCTAGAGCTAAAGGGAACCTCAACATGAGGACTCGCTTCCAGGTTAGGCCCTGGGTAGCCGTGCAGAAAGGGAGCCATGCAGCTGTTTCCAGGAGTTCTTAGTCACTTACGTGCTTTATTTGAAAGGAAGTACACGTCCGGGGAATCCTAGGCCCCACGGGTGTGCCTCATTTTCCCTCCAAGGTCACTGAGTGCCTCCAGACACCTGTGGGCCAGCTGAGCAACGTCGAGGTCCATGGGTTGAGACCTCGGAGGACCTCTGTGTGTGCCGCGTGCTGGGCAACAACACACTGCGCATTCCTCGAGGAGCGGTTCACCTCCAGAGCCCTCGAGCACCCTGAGGACAACATGGCTGGTGAGTACGAAGTGCCCAGGAAGACTCTGTCATGGCCCTTGTGTGAGCTGCCATGAGAGAACGCTGTGCATGGAACACTGCGAGGCCCGTCCTCGTACCTGAAGTCACTCTGCTCGAGGAGAAAGTCAGCATCTTAGCATGCTGTGTCGCTACCGACACACCCAGCATGAACCCATGCCTGGAAGTAAGGCCCTGCTTTGCCGTGCAGAAGCGGAGGCGTGGTGCAGTTTCCAGGAGGCGGTGGCCTCTGCTCTGCATACCTTTAACGGCAGCACAGCTTTCTGGACACCTGGGAGGCTAGCCGGGGCACCCTGTTCCCGGCAGGAACACTGAGTATCCCCAGGTGCACCTGGGTCTGCTAAGCAACAGCCAGGCCCGTAGCCCTTTAGAGCCCCTCTGTGCACGCCGAGCGTAGGGAAACACACTGCCCTCTCTTTTGGAGCAGCTTGGTTTCCTCAGCACTCGCACACGTTCACGAACACCGTTCTGGCACATGCCACATGGCGCGAAGGTCTTACGCATTGCCCTATTCGGAGCTGCGCTCAGAGTAACCCTCGTCTTCGCATTCCATCCAGGACCTCCTGACTGAAGTCACCGTGCCTCCTAGAGGACGGCGGCTTGGGTTCTTACTGCAATTCAAGTCCTCTTCCTTCTGTGTCAGTGCAGGCAGCCCCAGGCCCAGAGGAGCAGCTACGGCGTTCCTTGGTGGAGACAGTTCGCTGGATGCGGGACTCCCTACTTCGATGAGTTGATTCAGGGAAGGAAACACAGGGTAACCGGTGTCTCTTGGGACTCGTTAGAAACCACAGGGATGTACGCTGAGTGTGCCCATGAAAACGGGGCCTGCTGGAACTAGTCCTGCTTTCCCATTTTGAGGGCGGCATTCATGCCTGCCTTGAAGCTACATGACATTCCCGGCGCCCGACAGTCCGGTGAGCCCTGGAAGAATGCTTCGGGGAAAATTATGAGTTTGCTCTCCCTAAACCAGGGGCTTCCGTGGCCGCGGTGGCGGTCCGCATGACAGGCTCTAGAGCTAAAGGGAACCTCAACATGAGAACTCGCTTCCAGGTTAGGCCCTGAGTAGCCGTGCAGAAAGGGAGCCATGCAGCTGTTTCCAGGAGTTCTTAGTCACTTACGTGCTTTATTTGAAAGGAAGTACACGTCTGGGGACTCCTAGGCCCCACGGGTGTGCCTCATTTTCCCTCCAAGGTCACTGAGTGCCTCCAGACACCTGTGGGCCAGCTGAGCAACGTCGAGGTCCATGGGTTGAGACCTCGGAGGACCTCTGTGTGTGCCGCGTGCTGGGCAACAACACACTGCGCATTCCTCGAGGAGCGGTTCACCTCCAGAGCCCTCGAGCACCCTGAGGACAACATGGCTGGTGAGTACGAAGTGCCCAGGAAGACTCTGTCATGGCCCTTGTGTGAGCTGCCATGAGAGAACGCTGTGCATGGAACACTGCGAGGCCCGTCCTCGTACCTGAAGTCACTCTGCTCGAGGAGAAAGTCAGCATCTTAGCATGCTGTGTCGCTACCGACACACCCAGCATGAACCCATGCCTGGAAGTAAGGCCCTGCTTTGCCGTGCAGAAGCGGAGGCGTGGTGCAGTTTCCAGGAGGCGGTGGCCTCTGCTCTGCATACCTTTAACGGCAGCACAGCTTTCTGGACACCTGGGAGGCTAGCCGGGGCACCCTGTTCCCGGCAGGAACACTGAGTACCCCCAGGTGCACCTGGGTCTGCTAAGCAACATCCAGGCCCGTAGCCCTTTAGAGCCCCTCTGTGCACGCCGAGCGTAGGGAAACACACTGCCCTCTCTTTTGGAGCAGCTTGGTTTCCTCAGCACTCGCACACGTTCACGAACACCGTTCTGGCACATGCCACATGGCGCGAAGGTCTTACGCATTGCCCTATTCGGAGCTGCGCTCAGAGTAACCCTCGTCTTCGCATTCCATCCAGGACCTCCTGACTGAAGTCACCGTGCCTCCTAGAGGACGGCGGCTTGGGTTCTTACTGCAATTCAACTCCTCTTCCTTCTGTGTCAGTGCAGGCAGCCCCAGGCCCAGAGGAGCAGCTACGGCATTCCTTGGTGGAGACAGTTCGCTGGATGCGGGACTCCCTACTTCGATGAGTTGATTCAGGGAAGGAAACACAGGGTAACCGGTGTCTCTTGGGACTCGTTAGAAACCACAGGGATGTACGCTGAGTGTGCCCATGAAAACGGGGCCTGCTGGAACTAGTCCTGCTTTCCCACTTTGAGGGCGGCATTCATGCCTGCCTTGAAGCTACATGACATTCCCGGCACCCGACAGGCCAGTGAGCCCTGGAAGAATGCTTCGGGGAAAATTATGAGTTTGCTCTCCCTAAACCAGGGGCTTCCGTGGCCGCGGTGGCGGTCCGCATGACAGGCTCTAGAGCTAAAGGGAACCTCAACATGAGAACTCGCTTCCAGGTTAGGCCCTGAGTAGCCGTGCAGAAAGGGAGCCATGCAGCTGTTTCCAGGAGTTCTTAGTCACTTACGTGCTTTATTTTAAAGGAAGTACACGTCCGGGGACTCCTAGGCCCCACGGGTGTGCCTCATTTTCCCTCCAAGGTCACTGAGTGCCTCCAGACAACTGTGGGCCAGCTGAGCAACGTCGAGGTCCAGGGGTTGAGACCTCGGAGGACCTCTGTGTGTGCCGCGTGCTGGGCAACAACACACTGCGCATTCCTCGAGGAGCGGTTCACCTCCAGAGCCCTCGAGCACCCTGAGGACAACATGGCTGGCGAGTACGAAGTGCCCAGGAAGACTCTGTCATGGCCCTTGTGTGAGCTGCCATGAGAGAACGCTGTGCATGGAACACTGCGAGGCCCGTCCTCGTACCTGAAGTCACTCTGCTCGAGGAGAAAGTCAGCATCTTAGCATGCTGTGTCGCTACCGACACACCCAGCATGAACCCATGCCTGGAAGTAAGGCCCTGCTTTGCCGTGCAGAAGCGGAGGCGTGGTGCAGTTTCCAGGAGGCGGTGGCCTCTGCTCTGCATACCTTGTTTTTTTTTTTTTTTTTTTTTTTTTTTTTTTTTTTTTTGCATTATGCGGGCCTCTCACTGTTGTGGCCTCTCCCACTGCGGAGCACAGGCTCCAGACGCACAGGCTCAGCGGCCATGGCTCACGGGCCCAGCCGCTCCGCAGCATGTGGGATCCTCCCCGGCCGGGGCACGAACCCGCGTCCCCTGCATCGGCAGGCGGACTCTCAACCACTGCGCCACCAGGGAAGCCCTGCTCTGCATACCTTTAACGGCAGCACAGCTTTCTGGACACCTGGGAGGCTAGCCGGGGCACCCTGTTCCCGGCAGGAACACTGAGTATCCCCAGGTGCACCTGGGTCTGCTAAGCAACAGCCAGGCCCGTAGCCCTTTAGAGCCCCTCTGTGCACACCGAGCGTAGGGAAACACACTGCCCTCTCTTTTGGAGCAGCTTGGTTTCCTCAGCACTCGCACACGTTCACGAACACCGTTCTGGCACATGCCACATGGCGCGAAGGTCTTACGCATTGCCCTAGTCGGAGCTGCGCTCAGAGTAACCCTCGTCTTCGCATTCCATCCAGGACCTCCTGACTGAAGTCACCGTGCCTCCTAGAGGACGGCGGCTTGGGTTCTTACTGCAATTCAAGTCCTCTTCCTTCTGTGTCAGTGCAGGCAGCCCCAGGCCCAGAGGAGCAGCTACGGCGTTCCTTGGTGGAGACAGTTCGCTGGATGCGGGACTCCCTACTTCGATGAGTTGATTCAGGGAAGGAAACACAGGGTAACCGGTGTCTCTTGGGACTCGTTAGAAACCACAGGGATGTACGCTGAGTGTGCCCATGAAAACGGGGCCTGCTGGAACTAGTCCTGCTTTCCCATTTTGAGGGCGGCATTCATGCCTGCCTTGAAGCTACATGACATTCCCGGCACCCGACAGTCCGGTGAGCCCTGGAAGAATGCTTCGGGGCAAATTATGAGTTTGCTCTCTCTAAACCAGGGGCTTCCGTGGCCGCGGTGGCGGTCCGCATGACAGGCTCTAGAGCTAAAGGGAACCTCAACATGAGAACTCGCTTCCAGGTTAGGCCCTGAGTAGCCGTGCAGAAAGGGAGCCATGCAGCTGTTTCCAGGAGTTCTTAGTCACTTACGTGCTTTATTTGAAAGGAAGTACACGTCCGGGGACTCCTAGGCCCCACGGGTGTGCCTCATTTTCCCTCCAAGGTCACTGAGTGCCTCCAGACACCTGTGGGCCAGCTGAGCAACGTCGAGGTCCATGGGTTGAGACCTCGGAGGACCTCTGTGTGTGCCGCGTGCTGGGCAACAACACACTGCGCATTCCTCGAGGAGCGGTTCACCTCCAGAGCCCTCGAGCACCCTGAGGACAACATGGCTGGTGAGCACGAAGTGCCCAGGAAGACTCTGTCATGACCCTTGTGTGAGCTGCCATGAGAGAACGCTGTGCATGGAACACTGCGAGGCCCGTCCTCGTACCTGAAGTCACTCTGCTCGAGGAGAAAGTCAGCATCTTAGCATGCTGTGTCGCTACCGACACACCCAGCATGAACCCATGCCTGGAAGTAAGGCCCTGCTTTGCCGTGCAGAAGCGGAGGCGTGGTGCAGTTTCCAGGAGGCGGTGGCCTCTGCTCTGCATACCTTTAACGGCAGCACAGCTTTCTGGACACCTGGGAGGCTAGCCGGGGCACCCTGTTCCCGGCAGGAACACTGAGTACCCCCAGGTGCACCTGGGTCTGCTAAGCAACAGCCAGGCCCGTAGCCCTTTAGAGCCCCTCTGTGCACGCCGAGCGTAGGGAAACACACTGCCCTCTCTTTTGGAGCAGCTTGGTTTCCTCAGCACTCGCACACGTTCACGAACACCGTTCTGGCACATGCCACATGGCGCGAAGGTCTTACGCATTGCCCTATTCGGAGCTGCGCTCAGAGTAACCCTCGTCTTCGCATTCCATCCAGGACCTCCTGACTGAAGTCACCGTGCCTCCTAGAGGACGGCGGCTTGGGTTCTTACTGCAATTCAAGTCCTCTTCCTTCTGTGTCAGTGCAGGCAGCCCCAGGCCCAGAGGAGCAGCTACGGCGTTCCTTGGTGGAGACAGTTCGCTGGATGCGGGACTCCCTACTTCGATGAGTTGATTCAGGGAAGGAAACACAGGGTAACCGGTGTCTCTTGGGACTCGTTAGAAACCACAGGGATGTACGCTGAGTGTGCCCATGAAAACGGGGCCTGCTGGAACTAGTCCTGCTTTCCCATTTTGAGGGCGGCATTCATGCCTGCCTTGAAGCTACATGACATTCCCGGCGCCCGACAGTCCGGCGAGCCCTGGAAGAATGCTTCGGGGAAAATTATGAGTTTGCTCTCCCTAAACCAGGGGCTTCCGTGGCCGCGGTGGCGGTCCGCATGACAGGCTCTAGAGCTAAAGGGAACCTCAACATGAGAACTCGCTTCCAGGTTAGGCCCTGAGTAGCCGTGCAGAAAGGGAGCCATGCAGCTGTTTCCAGGAGTTCTTAGTCACTTACGTGCTTTATTTGAAAGGAAGTACACGTCCGGGGACTCCTAGGCCCCACGGGTGTGCCTCATTTTCCCTCCAAGGTCACTGAGTGCCTCCAGACACCTGTGGGCCAGCTGAGCAACGTCGAGGTCCAGGGGTTGAGACCTCGGAGGACCTCTGTGTGTGCCGCGTGCTGGGCAACAACACACTGCGCATTCCTCGAGGAGCGGTTCTCCTCCAGAGCCCTCGAGCACCCTGAGGACAACATGGCTGGTGAGTACGAAGTGCCCAGGAAGACTCTGTCATGGCCCTTGTGTGAGCTGCCATGAGAGAACGCTGTGCATGGAACACTGCGAGGCCCGTCCTCGTACCTGAAGTCACTCTGCTCGAGGAGAAAGTCAGCATCTTAGCATGCTGTGTCGCTACCGACACACCCAGCATGAACCCATGCCTGGAAGTAAGGCCCTGCTTTGCCGTGCAGAAGCGGAGGTGTGGTGCAGTTTCCAGGAGGCGGTGGCCTCTGCTCTGCATACCTTTAACGGCAGCACAGCTTTCTGGACACCTGGGAGGCTAGCCGGGGCACCCTGTTCCCGGCAGGAACACTGAGTACCCCCAGGTGCACCTGGGTCTGCTAAGCAACATCCAGGCCCGTAGCCCTTTAGAGCCCCTCTGTGCACGCCGAGCGTAGGGAAACACACTGCCCTCTCTTTTGGAGCAGCTTGGTTTCCTCAGCACTCGCACACGTTCACGGACACCGTTCTGGCACATGCCACATGGCGCGAAGTTCTTACGCATTGCCCTAGTCGGAGCTGCGCTCAGAGTAACCCTCGTCTTCGCATTCCATCCAGGACCTCCTGACTGAAGTCACCGTGCCTCCTAGAGGATGGCGGCTTGGGTTCTTAGTGCAATTCAACTCCTCTTCCTTCTGTGTCAGTGCAGGCAGCCCCAGGCCCAGAGGAGCAGCTACGGCGTTCCTTGGTGGAGACAGTTCGCTGGATGCGGGACTCCCTACTTCGATGAGTTGATTCAGGGAAGGAAACACAGGGTAACCGGTGTCTCTTGGGACTCGTTAGAAACCACAGGGATGTACGCTGAGTGTGCCCATGAAAACGGGCCCTGCTGGAAGTAGTCCTGCTTTCCCACTTTGAGGGCGGCATTCATGCCTGCCTTGAAGCTACATGACATTCCCGGCACCCGACAGTCCGGTGAGCCCTGGAAGAATGCTTCGGGGAAAATTATGAGTTTGCTCTCTCTAAACCAGGGGCTTCCGTGGCCGCGGTGGCGGTCCGCATGACAGGCTCTAGAGCTAAAGGGAACCTCAACATGAGAACTCGCTTCCAGGTTAGGCCCTGAGTAGCCGTGCAGAAAGGGAGCCATGCAGCTGTTTCCAGGAGTTCTTAGTCACTTACGTGCTTTATTTGAAAGGAAGTACACGTCCGGGGAATCCTAGGCCCCACGGGTGTGCCTCATTTTCCCTCCAAGGTCACTGAGTGCCTCCAGACAACTGTGGGCCAGCTGAGCAACGTCGAGGTCCAGGGGTTGAGACCTCGGAGGACCTTTGTGTGTGCCGCGTGCTGGGCAACAACACACTGCGCATTCCTCGAGGAGCGGTTCACCTCCAGAGCCCTCGAGCACCCTGAGGACAACATGGCTGGCGAGTACGAAGTGCCCAGGAAGACTCTGTCATGGCCCTTGTGTGAGCTGCCATGAGAGAACGCTGTGCATGGAACACTGCGAGGCCCGTCCTCGTACCTGAAGTCACTCTGCTCGAGGAGAAAGTCAGCATCTTAGCATGCTGTGTCGCTACCGACACACCCAGCATGAACCCATGCCTGGAAGTAAGGCCCTGCTTTGCCGTGCAGAAGCGGAGGCGTGGTGCAGTTTCCAGGAGGCGGTGGCCTCTGCTCTGCATACCTTTAACGGCAGCACAGCTTTCTGGACACCTGGGAGGCTAGCCGGGGCACCCTGTTCCCGGCAGGAACACTGAGTATCCCCAGGTGCACCTGGGTCTGCTAAGCAACAGCCAGGCCCGTAGCCCTTTAGAGCCCCTCTGTGCACGCCGAGCGTAGGGAAACACACTGCCCTCTCTTTTGGAGCAGCTTGGTTTCCTCAGCACTCGCACACGTTCACGAACACCGTTCTGGCACATGCCACATGGCGCGAAGGTCTTACGCATTGCCCTAGTCGGAGCTGCGCTCAGAGTAACCCTCGTCTTCGCATTCCATCCAGGACCTCCTGACTGAAGTCACCGTGCCTCCTAGAGGACGGCGGCTTGGGTTCTTAGTGCAATTCAACTCCTCTTCCTTCTGTGTCAGTGCAGGCAGCCCCAGGCCCAGAGGAGCAGCTACGGCGTTCCTTGGTGGAGACAGTTCGCTGGATGCGGGACTCCCTACTTCGATGAGTTGATTCAGGGAAGGAAACACAGGGTAACCGGTGTCTCTTGGGACTCGTTAGAAACCACAGGGATGTACGCTGAGTGTGCCCATGAAAACGGGGCCTGCTGGAACTAGTCCTGCTTTCCCACTTTGAGGGCGGCATTCATGCCTGCCTTGAAGCTACATGACATTCCCGGCACCCGACAGGCCAGTGAGCCCTGGAAGAATGCTTCGGGGAAAATTATGAGTTTGCTCTCCCTAAACCAGGGGCTTCCGTGGCCGCGGTGGCGGTCCGCATGACAGGCTCTAGAGCTAAAGGGAACCTCAACATGAGAACTCGCTTCCAGGTTAGGCCCTGAGTAGCCGTGCAGAAAGGGAGCCATGCAGCTGTTTCCAGGAGTTCTTAGTCACTTACGTGCTTTATTTTAAAGGAAGTACACGTCCGGGGAATCCTAGGCCCCACGGGTGTGCCTCATTTTCCCTCCAAGGTCACTGAGTGCCTCCAGACAACTGTGGGCCAGCTGAGCAACGTCGAGGTCCAGGGGTGGAGACCTCGGAGGACCTCTGTGTGTGCCGCGTGCTGGGCAACAACACACTGCGCATTCCTCGAGGAGCGGTTCACCTCCAGAGCCCTCGAGCACCCTGAGGACAACATGGCTGGCGAGTACGAAGTGCCCAGGAAGACTCTGTCATGGCCCTTGTGTGAGCTGCCATGAGAGAACGCTGTGCATGGAACACTGCGAGGCCCGTCCTCGTACCTGAAGTCACTCTGCTCGAGGAGAAAGTCAGCATCTTAGCATGCTGTGTCGCTACCGACACACCCAGCATGAACCCATGCCTGGAAGTAAGGCCCTGCTTTGCCGTGCAGAAGCGGAGGCGTGGTGCAGTTTCCAGGAGGCGGTGGCCTCTGCTCTGCATACCTTTAACGGCAGCACAGCTTTCTGGACACCTGGGAGGCTAGCCGGGGCACCCTGTTCCCGGCAGGAACACTGAGTATCCCCAGGTGCACCTGGGTCTGCTAAGCAACAGCCAGGCCCGTAGCCCTTTAGAGCCCCTCTGTGCACGCCGAGGGTAGGGAAACACACTGCCCTCTCTTTTGGAGCAGCTTGGTTTCCTCAGCACTCGCACACGTTCACGAACACCGTTCTGGCACATGCCACATGGCGCGAAGGTCTTACGCATTGCCCTAGTCGGAGCTGCGCTCAGAGTAACCCTCGTCTTCGCATTCCATCCAGGACCTCCTGACTGAAGTCACCGTGCCTCCTAGAGGACGGCGGCTTGGGTTCTTACTGCAATTCTAGTCCTCTTCCTTCTGTGTCAGTGCAGGCAGCCCCAGGCCCAGAGGAGCAGCTACGGCGTTCCTTGGTGGAGACAGTTCGCTGGATGCGGGACTCCCTACTTCGATGAGTTGATTCAGGGAAGGAAACACAGGGTAACCGGTGTCTCTTGGGACTCGTTAGAAACCACAGGGATGTACGCTGAGTGTGCCCATGAAAACGGGGCCTGCTGGAACTAGTCCTGCTTTCCCACTTTGAGGGCGGCATTCATGCCTGCCTTGAAGCTACATGACATTCCCGGCACCCGACAGTCCGGTGAGCCCTGGAAGAATGCTTCGGGGAAAATTATGAGTTTGCTCTCCCTAAACCAGGGGCTTCCGTGGCCGCGGTGGCGGTCCGCATGACAGGCTCTAGAGCTAAAGGGAACCTCAACATGAGAACTCGCTTCCAGGTTAGGCCCTGAGTAGCCATGCAGAAAGGGAGCCATGCAGCTGTTTCCAGGAGTTCTTAGTCACTTACGTGCTTTATTTGAAAGGAAGTACACGTCCGGGGAATCCTAGGCCCCACGGGTGTGCCTCATTTTCCCTCCAAGGTCACTGAGTGCCTCCAGACAACTGTGGGCCAGCTGAGCAACGTCGAGGTCCAGGGGTTGAGACCTCGGAGGACCTCTGTGTGTGCCGCGTGCTGGGCAACAACACACTGCGCATTCCTCGAGGAGCGGTTCACCTCCAGAGCCCTCGAGCACCCTGAGGACAACATGGCTGGTGAGTACGAAGTGCCCAGGAAGACTCTGTCATGGCCCTTGTGTGAGCTGCCATGAGAGAACGCTGTGCATGGAACACTGCGAGGTCGTCCTCGTACCTGAAGTCACTCTGCTCGAGGAGAAAGTCAGCATCTTAGCATGCTGTGTCGCTACCGACACACCCAGCATGAACCCATGCCTGGAAGTAAGGCCCTGCTTTGCCGTGCAGAAGCGGAGGTGTGGTGCAGTTTCCAGGAGGCGGTGGCCTCTGCTCTGCATACCTTTAACGGCAGCACAGCTTTCTGGACACCTGGGAGGCTAGCCGGGGCACCCTGTTCCCGGCAGGAACACTGAGTACCCCCAGGTGCACCTGGGTCTGCTAAGCAACATCCAGGCCCGTAGCCCTTTAGAGCCCCTCTGTGCACGCCGAGCGTAGGGAAACACACTGCCCTCTCTTTTGGAGCAGCTTGGTTTCCTCAGCACTCGCACACGTTCACGGACACCGTTCTGGCACATGCCACATGGCGCGAAGTTCTTACGCATTGCCCTAGTCGGAGCTGCGCTCAGAGTAACCCTCGTCTTCGCATTCCATCCAGGACCTCCTGACTGAAGTCACCGTGCCTCCTAGAGGATGGCGGCTTGGGTTCTTAGTGCAATTCAACTCCTCTTCCTTCTGTGTCAGTGCAGGCAGCCCCAGGCCCAGAGGAGCAGCTACGGCGTTCCTTGGTGGAGACAGTTCGCTGGATGCGGGACTCCCTACTTCGATGAGTTGATTCAGGGAAGGAAACACAGGGTAACCGGTGTCTCTTGGGACTCGTTAGAAACCACAGGGATGTACGCTGAGTGTGCCCATGAAAACGGGCCCTGCTGGAAGTAGTCCTGCTTTCCCACTTTGAGGGCGGCATTCATGCCTGCCTTGAAGCTACATGACATTCCCGGCACCCGACAGTCCGGTGAGCCCTGGAAGAATGCTTCGGGGAAAATTATGAGTTTGCTCTCTCTAAACCAGGGGCTTCCGTGGCCGCGGTGGCGGTCCGCATGACAGGCTCTAGAGCTAAAGGGAACCTCAACATGAGAACTCGCTTCCAGGTTAGGCCCTGAGTAGCCGTGCAGAAAGGGAGCCATGCAGCTGTTTCCAGGAGTTCTTAGTCACTTACGTGCTTTATTTGAAAGGAAGTACACGTCCGGGGAATCCTAGGCCCCACGGGTGTGCCTCATTTTCCCTCCAAGGTCACTGAGTGCCTCCAGACAACTGTGGGCCAGCTGAGCAACGTCGAGGTCCAGGGGTTGAGACCTCGGAGGACCTCTGTGTGTGCCGCGTGCTGGGCAACAACACACTGCGCATTCCTCGAGGAGCGGTTCACCTCCAGAGCCCTCGAGCACCCTGAGGACAACATGGCTGGCGAGTACGAAGTGCCCAGGAAGACTCTGTCATGGCCCTTGTGTGAGCTGCCATGAGAGAACGCTGTGCATGGAACACTGCGAGGCCCGTCCTCGTACCTGAAGTCACTCTGCTCGAGGAGAAAGTCAGCATCTTAGCATGCTGTGTCGCTACCGACACACCCAGCATGAACCCATGCCTGGAAGTAAGGCCCTGCTTTGCCGTGCAGAAGCGGAGGCGTGGTGCAGTTTCCAGGAGGCGGTGGCCTCTGCTCTGCATACCTTTAACGGCAGCACAGCTTTCTGGACACCTGGGAGGCTAGCCGGGGCACCCTGTTCCCGGCAGGAACACTGAGTATCCCCAGGTGCACCTGGGTCTGCTAAGCAACAGCCAGGCCCGTAGCCCTTTAGAGCCCCTCTGTGCACGCCGAGCGTAGGGAAACACACTGCCCTCTCTTTTGGAGCAGCTTGGTTTCCTCAGCACTCGCACACGTTCACGAACACCGTTCTGGCACATGCCACATGGCGCGAAGGTCTTACGCATTGCCCTAGTCGGAGCTGCGCTCAGAGTAACCCTCGTCTTCGCATTCCATCCAGGACCTCCTGACTGAAGTCACCGTGCCTCCTAGAGGACGGCGGCTTGGGTTCTTAGTGCAATTCAACTCCTCTTCCTTCTGTGTCAGTGCAGGCAGCCCCAGGCCCAGAGGAGCAGCTACGGCGTTCCTTGGTGGAGACAGTTCGCTGGATGCGGGACTCCCTACTTCGATGAGTTGATTCAGGGAAGGAAACACAGGGTAACCGGTGTCTCTTGGGACTCGTTAGAAACCACAGGGATGTACGCTGAGTGTGCCCATGAAAACGGGGCCTGCTGGAACTAGTCCTGCTTTCTCACTTTGAGGGCGGCATTCATGCCTGCCTTGAAGCTACATGACATTCCCGGCACCCGACAGTCCGGTGAGCCCTGGAAGAATGCTTCGGGGAAAATTATGAGTTTGCTCTCCCTAAACCAGGGGCTTCCGTGGCCGCGGTGGCGGTCCGCATGACAGGCTCTAGAGCTAAAGGGAACCTCAACATGAGGACTCGCTTCCAGGTTAGGCCCTGAGTAGCCGTGCAGAAAGGGAGCCATGCAGCTGTTTCCAGGAGTTCTTAGTCACTTACGTGCTTTATTTGAAAGGAAGTACACGTCCGGGGAATCCTAGGCCCCACGGGTGTGCCTCATTTTCCCTCCAAGGTCACTGAGTGCCTCCAGACAACTGTGGGCCAGCTGAGCAACGTCGAGGTCCAGGGGTTGAGACCTCGGAGGACCTCTGTGTGTGCCGCGTGCTGGGCAACAACACACTGCGCATTCCTCGAGGAGCGGTTCACCTCCAGAGCCCTCGAGCACCCTGAGGACAACATGGCTGGTGAGTACGAAGTGCCCAGGAAGACTCTGTCATGGCCCTTGTGTGAGCTGCCATGAGAGAACGCTGTGCATGGAACACTGCGAGGCCCGTCCTCGTACCTGAAGTCACTCTGCTCGAGGAGAAAGTCAGCATCTTAGCATGCTGTGTCGCTACCGACACACCCAGCATGAACCCATGCCTGGAAGTAAGGCCCTGCTTTGCCGTGCAGAAGCGGAGGTGTGGTGCAGTTTCCAGGAGGCGGTGGCCTCTGCTCTGCATACCTTTAACGGCAGCACAGCTTTCTGGACACCTGGGAGGCTAGCCGGGGCACCCTGTTCCCGGCAGGAACACTGAGTATCCCCAGGTGCACCTGGGTCTGTTAAGCAACAGCCAGGCCCGTAGCCCTTTAGAGCCCCTCTGTGCACGCCGAGCGTAGGGAAACACACTGCCCTCTCTTTTGGAGCAGCTTGGTTTCCTCAGCACTCGCACACGTTCACGAACACCGTTCTGGCACATGCCACATGGCGCGAAGGTCTTACGCATTGCCCTATTCGGAGCTGCGCTCAGAGTAACCCTCGTCTTCGCATTCCATCCAGGACCTCCTGACTGAAGTCACCGTGCCTCCTAGAGGATGGCGGCTTGGGTTCTTACTGCAATTCAAGTCCTCTTCCTTCTGTGTCAGTGCAGGCAGCCCCAGGCCCAGAGGAGCAGCTACGGCGTTCCTTGGTGGAGACAGTTCGCTGGATGCGGGACTCCCTACTTCGATGAGTTGATTCAGGGAAGGAAACACAGGGTAACCGGTGTCTCTTGGGACTCGTTAGAAACCACAGGGATGTACGCTGAGTGTGCCCATGAAAACGGGGCCTGCTGGAACTAGTCCTGCTTTCCCACTTTGAGGGCGGCATTCATGCCTGCCTTGAAGCTACATGACATTCCCGGCACCCGACAGTCCGGTGAGCCCTGGAAGAATGCTTCGGGGAAAATTATGAGTTTGCTCTCCCTAAACCAGGGGCTTCCGTGGCCGCGGTGGCGGTCCGCATGACAGGCTCTAGAGCTAAAGGGAACCTCAACATGAGGACTCGCTTCCAGGTTAGGCCCTGAGTAGCCGTGCAGAAAGGGAGCCATGCAGCTGTTTCCAGGAGTTCTTAGTCACTTACGTGCTTTATTTGAAAGGAAGTACACGTCCGGGGAATCCTAGGCCCCACGGGTGTGCCTCATTTTCCCTCCAAGGTCACTGAGTGCCTCCAGACAACTGTGGGCCAGCTGAGCAACGTCGAGGTCCAGGGGTTGAGACCTCGGAGGACCTCTGTGTGTGCCGCGTGCTGGGCAACAACACACTGCGCATTCCTCGAGGAGCGGTTCACCTCCAGAGCCCTCGAGCACCCTGAGGACAACATGGCTGGTGAGTACGAAGTGCCCAGGAAGACTCTGTCATGGCCCTTGTGTGAGCTGCCATGAGAGAACGCTGTGCATGGAACACTGCGAGGCCCGTCCTCGTACCTGAAGTCACTCTGCTCGAGGAGAAAGTCAGCATCTTAGCATGCTGTGTCGCTACCGACACACCCAGCATGAACCCATGCCTGGAAGTAAGGCCCTGCTTTACCGTGCAGAAGCGGAGGCGTGGTGCAGTTTCCAGGAGGCGGTGGCCTCTGCTCTGCATACCTTTAACGGCAGCACAGCTTTCTGGACACCTGGGAGGCTAGCCGGGGCACCCTGTTCCCGGCAGGAACACTGAGTATCCCCAGGTGCACCTGGGTCTGCTAAGCAACAGCCAGGCCCGTAGCCCTTTAGAGCCCCTCTGTGCACGCCGAGCGTAGGGAAACACACTGCCCTCTCTTTTGGAGCAGCTTGGTTTCCTCAGCACTCGCACACGTTCACGAACACCGTTCTGGCACATGCCACATGGCGCGAAGGTCTTACGCATTGCCCTATTCGGAGCTGCGCTCAGAGTAACCCTCGTCTTCGCATTCCATCCAGGACCTCCTGACTGAAGTCACCGTGCCTCCTAGAGGACGGCGGCTTGGGTTCTTACTGCAATTCAAGTCCTCTTCCTTCTGTGTCAGTGCAGGCAGCCCCAGGCCCAGAGGAGCAGCTACGGCGTTCCTTGGTGGAGACAGTTCGCTGGATGCGGGACTCCCTACTTCGATGAGTTGATTCAGGGAAGGAAACACAGGGTAACCGGTGTCTCTTGGGACTCGTTAGAAACCACAGGGATGTACGCTGAGTGTGCCCATGAAAACGGGGCCTGCTGGAACTAGTCCTGCTTTCCCACTTTGAGGGCGGCATTCATGCCTGCCTTGAAGCTACATGACATTCCCGGCACCCGACAGTCCGGTGAGCCCTGGAAGAATGCTTCGGGGAAAATTATGAGTTTGCTCTCCCTAAACCAGGGGCTTCCGTGGCCGCGGTGGCGGTCCGCATGACAGGCTCTAGAGCTAAAGGGAACCTCAACATGAGAACTCGCTTCCAGGTTAGGCCCTGAGTAGCCGTGCAGAAAGGGAGCCATGCAGCTGTTTCCAGGAGTTCTTAGTCACTTACGTGCTTTATTTGAAAGGAAGTACACGTCCGGGGAATCCTAGGCCCCACGGGTGTGCCTCATTTTCCCTCCAAGGTCACTGAGTGCCTCCAGACAACTGTGGGCCAGCTGAGCAACATCGAGGTCCAGGGGTTGAGACCTCGGAGGACCTCTGTGTGTGCCGCGTGCTGGGCAACAACACACTGCGCATTCCTCGAGGAGCGGTTCACCTCCAGAGCCCTCGAGCACCCTGAGGACAACATGGCTGGTGAGTACGAAGTGCCCAGGAAGACTCTGTCATGGCCCTTGTGTGAGCTGCCATGAGAGAACGCTGTGCATGGAACACTGCGAGGCCCGTCCTCGTACCTGAAGTCACTCTGCTCGAGGAGAAAGTCAGCATCTTAGCATGCTGTGTCGCTACCGACACACCCAGCATGAACCCATGCCTGGAAGTAAGGCCCTGCTTTGCCGTGCAGAAGCGGAGGCGTGGTGCAGTTTCCAGGAGGCGGTGGCCTCTGCTCTGCATACCTTTAACGGCAGCACAGCTTTCTGGACACCTGGGAGGCTAGCCGGGGCACCCTGTTCCCGGCAGGAACACTGAGTACCCCCAGGTGCACCTGGGTCTGCTAAGCAACAGCCAGGCCCGTAGCCCTTTAGAGCCCCTCTGTGCACGCCGAGCGTAGGGAAACACACTGCCCTCTCTTTTGGAGCAGCTTGGTTTCCTCAGCACTCGCACACGTTCACGAACACCGTTCTGGCACATGCCACATGGCGCGAAGGTCTTACGCATTGCCCTAGTCGGAGCTGCGCTCAGAGTAACCCTCGTCTTCGCATTCCATCCAGGACCTCCTGACTGAAGTCACCGTGCCTCCTAGAGGACGGCGGCTTGGGTTCTTACTGCAATTCAAGTCCTCTTCCTTCTGTGTCAGTGCAGGCAGCCCCAGGCCCAGAGGAGCAGCTACGGCGTTCCTTGGTGGAGACAGTTCGCTGGATGCGGGACTCCCTACTTCGATGAGTTGATTCAGGGAAGGAAACACAGGGTAACCGGTGTCTCTTGGGACTCGTTAGAAACCACAGGGATGTACGCTGAGTGTGCCCATGAAAACGGGGCCTGCTGGAACTAGTCCTGCTTTCCCACTTTGAGGGCGGCATTCATGCCTGCCTTGAAGCTACATGACATTCCCGGCACCCGACAGTCCGGTGAGCCCTGGAAGAATGCTTCGGGGAAAATTATGAGTTTGCTCTCCCTAAACCAGGGGCTTCCGTGGCCGCGGTGGCGGTCCGCATGACAGGCTCTAGAGCTAAAGGGAACCTCAACATGAGGACTCGCTTCCAGGTTAGGCCCTGAGTAGCCGTGCAGAAAGGGAGCCATGCAGCTGTTTCCAGGAGTTCTTAGTCACTTACGTGCTTTATTTGAAAGGAAGTACACGTCCGGGGAATCCTAGGCCCCACGGGTGTGCCTCATTTTCCCTCCAAGGTCACTGAGTGCCTCCAGACAACTGTGGGCCAGCTGAGCAACGTCGAGGTCCAGGGGTTGAGACCTCGGAGGACCTCTGTGTGTGCCGCGTGCTGGGCAACAACACACTGCGCATTCCTCGAGGAGCGGTTCACCTCCAGAGCCCTCGAGCACCCTGAGGACAACATGGCTGGTGAGTACGAAGTGCCCAGGAAGACTCTGTCATGGCCCTTGTGTGAGCTGCCATGAGAGAACGCTGTGCATGGAACACTGCGAGGCCCGTCCTCGTACCTGAAGTCACTCTGCTCGAGGAGAAAGTCAGCATCTTAGCATGCTGTGTCGCTACCGACACACCCAGCATGAACCCATGCCTGGAAGTAAGGCCCTGCTTTGCCGTGCAGAAGCGGAGGCGTGGTGCAGTTTCCAGGAGGCGGTGGCCTCTGCTCTGCATACCTTTAACGGCAGCACAGCTTTCTGGACACCTGGGAGGCTAGCCGGGGCACCCTGTTCCCGGCAGGAACACTGAGTATCCCCAGGTGCACCTGGGTCTGCTAAGCAACAGCCAGGCCCGTAGCCCTTTAGAGCCCCTCTGTGCACGCCGAGCGTAGGGAAACACACTGCCCTCTCTTTTGGAGCAGCTTGGTTTCCTCAGCACTCGCACACGTTCACGAACACCGTTCTGGCACATGCAACATGGCGCGAAGGTCTTACGCATTGCCCTAGTCGGAGCTGCGCTCAGAGTAACCCTCGTCTTCGCATTCCATCCAGGACCTCCTGACTGAAGTCACCGTGCCTCCTAGAGGACGGCGGCTTGGGTTCTTACTGCAATTCAAGTCCTCTTCCTTCTGTGTCAGTGCAGGCAGCCCCAGGCCCAGAGGAGCAGCTACGGCGTTCCTTGGTGGAGACAGTTCGCTGGATGCGGGACTCCCTACTTCGATGAGTTGATTCAGGGAAGGAAACACAGGGTAACCGGTGTCTCTTGGGACTCGTTAGAAACCACAGGGATGTACGCTGAGTGTGCCCATGAAAACGGGGCCTGCTGGAACTAGTCCTGCTTTCCCACTTTGAGGGCGGCATTCATGCCTGCCTTGAAGCTACATGACATTCCCGGCACCCGACAGTCCGGTGAGCCCTGGAAGAATGCTTCGGGGAAAATTATGAGTTTGCTCTCCCTAAACCAGGGGCTTCCGTGGCCGCGGTGGCGGTCCGCATGACAGGCTCTAGAGCTAAAGGGAACCTCAACATGAGAACTCGCTTCCAGGTTAGGCCCTGAGTAGCCGTGCAGAAAGGGAGCCATGCAGCTGTTTCCAGGAGTTCTTAGTCACTTACGTGCTTTATTTGAAAGGAAGTACACGTCCGGGGAATCCTAGGCCCCACGGGTGTGCCTCATTTTCCCTCCAAGGTCACTGAGTGCCTCCAGACAACTGTGGGCCAGCTGAGCAACGTCGAGGTCCAGGGGTTGAGACCTCGGAGGACCTCTGTGTGTGCCGCGTGCTGGGCAACAACACACTGCGCATTCCTCGAGGAGCGGTTCACCTCCAGAGCCCTCGAGCACCCTGAGGACAACATGGCTGGTGAGTACGAAGTGCCCTGGAAGACTCTGTCATGGCCCTTGTGTGAGCTGCCATGAAAGAACGCTGTGCATGGAACACTGCGAGGCCCGTCCTCGTACCTGAAGTCACTCTGCTCGAGGAGAAAGTCAGCATCTTAGCATGCTGTGTCGCTACCGACACACCCAGCATGAACCCATGCCTGGAAGTAAGGCCCTGCTTTGCCGTGCAGAAGCGGAGGCGTGGTGCAGTTTCCAGGAGGCGGTGGCCTCTGCTCTGCATACCTTTAACGGCAGCACAGCTTTCTGGACACCTGGGAGGCTAGCCGGGGCACCCTGTTCCCGGCAGGAACACTGAGTACCCCCAGGTGCACCTGGGTCTGCTAAGCAACAGCCAGGCCCGTAGCCCTTTAGAGCCCCTCTGTGCACGCCGAGCGTAGGGAAACACACTGCCCTCTCTTTTGGAGCAGCTTGGTTTCCTCAGCACTCGCACACGTTCACGAACACCGTTCTGGCACATGCCACATGGCGCGAAGGTCTTACGCATTGCCCTATTCGGAGCTGCGCTCAGAGTAACCCTCGTCTTCGCATTCCATCCAGGACCTCCTGACTGAAGTCACCGTGCCTCCTAGAGGACGGCGGCTTGGGTTCTTACTGCAATTCAAGTCCTCTTCCTTCTGTGTCAGTGCAGGCAGCCCCAGGCCCAGAGGAGCAGCTACGGCGTTCCTTGGTGGAGACAGTTCGCTGGATGCGGGACTCCCTACTTCGATGAGTTGATTCAGGGAAGGAAACACAGGGTAACCGGTGTCTCTTGGGACTCGTTAGAAACCACAGGGATGTACGCTGAGTGTGCCCATGAAAACGGGGCCTGCTGGAACTAGTCCTGCTTTCCCACTTTGAGGGCGGCATTCATGCCTGCCTTGAAGCTACATGACATTCCCGGCGCCCGACAGTCCGGTGAGCCCTGGAAGAATGCTTCGGGGAAAATTATGAGTTTGCTCTCCCTAAACCAGGGGCTTCCGTGGCCGCGGTGGCGGTCCGCATGACAGGCTCTAGAGCTAAAGGGAACCTCAACATGAGAACTCGCTTCCAGGTTAGGCCCTGAGTAGCCATGCAGAAAGGGAGCCATGCAGCTGTTTCCAGGAGTTCTTAGTCACTTACGTGCTTTATTTGAAAGGAAGTACACGTCCGGGGACTCATAGGCCCCACGGGTGTGCCTCATTTTCCCTCCAAGGTCACTGAGTGCCTCCAGACACCTGTGGGCCAGCTGAGCAACGTCGAGGTCCATGGGTTGAGACCTCGGAGGACCTCTGTGTGTGCCGCGTGCTGGGCAACAACACACTGCGCATTCCTCGAGGAGCGGTTCACCTCCAGAGCCCTCGAGCACCCTGAGGACAACATGGCTGGTGAGCACGAAGTGCCCAGGAAGACTCTGTCATGGCCCTTGTGTGAGCTGCCATGAGAGAACGCTGTGCATGGAACACTGCGAGGCCCGTCCTCGTACCTGAAGTCACTCTGCTCGAGGAGAAAGTCAGCATCTTAGCATGCTGTGTCGCTACCGACACACCCAGCATGAACCCATGCCTGGAAGTAAGGCCCTGCTTTGCCGTGCAGAAGCGGAGGCGTGGTGCAGTTTCCAGGAGGCGGTGGCCTCTGCTCTGCATACCTTTAACGGCAGCACAGCTTTCTGGACACCTGGGAGGCTAGCCGGGGCACCCTGTTCCCGGCAGGAACACTGAGTACCCCCAGGTGCACCTGGGTCTGCTAAGCAACATCCAGGCCCGTAGCCCTTTAGAGCCCCTCTGTGCACGCCGAGCGTAGGGAAACACACTGCCCTCTCTTTTGGAGCAGCTTGGTTTCCTCAGCACTCGCACACGTTCACAAACACCGTTCTGGCACATGCCACATGGCGCGAAGGTCTTACGCATTGCCCTATTCGGAGCTGCGCTCAGAGTAACCCTCGTCTTCGCATTCCATCCAGGACCTCCTGACTGAAGTCACCGTGCCTCCTAGAGGATGGCGGCTTGGGTTCTTACTGCAATTCAAGTCCTCTTCCTTCTGTGTCAGTGCAGGCAGCCCCAGGCCCAGAGGAGCAGCTACGGCGTTCCTTGGTGGAGACAGTTCGCTGGATGCGGGACTCCCTACTTCGATGAGTTGATTCAGGGAAGGAAACACAGGGTAACCGGTGTCTCTTGGGACTCGTTAGAAACCACAGGGATGTACGCTGAGTGTGCCCATGAAAACGGGGCCTGCTGGAACTAGTCCTGCTTTCCCATTTTGAGGGCGGCATTCATGCCTGCCTTGAAGCTACATGACATTCCCGGCGCCCGACAGTCCGGTGAGCCCTGGAAGAATGCTTCGGGGAAAATTATGAGTTTGCTCTCCCTAAACCAGGGGCTTCCGTGGCCGCGGTGGCGGTCCGCATGACAGGCTCTAGAGCTAAAGGGAACCTCAACATGAGAACTCGCTTCCAGGTTAGGCCCTGAGTAGCCGTGCAGAAAGGGAGCCATGCAGCTGTTTCCAGGAGTTCTTAGTCACTTACGTGCTTTATTTGAAAGGAAGTACACGTCCGGGGACTCCTAGGCCCCACGGGTGTGCCTCATTTTCCCTCCAAGGTCACTGAGTGCCTCCAGACACCTGTGGGCCAGCTGAGCAACGTCGAGGTCCATGGGTTGAGACCTCGGAGGACCTCTGTGTGTGCCGCGTGCTGGGCAACAACACACTGCGCATTCCTCGAGGAGCGGTTCACCTCCAGAGCCCTCGAGCACCCTGAGGACAACATGGCTGGTGAGCACGAAGTGCCCAGGAAGACTCTGTCATGGCCCTTGTGTGAGCTGCCATGAGAGAACGCTGTGCATGGAACACTGCGAGGCCCGTCCTCGTACCTGAAGTCACTCTGCTCGAGGAGAAAGTCAGCATCTTAGCATGCTGTGTCGCTACCGACACACCCAGCATGAACCCATGCCTGGAAGTAAGGCCCTGCTTTGCCGTGCAGAAGCGGAGGCGTGGTGCAGTTTCCAGGAGGCGGTGGCCTCTGCTCTGCATACCTTTAACGGCAGCACAGCTTTCTGGACACCTGGGAGGCTAGCCGGGGCACCCTGTTCCCGGCAGGAACACTGAGTACCCCCAGGTGCACCTGGGTCTGCTAAGCAACATCCAGGCCCGTAGCCCTTTAGAGCCCCTCTGTGCACGCCGAGCGTAGGGAAACACACTGCCCTCTCTTTTGGAGCAGCTTGGTTTCCTCAGCACTCGCACACGTTCACGAACACCGTTCTGGCACATGCCACATGGCGCGAAGGTCTTACGCATTGCCCTATTCGGAGCTGCGCTCAGAGTAACCCACGTCTTCGCATTCCATCCAGGACCTCCTGACTGAAGTCACCGTGCCTCCTAGAGGACGGCGGCTTGGGTTCTTACTGCAATTCAAGTCCTCTTCCTTCTGTGTCAGTGCAGGCAGCCCCAGGCCCAGAGGAGCAGCTACGGCGTTCCTTGGTGGAGACAGTTCGCTGGATGCGGGACTCCCTACTTCGATGAGTTGATTCAGGGAAGGAAACACAGGGTAACCGGTGTCTCTTGGGACTCGTTAGAAACCACAGGGATGTACGCTGAGTGTGCCCATGAAAACGGGGCCTGCTGGAACTAGTCCTGCTTTCCCATTTTGAGGGTGGCATTCATGCCTGCCTTGAAGCTACATGACATTCCCGGCGCCCGACAGTCCGGTGAGCCCTGGAAGAATGCTTCGGGGAAAATTATGAGTTTGCTCTCCCTAAACCAGGGGCTTCCGTGGCCGCGGTGGCGGTCCGCATGACAGGCTCTAGAGCTAAAGGGAACCTCAACATGAGAACTCGCTTCCAGGTTAGGCCCTGAGTAGCCGTGCAGAAAGGGAGCCATGCAGCTGTTTCCAGGAGTTCTTAGTCACTTACGTGCTTTATTTGAAAGGAAGTACACGTCCGGGGACTCATAGGCCCCACGGGTGTGCCTCATTTTCCCTCCAAGGTCACTGAGTGCCTCCAGACATCTGTGGGCCAGCTGAGCAACGTCGAGGTCCATGGGTTGAGACCTCGGAGGACCTCTGTGTGTGCCGCGTGCTGGGCAACAACACACTGCGCATTCCTCGAGGAGCGGTTCACCTCCAGAGCCCTCGAGCACCCTGAGGACAACATGGCTGTTGAGCACGAAGTGCCCAGGAAGACTCTGTCATGGCCCTTGTGTGAGCTGCCATGAGAGAACGCTGTGCATGGAACACTGCGAGGCCCGTCCTCGTACCTGAAGTCACTCTGCTCGAGGAGAAACTCAGCATCTTAGCATGCTGTGTCGCTACCGACACACCCAGCATGAACCCATGCCTGGAAGTAAGGCCCTGCTTTGCCGTGCAGAAGCGGAGGCGTGGTGCAGTTTCCAGGAGGCGGTGGCCTCTGCTCTGCATACCTTTAACGGCAGCACAGCTTTCTGGACACCTGGGAAGCTAGCCGGGGCACCCTGTTCCCGGCAGGAACACTGAGTACCCCCAGGTGCACCTGGGTCTGCTAAGCAACATCCAGGCCCGTAGCCCTTTAGAGCCCCTCTGTGCACGCCGAGCGTAGGGAAACACACTGCCCTCTCTTTTGGAGCAGCTTGGTTTCCTCAGCACTCGCACACGTTCACGAACACCGTTCTGGCACATGCCACATGGCGCGAAGGTCTTACGCATTGCCCTATTCGGAGCTGCGCTCAGAGTAACCCTCGTCTTCGCATTCCATCCAGGACCTCCTGACTGAAGTCACCGTGCCTCCTAGAGGACGGCGGCTTGGGTTCTTACTGCAATTCAAGTCCTCTTCCTTCTGTGTCAGTGCAGGCAGCCCCAGGCCCAGAGGAGCAGCTACGGCGTTCCTTGGTGGAGACAGTTCGCTGGATGCGGGACTCCCTACTTCGATGAGTTGATTCAGGGAAGGAAACACAGGGTAACCGGTGTCTCTTGGGACTCGTTAGAAACCACAGGGATGTACGCTGAGTGTGCCCATGAAAACGGGGCCTGCTGGAACTAGTCCTGCTTTCCCACTTTGAGGGCGGCATTCATGCCTGCCTTGAAGCTACATGACATTCCCGGCACCCGACAGGCCAGTGAGCCCTGGAAGAATGCTTCGGGGAAAATTATGAGTTTGCTCTCCCTAAACCAGGGGCTTCCGTGGCCGCGGTGGCGGTCCGCATGACAGGCTCTAGAGCTAAAGGGAACCTCAACATGAGAACTCGCTTCCAGGTTAGGCCCTGAGTAGCCGTGCAGAAAGGGAGCCATGCAGCTGTTTCCAGGAGTTCTTAGTCACTTACGTGCTTTATTTTAAAGGAAGTACACGTCCGGGGAATCCTAGGCCCCACGGGTGTGCCTCATTTTCCCTCCAAGGTCACTGAGTGCCTCCAGACAACTGTGGGCCAGCTGAGCAACGTCGAGGTCCATGGGTTGAGACCTCGGAGGACCTCTGTGTGTGCCGCGTGCTGGGCAACAACACACTGCGCATTCCTCGAGGAGCGGTTCACCTCCAGAGCCCTCGAGCACCCTGAGGACAACATGGCTGGCGAGTACGAAGTGCCCAGGAAGACTCTGTCATGGCCCTTGTGTGAGCTGCCATGAGAGAACGCTGTGCATGGAACACTGCGAGGCCCGTCCTCGTACCTGAAGTCACTCTGCTCGAGGAGAAAGTCAGCATCTTAGCATGCTGTGTCGCTACCGACACACCCAGCATGAACCCATGCCTGGAAGTAAGGCCCTGCTTTGCCGTGCAGAAGCGGAGGCGTGGTGCAGTTTCCAGGAGGCGGTGGCCTCTGCTCTGCATACCTTTAACGGCAGCACAGCTTTCTGGACACCTGGGAGGCTAGCCGGGGCACCCTGTTCCCGGCAGGAACACTGAGTATCCCCAGGTGCACCTGGGTCTGCTAAGCAACAGCCAGGCCCGTAGCCCTTTAGAGCCCCTCTGTGCACGCCGAGCGTAGGGAAACACACTGCCCTCTCTTTTGGAGCAGCTTGGTTTCCTCAGCACTCGCACACGTTCACGGACACCGTTCTGGCACATGCCACATGGCGCGAAGGTCTTACGCATTGCCCTATTCGGAGCTGCGCTCAGAGTAACCCTCGTCTTCGCATTCCATCCAGGACCTCCTGACTGAAGTCACCGTGCCTCCTAGAGGACGGCGGCTTGGGTTCTTACTGCAATTCAAGTCCTCTTCCTTCTGTGTCAGTGCAGGCAGCCCCAGGCCCAGAGGAGCAGCTACGGCGTTCCTTGGTGGAGACAGTTCGCTGGATGCGGGACTCCCTACTTCGATGAGTTGATTCAGGGAAGGAAACACAGGGTAACCGGTGTCTCTTGGGACTCGTTAGAAACCACAGGGATGTACGCTGAGTGTGCCCATGAAAACGGGGCCTGCTGGAACTAGTCCTGCTTTCCCACTTTGAGGGCGGCATTCATGCCTGCCTTGAAGCTACATGACATTCCCGGCACCCGACAGTCCGGTGAGCCCTGGAAGAATGCTTCGGGGAAAATTATGAGTTTGCTCTCCCTAAACCAGGGGCTTCCGTGGCCGCGGTGGCGGTCCGCATGACAGGCTCTAGAGCTAAAGGGAACCTCAACATGAGGACTCGCTTCCAGGTTAGGCCCTGAGTAGCCGTGCAGAAAGGGAGCCATGCAGCTGTTTCCAGGAGTTCTTAGTCACTTACGTGCTTTCTTTGAAAGGAAGTACACGTCCGGGGAATCCTAGGCCCCACGGGTGTGCCTCATTTTCCCTCCAAGGTCACTGAGTGCCTCCAGACAACTGTGGGCCAGCTGAGCAACGTCGAGGTCCAGGGGTTGAGACCTCGGAGGACCTCTGTGTGTGCCGCGTGCTGGGCAACAACACACTGCGCATTCCTCGAGGAGCGGTTCACCTCCAGAGCCCTCGAGCACCCTGAGGACAACATGGCTGGTGAGTACGAAGTGCCCAGGAAGACTCTGTCATGGCCCTTGTGTGAGCTGCCATGAGAGAACGCTGTGCATGGAACACTGCGAGGCCCGTCCTCGTACCTGAAGTCACTCTGCTCGAGGAGAAAGTCAGCATCTTAGCATGCTGTGTCGCTACCGACACACCCAGCATGAACCCATGCCTGGAAGTAAGGCCCTGCTTTGCCGTGCAGAAGCGGAGGCGTGGTGCAGTTTCCAGGAGGCGGTGGCCTCTGCTCTGCATACCTTTAACGGCAGCACAGCTTTCTGGACACCTGGGAGGCTAGCCGGGGCACCCTGTTCCCGGCAGGAACACTGAGTATCCCCAGGTGCACCTGGGTCTGCTAAGCAACAGCCAGGCTCGTAGCCCTTTAGAGCCCCTCTGTGCACGCCGAGCGTAGGGAAACACACTGCCCTCTCTTTTGGAGCAGCTTGGTTTCCTCAGCACTCGCACACGTTCACGAACACCGTTCTGGCACATGCCACATGGCGCGAAGGTCTTACGCATTGCCCTATTCGGAGCTGCGCTCAGAGTAACCCTCGTCTTCGCATTCCATCCAGGACCTCCTGACTGAAGTCACCGTGCCTCCTAGAGGACGGCGGCTTGGGTTCTTACTGCAATTCAAGTCCTCTTCCTTCTGTGTCAGTGCAGGGAGCCCCAGGCCCAGAGGAGCAGCTACGGCGTTCCTTGGTGGAGACAGTTCGCTGGATGCGGGACTCCCTACTTCGATGAGTTGATTCAGGGAAGGAAACACAGGGTAACCGGTGTCTCTTGGGACTCGTTAGAAACCACAGGGATGTACGCTGAGTGTGCCCATGAAAACGGGGCCTGCTGGAACTAGTCCTGCTTTCCCACTTTGAGGGCGGCATTCATGCCTGCCTTGAAGCTACATGACATTCCCGGCACCCGACAGTCCGGTGAGCCCTGGAAGAATGCTTCGGGGAAAATTATGAGTTTGCTCTCCCTAAACCAGGGGCTTCCGTGGCTGCGGTGGCGGTCCGCATGACAGGCTCTAGAGCTAAAGGGAACCTCAACATGAGGACTCGCTTCCAGGTTAGGCCCTGAGTAGCCGTGCAGAAAGGGAGCCATGCAGCTGTTTCCAGGAGTTCTTAGTCACTTACGTGCTTTATTTGAAAGGAAGTACACGTCCGGGGAATCCTAGGCCCCACGGGTGTGCCTCATTTTCCCTCCAAGGTCACTGAGTGCCTCCAGACAACTGTGGGCCAGCTGAGCAACGTCGAGGTCCAGGGGTTGAGACCTCGGAGGACCTCTGTGTGTGCCGCGTGCTGGGCAACAACACACTGCGCATTCCTCGAGGAGCGGTTCACCTCCAGAGCCCTCGAGCACCCTGAGGACAACATGGCTGGTGAGTACGAAGTGCCCAGGAAGACTCTGTCATGGCCCTTGTGTGAGCTGCCATGAGAGAACGCTGTGCATGGAACACTGCGAGGCCCGTCCTCGTACCTGAAGTCACTCTGCTCGAGGAGAAAGTCAGCATCTTAGCATGCTGTGTCGCTACCGACACACCCAGCATGAACCCATGCCTGGAAGTAAGGCCCTGCTTTGCCGTGCAGAAGCGGAGGCGTGGTGCAGTTTCCAGGAGGCGGTGGCCTCTGCTCTGCATACCTTTAACGGCAGCACAGCTTTCTGGACACCTGGGAGGCTAGCCGGGGCACCCTGTTCCCGGCAGGAACACTGAGTATCCCCAGGTGCACCTGGGTCTGCTAAGCAACAGCCAGGCCCGTAGCCCTTTAGAGCCCCTCTGTGCACGCCGAGCGTAGGGAAACACACTGCCCTCTCTTTTGGAGCAGCTTGGTTTCCTCAGCACTCGCACACGTTCACGAACACCGTTCTGGCACATGCCACATGGCGCGAAGGTCTTACGCATTGCCCTAGTCGGAGCTGCGCTCAGAGTAACCCTCGTCTTCGCATTCCATCCAGGACCTCCTGACTGAAGTCACCGTGCCTCCTAGAGGACGGCGGCTTGGGTTCTTACTGCAATTCAAGTCCTCTTCCTTCTGTGTCAGTGCAGGCAGCCCCAGGCCCAGAGGAGCAGCTACGGCGTTCCTTGGTGGAGACAGTTCGCTGGATGCGGGACTCCCTACTTCGATGAGTTGATTCAGGGAAGGAAACACAGGGTAACCGGTGTCTCTTGGGACTCGTTAGAAACCACAGGGATGTACGCTGAGTGTGCCCATGAAAACGGGGCCTGCTGGAACTAGTCCTGCTTTCCCACTTTGAGGGCGGCATTCATGCCTGCCTTGAAGCTACATGACATTCCCGGCACCCGACAGTCCGGTGAGCCCTGGAAGAATGCTTCGGGGAAAATTATGAGTTTGCTCTCCCTAAACCAGGGGCTTCCGTGGCCGCGGTGGCGGTCCGCATGACAGGCTCTAGAGCTAAAGGGAACCTCAACATGAGGACTCGCTTCCAGGTTAGGCCCTGAGTAGCCGTGCAGAAAGGGAGCCATGCAGCTGTTTCCAGGAGTTCTTAGTCACTTACGTGCTTTATTTGAAAGGAAGTACACGTCCGGGGAATCCTAGGCCCCACGGGTGTGCCTCATTTTCCCTCCAAGGTCACTGAGTGCCTCCAGACAACTGTGGGCCAGCTGAGCAACGTCGAGGTCCAGGGGTTGAGACCTCGGAGGACCTCTGTGTGTGCCGCGTGCTGGGCAACAACACACTGCGCATTCCTCGAGGAGCGGTTCACCTCCAGAGCCCTCGAGCACCCTGAGGACAACATGGCTGGTGAGTACGAAGTGCCCAGGAAGACTCTGTCATGGCCCTTGTGTGAGCTGCCATGAGAGAACGCTGTGCATGGAACACTGCGAGGCCCGTCCTCGTACCTGAAGTCACTCTGCTCGAGGAGAAAGTCAGCATCTTAGCATGCTGTGTCGCTACCGACACACCCAGCATGAACCCATGCCTGGAAGTAAGGCCCTGCTTTGCCGTGCAGAAGCGGAGGCGTGGTGCAGTTTCCAGGAGGCGGTGGCCTCTGCTCTGCATACCTTTAACGGCAGCACAGCTTTCTGGACACCTGGGAGGCTAGCCGGGGCACCCTGTTCCCGGCAGGAACACTGAGTATCCCCAGGTGCACCTGGGTCTGCTAAGCAACAGCCAGGCCCGTAGCCCTTTAGAGCCCCTCTGTGCACGCCGAGCGTAGGGAAACACACTGCCCTCTCTTTTGGAGCAGCTTGGTTTCCTCAGCACTCGCACACGTTCACGAACACCGTTCTGGCACATGCCACATGGCGCGAAGGTCTTACGCATTGCCCTAGTCGGAGCTGCGCTCAGAGTAACCCTCGTCTTCGCATTCCATCCAGGACCTCCTGACTGAAGTCACCGTGCCTCCTAGAGGACGGCGGCTTGGGTTCTTACTGCAATTCAAGTCCTCTTCCTTCTGTGTCAGTGCAGGCAGCCCCAGGCCCAGAGGAGCAGCTACGGCGTTCCTTGGTGGAGACAGTTCGCTGGATGCGGGACTCCCTACTTCGATGAGTTGATTCAGGGAAGGAAACACAGGGTAACCGGTGTCTCTTGGGACTCGTTAGAAACCACAGGGATGTACGCTGAGTGTGCCCATGAAAACGGGGCCTGCTGGAACTAGTCCTGCTTTCCCACTTTGAGGGCGGCATTCATGCCTGCCTTGAAGCTACATGACATTCCCGGCACCCGACAGTCCGGTGAGCCCTGGAAGAATGCTTCGGGGAAAATTATGAGTTTGCTCTCCCTAAACCAGGGGCTTCCGTGGCCGCGGTGGCGGTCCGCATGACAGGCTCTAGAGCTAAAGGGAACCTCAACATGAGAACTCGCTTCCAGGTTAGGCCCTGAGTAGCCGTGCAGAAAGGGAGCCATGCAGCTGTTTCCAGGAGTTCTTAGTCACTTACGTGCTTTATTTGAAAGGAAGTACACGTCCGGGGACTCCTAGGCCCCACGGGTGTGCCTCATTTTCCCTCCAAGGTCACTGAGTGCCTCCAGACACCTGTGGGCCAGCTGAGCAACGTCGAGGTCCATGGGTTGAGACCTCGGAGGACCTCTGTGTGTGCCGCGTGCTGGGCAACAACACACTGCGCATTCCTCGAGGAGCGGTTCACCTCCAGAGCCCTCGAGCACCCTGAGGACAACATGGCTGGTGAGCACGAAGTGCCCAGGAAGACTCTGTCATGGCCCTTGTGTGAGCTGCCATGAGAGAACGCTGTGCATGGAACACTGCGAGGCCCGTCCTCGTACCTGAAGTCACTCTGCTCGAGGAGAAAGTCAGCATCTTAGCATGCTGTGTCGCTACCGACACACCCAGCATGAACCCATGCCTGGAAGTAAGGCCCTGCTTTGCCGTGCAGAAGCGGAGGCGTGGTGCAGTTTCCAGGAGGCGGTGGCCTCTGCTCTGCATACCTTTAACGGCAGCACAGCTTTCTGGACACCTGGGAGGCTAGCCGGGGCACCCTGTTCCCGGCAGGAACACTGAGTACCCCCAGGTGCACCTGGGTCTGCTAAGCAACATCCAGGCCCGTAGCCCTTTAGAGCCCCTCTGTGCACGCCGAGCGTAGGGAAACACACTGCCCTCTCTTTTGGAGCAGCTTGGTTTCCTCAGCACTCGCACACGTTCACGAACACCGTTCTGGCACATGCCACATGGCGCGAAGGTCTTACGCATTGCCCTAGTCGGAGCTGCGCTCAGAGTAACCCTCGTCTTCGCATTCCATCCAGGACCTCCTGACTGAAGTCACCGTGCCTCCTAGAGGATGGCGGCTTGGGTTCTTACTGCAATTCAAGTCCTCTTCCTTCTGTGTCAGTGCAGGCAGCCCCAGGCCCAGAGGAGCAGCTACGGCGTTCCTTGGTGGAGACAGTTCGCTGGATGCGGGACTCCCTACTTCGATGAGTTGATTCAGGGAAGGAAACACAGGGTAACCGGTGTCTCTTGGGACTCGTTAGAAACCACAGGGATGTACGCTGAGTGTGCCCATGAAAACGGGGCCTGTTGGAACTAGTCCTGCTTTCCCATTTTGAGGGCGGCATTCATGCCTGCCTTGAAGCTACATGACATTCCCGGCGCCCGACAGTCCGGTGAGCCCTGGAAGAATGCTTCGGGGAAAATTATGAGTTTGCTCTCCCTAAACCAGGGGCTTCCGTGGCCGCGGTGGCGGTCCGCATGACAGGCTCTAGAGCTAAAGGGAACCTCAACATGAGAACTCGCTTCCAGGTTAGGCCCTGAGTAGCCGTGCAGAAAGGGAGCCATGCAGCTGTTTCCAGGAGTTCTTAGTCACTTACGTGCTTTATTTGAAAGGAAGTACACGTCCGGGGACTCCTAGGCCCCACGGGTGTGCCTCATTTTCCCTCCAAGGTCACTGAGTGCCTCCAGACACCTGTGGGCCAGCTGAGCAACGTCGAGGTCCATGGGTTGAGACCTCGGAGGACCTCTGTGTGTGCCGCGTGCTGGGCAACAACACACTGCGCATTCCTCGAGGAGCGGTTCACCTCCAGAGCCCTCGAGCACCCTGAGGACAACATGGCTGGTGAGCACGAAGTGCCCAGGAAGACTCTGTCATGGCCCTTGTGTGAGCTGCCATGAGAGAACGCTGTGCATGGAACACTGTGAGGCCCGTCCTCGTACCTGAAGTCACTCTGCTCGAGGAGAAAGTCAGCATCTTAGCATGCTGTGTCGCTACCGACACACCCAGCATGAACCCATGCCTGGAAGTAAGGCCCTGCTTTGCCGTGCAGAAGCGGAGGCGTGGTGCAGTTTCCAGGAGGCGGTGGCCTCTGCTCTGCATACCTTTAACGGCAGCACAGCTTTCTGGACACCTGGGAGGCTAGCCGGGGCACCCTGTTCCCGGCAGGAACACTGAGTACCCCCAGGTGCACCTGGGTCTGCTAAGCAACATCCAGGCCCGTAGCCCTTTAGAGCCCCTCTGTGCACGCCGAGCGTAGGGAAACACACTGCCCTCTCTTTTGGAGCAGCTTGGTTTCCTCAGCACTCGCACACGTTCACGAACACCGTTCTGGCACATGCCACATGGCGCGAAGGTCTTACGCATTGCCCTATTCGGAGCTGCGCTCAGAGTAACCCACGTCTTCGCATTCCATCCAGGACCTCCTGACTGAAGTCACCGTGCCTCCTAGAGGACGGCGGCTTGGGTTCTTACTGCAATTCAAGTCCTCTTCCTTCTGTGTCAGTGCAGGCAGCCCCAGGCCCAGAGGAGCAGCTACGGCGTTCCTTGGTGGAGACAGTTCGCTGGATGCGGGACTCCCTACTTCGATGAGTTGATTCAGGGAAGGAAACACAGGGTAACCGGTGTCTCTTGGGACTCGTTAGAAACCACAGGGATGTACGCTGAGTGTGCCCATGAAAACGGGGCCTGCTGGAACTAGTCCTGCTTTCCCATTTTGAGGGTGGCATTCATGCCTGCCTTGAAGCTACATGACATTCCCGGCACCCGACAGTCCGGTGAGCCCTGGAAGAATGCTTCGGGGAAAATTATGAGTTTGCTCTCCCTAAACCAGGGGCTTCCGTGGCCGCGGTGGCGGTCCGCATGACAGGCTCTAGAGCTAAAGGGAACCTCAACATGAGAACTCGCTTCCAGGTTAGGCCCTGAGTAGCCGTGCAGAAAGGGAGCCATGCAGCTGTTTCCAGGAGTTCTTAGTCACTTACGTGCTTTATTTGAAAGGAAGTACACGTCCGGGGACTCCTAGGCCCCACGGGTGTGCCTCATTTTCCCTCCAAGGTCACTGAGTGCCTCCAGACATCTGTGGGCCAGCTGAGCAACGTCGAGGTCCATGGGTTGAGACCTCGGAGGACCTCTGTGTGTGCCGCGTGCTGGGCAACAACACACTGCGCATTCCTCGAGGAGCGGTTCACCTCCAGAGCCCTCGAGCACCCTGAGGACAACATGGCTGGTGAGCACGAAGTGCCGAGGAAGACTCTGTCATGGCCCTTGTGTGAGCTGCCATGAGAGAACGCTGTGCATGGAACACTGCGAGGCCCGTCCTCGTACCTGAAGTCACTCTGCTCGAGGAGAAAGTCAGCATCTTAGCATGCTGTGTCGCTACCGACACACCCAGCAAGAACCCATGCCTGGAAGTAAGGCCCTGCTTTGCCGTGCAGAAGCGGAGGCGTGGTGCAGTTTCCAGGAGGCGGTGGCCTCTGCTCTGCATACCTTTAACGGCAGCACAGCTTTCTGGACACCTGGGAAGCTAGCCGGGGCACCCTGTTCCCGGCAGGAACACTGAGTACCCCCAGGTGCACCTGGGTCTGCTAAGCAACATCCAGGCCCGTAGCCCTTTAGAGCCCCTCTGTGCACGCCGAGCGTAGGGAAACACACTGCCCTCTCTTTTGGAGCAGCTTGGTTTCCTCAGCACTCGCACACGTTCACGAACACCGTTCTGGCACATGCCACATGGCGCGAAGGTCTTACGCATTGCCCTATTCGGAGCTGCGCTCAGAGTAACCCTCGTCTTCGCATTCCATCCAGGACCTCCTGACTGAAGTCACCGTGCCTCCTAGAGGACGGCGGCTTGGGTTCTTACTGCAATTCAAGTCCTCTTCCTTCTGTGTCAGTGCAGGCAGCCCCAGGCCCAGAGGAGCAGCTACGGCGTTCCTTGGTGGAGACAGTTCGCTGGATGCGGGACTCCCTACTTCGATGAGTTGATTCAGGGAAGGAAACACAGGGTAACCGGTGTCTCTTGGGACTCGTTAGAAACCACAGGGATGTACGCTGAGTGTGCCCATGAAAACGGGGCCTGCTGGAACTAGTCCTGCTTTCCCACTTTGAGGGCGGCATTCATGCCTGCCTTGAAGCTACATGACATTCCCGGCACCCGACAGGCCAGTGAGCCCTGGAAGAATGCTTCGGGGAAAATTATGAGTTTGCTCTCCCTAAACCAGGGGCTTCCGTGGCCGCGGTGGCGGTCCGCATGACAGGCTCTAGAGCTAAAGGGAACCTCAACATGAGAACTCGCTTCCAGGTTAGGCCCTGAGTAGCCGTGCAGAAAGGGAGCCATGCAGCTGTTTCCAGGAGTTCTTAGTCACTTACGTGCTTTATTTTAAAGGAAGTACACGTCCGGGGAATCCTAGGCCCCACGGGTGTGCCTCATTTTCCCTCCAAGGTCACTGAGTGCCTCCAGACAACTGTGGGCCAGCTGAGCAACGTCGAGGTCCATGGGTTGAGACCTCGGAGGACCTCTGTGTGTGCCGCGTGCTGGGCAACAACACACTGCGCATTCCTCGAGGAGCGGTTCACCTCCAGAGCCCTCGAGCACCCTGAGGACAACATGGCTGGCGAGTACGAAGTGCCCAGGAAGACTCTGTCATGGCCCTTGTGTGAGCTGCCATGAGAGAACGCTGTGCATGGAACACTGCGAGGCCCGTCCTCGTACCTGAAGTCACTCTGCTCGAGGAGAAAGTCAGCATCTTAGCATGCTGTGTCGCTACCGACACACCCAGCATGAACCCATGCCTGGAAGTAAGGCCCTGCTTTGCCGTGCAGAAGCGGAGGCGTGGTGCAGTTTCCAGGAGGCGGTGGCCTCTGCTCTGCATACCTTTAACGGCAGCACAGCTTTCTGGACACCTGGGAGGCTAGCCGGGGCACCCTGTTCCCGGCAGGAACACTGAGTATCCCCAGGTGCACCTGGGTCTGCTAAGCAACAGCCAGGCCCGTAGCCCTTTAGAGCCCCTCTGTGCACGCCGAGCGTAGGGAAACACACTGCCCTCTCTTTTGGAGCAGCTTGGTTTCCTCAGCACTCGCACACGGTCACGAACACCGTTCTGGCATATGCCACATGGCGCGAAGGTCTTACGCATTGCCCTAGTCGGAGCTGCGCTCAGAGTAACCCTCGTCTTCGCATTCCATCCAGGACCTCCTGACTGAAGTCACCGTGCCTCCTAGAGGACGGCGGCTTGGGTTCTTACTGCAATTCAAGTCCTCTTCCTTCTGTGTCAGTGCAGGCAGCCCCAGGCCCAGAGGAGCAGCTACGGCGTTCCTTGGTGGAGACAGTTCGCTGGATGCGGGACTCCCTACTTTGATGAGTTGATTCAGGGAAGGAAACACAGGGTAACCGGTGTCTCTTGGGACTCGTTAGAAACCACAGGGATGTACGCTGAGTGTGCCCATGAAAACGGGGCCTGCTGGAACTAGTCCTGCTTTCCCAATTTGAGGGTGGCATTCATGCCTGCCTTGAAGCTACATGACATTCCCGGCACCCGACAGTCCGGCGAGCCCTGGAAGAATGCTTCGGGGAAAATTATGAGTTTGCTCTCCCTAAACCAGGGGCTTCCGTGGCCGCGGTGGCGGTCCGCATGACAGGCTCTAGAGCTAAAGGGAACCTCAACATGAGAACTCGCTTCCAGGTTAGGCCCTGAGTAGCCGTGCAGAAAGGGAGCCATGCAGCTGTTTCCAGGAGTTCTTAGTCACTTACGTGCTTTATTTGAAAGGAAGTACACGTCCGGGGAATCCTAGGCCCCACGGGTGTGCCTCATTTTCCCTCCAAGGTCACTGAGTGCCTCCAGACAACTGTGGGCCAGCTGAGCAACGTCGAGGTCCAGGGGTTGAGACCTCGGAGGACCTCTGTGTGTGCCGCGTGCTGGGCAACAACACACTGCGCATTCCTCGAGGAGCGGTTCACCTCCAGAGCCCTCGAGCACCCTGAGGACAACATGGCTGGCGAGTACGAAGTGCCCAGGAAGACTCTGTCATGGCCCTTGTGTGAGCTGCCATGAGAGAACGCTGTGCATGGAACACTGCGAGGCCCGTCCTCGTACCTGAAGTCACTCTGCTCGAGGAGAAAGTCAGCATCTTAGCATGCTGTGTCGCTACCGACACACCCAGCATGAACCCATGCCTGGAAGTAAGGCCCTGATTTTCCGTGCAGAAGCGGAGGCGTGGTGCAGTTTCCAGGAGGCGATGGCCTCTGCTCTGCATACCTTTAACGGCAGCACAGCTTTCTGGACACCTGGGAGGCTAGCCGGGGCACCCTGTTCCCGGCAGGAACACTGAGTATCCCCAGGTGCACCTGGGTCTGCTAAGCAACAGCCAGGCCCGTAGCCCTTTAGAGCCCCTCTGTGCACGCCGAGCGTAGGGAAACACACTGCCCTCTCTTTTGGAGCAGCTTGGTTTCCTCAGCACTCGCACACGTTCACGAACACCGTTCTGGCACATGCCACATGGCGCGAAGGTCTTACGCATTGCCCTAGTCGGAGCTGCGCTCAGAGTAACCCTCGTCTTCGCATTCCATCCAGGACCTCCTGACTGAAGTCACCGTGCCTCCTAGAGGACGGCGGCTTGGGTTCTTACTGCAATTCAAGTCCTCTTCCTTCTGTGTCAGTGCAGGCAGCCCCAGGCCCAGAGGAGCAGCTACGGCGTTCCTTGGTGGAGACAGTTCGCTGGATGCGGGACTCCCTACTTCGATGAGTTGATTCAGGGAAGGAAACACAGGGTAACCGGTGTCTCTTGGGACTCGTTAGAAACCACAGGGATGTACGCTGAGTGTGCCCATGAAAACGGGGCCTGCTGGAACTAGTCCTGCTTTCCCACTTTGAGGGCGGCATTCATGCCTGCCTTGAAGCTACATGACATTCCCGGCACCCGACAGTCCGGTGAGCCCTGGAAGAATGCTTCGGGGAAAATTATGAGTTTGCTCTCCCTAAACCAGGGGCTTCCGTGGCCGCGGTGGCGGTCCGCATGACAGGCTCTAGAGCTAAAGGGAACCTCAACATGAGAACTCGCTTCCAGGTTAGGCCCTGAGTAGCCGTGCAGAAAGGGAGCCATGCAGCTGTTTCCAGGAGTTCTTAGTCACTTACGTGCTTTATTTGAAAGGAAGTACACGTCCGGGGAATCCTAGGCCCCACGGGTGTGCCTCATTTTCCCTCCAAGGTCACTGAGTGCCTCCAGACAACTGTGGGCCAGCTGAGCAACGTCGAGGTCCAGGGGTTGAGACCTCGGAGGACCTCTGTGTGTGCCGCGTGCTGGGCAACAACACACTGCGCATTCCTCGAGGAGCGGTTCACCTCCAGAGCCCTCGAGCACCCTGAGGACAACATGGCTGGCGAGTACGAAGTGCCCAGGAAGACTCTGTCATGGCCCTTGTGTGAGCTGCCATGAGAGAACGCTGTGCATGGAACACTGCGAGGCCCGTCCTCGTACCTGAAGTCACTCTGCTCGAGGAGAAAGTCAGCATCTTAGCATGCTGTGTCGCTACCGACACACCCAGCATGAACCCATGCCTGGAAGTAAGGCCCTGCTTTGCCGTGCAGAAGCGGAGGCGTGGTGCAGTTTCCAAGAGGCGGTGGCCTCTGCTCTGCATACCTTTAACGGCAGCACAGCTTTCTGGACACCTGGGAGGCTAGCCGGGGCACCCTGTTCCCGGCAGGAACACTGAGTATCCCCAGGTGCACCTGGGTCTGCTAAGTAACAGCCAGGCCCGTAGCCCTTTAGAGCCCCTCTGTGCACGCCGAGCGTAGGGAAACACACTGCCCTCTCTTTTGGAGCAGCTTGGTTTCCTCAGCACTCGCACACGTTCACGAACACCGTTCTGGCACATGCCACATGGCGCGAAGGTCTTACGCATTGCCCTAGTCGGAGCTGCGCTTAGAGTAACCCTCGTCTTCGCATTCCATCCAGGACCTCCTGACTGAAGTCACCGTGCCTCCTAGAGGACGGCGGCTTGGGTTCTTACTGCAATTCAACTCCTCTTCCTTCTGTGTCAGTGCAGGCAGCCCCAGGCCCAGAGGAGCAGCTACGGCGTTCCTTGGTGGAGACAGTTCGCTGGATGCGGGACTCCCTACTTCGATGAGTTGATTCAGGGAAGGAAACACAGGGTAACCGGTGTCTCTTGGGACTCGTTAGAAACCACAGGGATGTACGCTGAGTGTGCCCATGAAAACGGGGCCTGCTGGAACTAGTCCTGCTTTCCCACTTTGAGGGCGGCATTCATGCCTGCCTTGAAGCTACATGACATTCCCGGCACCCGACAGTCCGGTGAGCCCTGGAAGAATGCTTCGGGGAAAATTATGAGTTTGCTCTCCCTAAACCAGGGGCTTCCGTGGCCGCGGTGGCGGTCCGCATGACAGGCTCTAGAGCTAAAGGGAACCTCAACATGAGAACTCGCTTCCAGGTTAGGCCCTGAGTAGCCGTGCAGAAAGGGAGCCATGCAGCTGTTTCCAGGAGTTCTTAGTCACTTACGTGCTTTATTTTAAAGGAAGTACACGTCCGGGGAATCCTAGGCCCCACGGGTGTGCCTCATTTTCCCTCCAAGGTCACTGAGTGCCTCCAGACAACTGTGGGCCAGCTGAGCAACGTCGAGGTCCAGGGGTTGAGAACTCGGAGGACCTCTGTGTGTGCCGCGTGCTGGGCAACAACACACTGCGCATTCCTCGAGGAGCGGTTCACCTCCAGAGCCCTCGAGCACCCTGAGGACAACATGGCTGGTGAGTACGAAGTGCCCAGGAAGACTCTGTCATGGCCCTTGTGTGAGCTGCCATGAGAGAACGCTGTGCATGGAACACTGCGAGGCCCGTCCTCGTACCTGAAGTCACTCTGCTCGAGGAGAAAGTCAGCATCTTAGCATGCTGTGTCGCTACCGACACACCCAGCATGAACCCATGCCTGGAAGTAAGGCCCTGCTTTGCCGTGCAGAAGCGGAGGCGTGGTGCAGTTTCCAGGAGGCGGTGGCCTCTGCTCTGCATACCTTTAACGGCAGCACAGCTTTCTGGACACCTGGGAGGCTAGCCGGGGCACCCTGTTCCCGGCAGGAACACTGAGTACCCCCAGGTGCACCTGGGTCTGCTAAGCAACATCCAGGCCCGTAGCCCTTTAGAGCCCCTCTGTGCACGCCGAGCGTAGGGAAACACACTGCCCTCTCTTTTGGAGCAGCTTGGTTTCCTCAGCACTCGCACACGTTCACGAACACCGTTCTGGCACATGCCACATGGCGCGAAGGTCTTACGCATTGCCCTATTCGGAGCTGCGCTCAGAGTAACCCTCGTCTTCGCATTCCATCCAGGACCTCCTGACTGAAGTCACCGTGCCTCCTAGAGGACGGCGGCTTGGGTTCTTAGTGCAATTCAACTCCTCTTCCTTCTGTGTCAGTGCAGGCAGCCCCAGGCCCAGAGGAGCAGCTACGGCGTTCCTTGGTGGAGACAGTTCGCTGGATGCGGGACTCCCTACTTCGATGAGTTGATTCAGGGAAGGAAACACAGGGTAACCGGTGTCTCTTGGGACTCGTTAGAAACCACAGGGATGTACGCTGAGTGTGCCCATGAAAACGGGGCCTGCTGGAACTAGTCCTGCTTTCCCACTTTGAGGGCGGCATTCATGCCTGCCTTGAAGCTACATGACATTCCCGGCACCCGACAGTCCGGTGAGCCCTGGAAGAATGCTTCGGGGAAAATTATGAGTTTGCTCTCCCTAAACCAGGGGCTTCCGTGGCCGCGGTGGCGGTCCGCATGACAGGCTCTAGAGCTAAAGGGAACCTCAACATGAGGACTCGCTTCCAGGTTAGGCCCTGAGTAGCCGTGCAGAAAGGGAGCCATGCAGCTGTTTCCAGGAGTTCTTAGTCACTTACGTGCTTTATTTGAAAGGAAGTACACGTCCGGGGAATCCTAGGCCCCACGGGTGTGCCTCATTTTCCCTCCAAGGTCACTGAGTGCCTCCAGACAACTGTGGGCCAGCTGAGCAACGTCGAGGTCCATGGGTTGAGACCTCGGAGGACCTCTGTGTGTGCCGCGTGCTGGGCAACAACACACTGCGCATTCCTCGAGGAGCGGTTCACCTCCAGAGCCCTCGAGCACCCTGAGGACAACATGGCTGGTGAGTACGAAGTGCCCAGGAAGACTCTGTCATGGCCCTTGTGTGAGCTGCCATGAGAGAACGCTGTGCATGGAACACTGCGAGGCCCGTCCTCGTACCTGAAGTCACTCTGCTCGAGGAGAAAGTCAGCATCTTAGCATGCTGTGTCGCTACCGACACACCCAGCATGAACCCATGCCTGGAAGTAAGGCCCTGCTTTGCCGTGCAGAAGCGGAGGCGTGGTGCAGTTTCCAGGAGGCGGTGGCCTCTGCTCTGCATACCTTTAACGGCAGCACAGCTTTCTGGACACCTGGGAGGCTAGCCGGGGCACCCTGTTCCCGGCAGGAACACTGAGTATCCCCAGGTGCACCTGGGTCTGCTAAGCAACAGCCAGGCCCGTAGCCCTTTAGAGCCCCTCTGTGCACGCCGAGAGTAGGGAAACACACTGCCCTCTCTTTTGGAGCAGCTTGGTTTCCTCAGCACTCGCACACGTTCACGGACACCGTTCTGGCACATGCCACATGGCGCGAAGGTCTTACGCATTGCCCTAGTCGGAGCTGCGCTCAGAGTAACCCTCGTCTTCGCATTCCATCCAGGACCTCCTGACTGAAGTCACCGTGCCTCCTAGAGGACGGCGGCTTGGGTTCTTACTGCAATTCAAGTCCTCTTCCTTCTGTGTCAGTGCAGGCAGCCCCAGGCCCAGAGGAGCAGCTACGGCGTTCCTTGGTGGAGACAGTTCGCTGGATGCGGGACTCCCTACTTCGATGAGTTGATTCAGGGAAGGAAACACAGGGTAACCGGTGTCTCTTGGGACTCGTTAGAAACCACAGGGATGTACGCTGAGTGTGCCCATGAAAACGGGGCCTGCTGGAACTAGTCCTGCTTTCCCACTTTGAGGGCGGCATTCATGCCTGCCTTGAAGCTACATGACATTCCCGGCACCCGACAGTCCGGTGAGCCCTGGAAGAATGCTTCGGGGAAAATTATGAGTTTGCTCTCCCTAAACCAGGGGCTTCCGTGGCCGCGGTGGCGGTCCGCATGACAGGCTCTAGAGCTAAAGGGAACCTCAACATGAGAACTCGCTTCCAGGTTAGGCCCTGAGTAGCCGTGCAGAAAGGGAGCCATGCAGCTGTTTCCAGGAGTTCTTAGTCACTTACGTGCTTTATTTGAAAGGAAGTACACGTCCGGGGAATCCTAGGCCCCACGGGTGTGCCTCATTTTCCCTCCAAGGTCACTGAGTGCCTCCAGACACCTGTGGGCCAGCTGAGCAACGTCGAGGTCCATGGGTTGAGACCTCGGAGGACCTCTGTGTGTGCCGCGTGCTGGGCAACAACACACTGCGCATTCCTCGAGGAGCGGTTCACCTCCAGAGCCCTCGAGCACCCTGAGGACAACATGGCTGGTGAGCACGAAGTGCCCAGGAAGACTCTGTCATGGCCCTTGTGTGAACTGCCATGAGAGAACGCTGTGCATGGAACACTGCGAGGCCCGTCCTCGTACCTGAAGTCACTCTGCTCGAGGAGAAAGTCAGCATCTTAGCATGCTGTGTCGCTACCGACACACCCAGCATGAACCCATGCCTGGAAGTAAGGCCCTGCTTTGCCGTGCTGAAGTGGAGGCGTGGTGCAGTTTCCCGGAGGCGGTGGCCTCTGCTCTGCATACCTTTAACGGCAGCACAGCTTTCTGGACACCTGGGAGGCTAGCCGGGGCACCCTGTTCCCGGCAGGAACACTGAGTACCCCCAGGTGCACCTGGGTCTGCTAAGCAACATCCAGGCCCGTAGCCCTTTAGAGCCCCTCTGTGCACGCCGAGCGTAGGGAAACACACTGCCCTCTCTTTTGGAGCAGCTTGGTTTCCTCAGCACTCGCACACGTTCACGAACACCGTTCTGGCACATGCCACATGGCGCGAAGGTCTTACGCATTGCCCTATTCGGAGCTGTGCTCAGAGTAACCCTCGTCTTCGCATTCCATCCAGGACCTCCTGACTGAAGTCACCGTGCCTCCTAGAGGATGGCGGCTTGGGTTATAACTGCAATTCAAGTCCTCTTCCTTCTGTGTCAGTGCAGGCAGCCCCAGGCCCAGAGGAGCAGCTACGGCGTTCCTTGGTGGAGACAGTTCGCTGGATGCGGGACTCCCTACTTCGATGAGTTGATTCAGGGAAGGAAACACAGGGTAACCGGTGTCTCTTGGGACTCGTTAGAAACCACAGGGATGTACGCTGAGTGTGCCCATGAAAACGGGGCCTGCTGGAACTAGTCCTGCTTTCCCATTTTGAGGGCGGCATTCATGCCTGCCTTGAAGCTACATGACATTCCCGGCGCCCGACAGTCCGGTGAGCCCTGGAAGAATGCTTCGGGGAAAATTATGAGTTTGCTCTCTCTAAACCAGGGGCTTCCGTGGCCGCGGTGGCGGTCCGCATGACAGGCTCTAGAGCTAAAGGGAACCTCAACATGAGAACTCGCTTCCAGGTTAGGCCCTGAGTAGCCGTGCAGAAAGGGAGCCATGCAGCTGTTTCCAGGAGTTCTTAGTCACTTACGTGCTTTATTTTAAAGGAAGTACACGTCCGGGGAATCCTAGGCCCCACGGGTGTGCCTCATTTTCCCTCCAAGGTCACTGAGTGCCTCCAGACAACTGTGGGCCAGCTGAGCAACGTCGAGGTCCATGGGTTGAGACCTCGGAGGACCTCTGTGTGTGCCGCGTGCTGGGCAACAACACACTGCGCATTCCTCGAGGAGCGGTTCACCTCCAGAGCCCTCGAGCACCCTGAGGACAACATGGCTGGTGAGTACGAAGTGCCCAGGAAGACTCTGTCATGGCCCTTGTGTGAGCTGCCATGAGAGAACGCTGTGCATGGAACACTGCGAGGCCCGTCCTCGTACCTGAAGTCACTCTGCTCGAGGAGAAAGTCAGCATCTTAGCATGCTGTGTCGCTACCGACACACCCAGCATGAACCCATGCCTGGAAGTAAGGCCCTGCTTTGCCGTGCAGAAGCGGAGGCGTGGTGCAGTTTCCAGGAGGCGGTGGCCTCTGCTCTGCATACCTTTAACGGCAGCACAGCTTTCTGGACACCTGGGAGGCTAGCCGGGGCACCCTGTTCCCGGCAGGAACACTGAGTATCCCCAGGTGCACCTGGGTCTGCTAAGCAACAGCCAGGCCCGTAGCCCTTTAGAGCCCCTCTGTGCACGCCGAGCGTAGGGAAACACACTGCCCTCTCTTTTGGAGCAGCTTGGTTTCCTCAGCACTCGCACACGTTCACGGACACCGTTCTGGCACATGCCACATGGCGCGAAGGTCTTACGCATTGCCCTAGTCGGAGCTGCGCTCAGAGTAACCCTCGTCTTCGCATTCCATCCAGGACCTCCTGACTGAAGTCACCGTGCCTCCTAGAGGACGGCGGCTTGGGTTCTTACTGCAATTCAAGTCCTCTTCCTTCTGTGTCAGTGCAGGCAGCCCCAGGCCCAGAGGAGCAGCTACGGCGTTCCTTGGTGGAGACAGTTCGCTGGATGCGGGACTCCCTACTTCGATGAGTTGATTCAGGGAAGGAAACACAGGGTAACCGGTGTCTCTTGGGACTCATTAGAAACCACAGGGATGTACGCTGAGTGTGCCCATGAAAACGGGGCCTGCTGGAACTAGTCCTGCTTTCCCACTTTGAGGGCGGCATTCATGCCTGCCTTGAAGCTACATGACATTCCCGGCACCCGACAGTCCGGTGAGCCCTGGAAGAATGCTTCGGGGAAAATTATGAGTTTGCTCTCCCTAAACCAGGGGCTTCCGTGGCCGCGGTGGCGGTCCGCATGACAGGCTCTAGAGCTAAAGGGAACCTCAACATGAGGACTCGCTTCCAGGTTAGGCCCTGAGTAGCCGTGCAGAAAGGGAGCCATGCAGCTGTTTCCAGGAGTTCTTAGTCACTTACGTGCTTTATTTGAAAGGAAGTACACGTCCGGGGAATCCTAGGCCCCACGGGTGTGCCTCATTTTCCCTCCAAGGTCACTGAGTGCCTCCAGACAACTGTGGGCCAGCTGAGCAACGTCGAGGTCCAGGGGTTGAGACCTCGGAGGACCTCTGTGTGTGCCGCGTGCTGGGCAACAACACACTGCGCATTCCTCGAGGAGCGGTTCACCTCCAGAGCCCTCGAGCACCCTGAGGACAACATGGCTGGTGAGTACGAAGTGCCCAGGAAGACTCTGTCATGGCCCTTGTGTGAGCTGCCATGAGAGAACGCTGTGCATGGAACACTGCGAGGCCCGTCCTCGTACCTGAAGTCACTCTGCTCGAGGAGAAAGTCAGCATCTTAGCATGCTGTGTCGCTACCGACACACCCAGCATGAACCCATGCCTGGAAGTAAGGCCCTGCTTTGCCGTGCAGAAGTGGAGGCGTGGTGCAGTTTCCCGGAGGCGGTGGCCTCTGCTCTGCATACCTTTAACGGCAGCACAGCTTTCTGGACACCTGGGAGGCTAGCCGGGGCACCCTGTTCCCGGCAGGAACACTGAGTACCCCCAGGTGCACCTGGGTCTGCTAAGCAACATCCAGGCCCGTAGCCCTTTAGAGCCCCTCTGTGCACGCCGAGCGTAGGGAAACACACTGCCCTCTCTTTTGGAGCAGCTTGGTTTCCTCAGCACTCGCACACGTTCACGAACACCGTTCTGGCACATGCCACATGGCGCGAAGGTCTTACGCATTGCCCTATTCGGAGCTGTGCTCAGAGTAACCCTCGTCTTCGCATTCCATCCAGGACCTCCTGACTGAAGTCACCGTGCCTCCTAGAGGATGGCGGCTTGGGTTATAACTGCAATTCAAGTCCTCTTCCTTCTGTGTCAGTGCAGGCAGCCCCAGGCCCAGAGGAGCAGCTACGGCGTTCCTTGGTGGAGACAGTTCGCTGGATGCGGGACTCCCTACTTCGATGAGTTGATTCAGGGAAGGAAACACAGGGTAACCGGTGTCTCTTGGGACTCGTTAGAAACCACAGGGATGTACGCTGAGTGTGCCCATGAAAACGGGGCCTGCTGGAACTAGTCCTGCTTTCCCATTTTGAGGGCGGCATTCATGCCTGCCTTGAAGCTACATGACATTCCCGGCGCCCGACAGTCCGGTGAGCCCTGGAAGAATGCTTCGGGGAAAATTATGAGTTTGCTCTCTCTAAACCAGGGGCTTCCGTGGCCGCGGTGGCGGTCCGCATGACAGGCTCTAGAGCTAAAGGGAACCTCAACATGAGAACTCGCTTCCAGGTTAGGCCCTGAGTAGCCGTGCAGAAAGGGAGCCATGCAGCTGTTTCCAGGAGTTCTTAGTCACTTACGTGCTTTATTTTAAAGGAAGTACACGTCCGGGGAATCCTAGGCCCCACGGGTGTGCCTCATTTTCCCTCCAAGGTCACTGAGTGCCTCCAGACAACTGTGGGCCAGCTGAGCAACGTCGAGGTCCATGGGTTGAGACCTCGGAGGACCTCTGTGTGTGCCGCGTGCTGGGCAACAACACACTGCGCATTCCTCGAGGAGCGGTTCACCTCCAGAGCCCTCGAGCACCCTGAGGACAACATGGCTGGTGAGTACGAAGTGCCCAGGAAGACTCTGTCATGGCCCTTGTGTGAGCTGCCATGAGAGAACGCTGTGCATGGAACACTGCGAGGCCCGTCCTCGTACCTGAAGTCACTCTGCTCGAGGAGAAAGTCAGCATCTTAGCATGCTGTGTCGCTACCGACACACCCAGCATGAACCCATGCCTGGAAGTAAGGCCCTGCTTTGCCGTGCAGAAGCGGAGGCGTGGTGCAGTTTCCAGGAGGCGGTGGCCTCTGCTCTGCATACCTTTAACGGCAGCACAGCTTTCTGGACACCTGGGAGGCTAGCCGGGGCACCCTGTTCCCGGCAGGAACACTGAGTATCCCCAGGTGCACCTGGGTCTGCTAAGCAACAGCCAGGCCCGTAGCCCTTTAGAGCCCCTCTGTGCACGCCGAGCGTAGGGAAACACACTGCCCTCTCTTTTGGAGCAGCTTGGTTTCCTCAGCACTCGCACACGTTCACGGACACCGTTCTGGCACATGCCACATGGCGCGAAGGTCTTACGCATTGCCCTAGTCGGAGCTGCGCTCAGAGTAACCCTCGTCTTCGCATTCCATCCAGGACCTCCTGACTGAAGTCACCGTGCCTCCTAGAGGACGGCGGCTTGGGTTCTTACTGCAATTCAAGTCCTCTTCCTTCTGTGTCAGTGCAGGCAGCCCCAGGCCCAGAGGAGCAGCTACGGCGTTCCTTGGTGGAGACAGTTCGCTGGATGCGGGACTCCCTACTTCGATGAGTTGATTCAGGGAAGGAAACACAGGGTAACCGGTGTCTCTTGGGACTCATTAGAAACCACAGGGATGTACGCTGAGTGTGCCCATGAAAACGGGGCCTGCTGGAACTAGTCCTGCTTTCCCACTTTGAGGGCGGCATTCATGCCTGCCTTGAAGCTACATGACATTCCCGGCACCCGACAGTCCGGTGAGCCCTGGAAGAATGCTTCGGGGAAAATTATGAGTTTGCTCTCCCTAAACCAGGGGCTTCCGTGGCCGCGGTGGCGGTCCGCATGACAGGCTCTAGAGCTAAAGGGAACCTCAACATGAGGACTCGCTTCCAGGTTAGGCCCTGAGTAGCCGTGCAGAAAGGGAGCCATGCAGCTGTTTCCAGGAGTTCTTAGTCACTTACGTGCTTTATTTGAAAGGAAGTACACGTCCGGGGAATCCTAGGCCCCACGGGTGTGCCTCATTTTCCCTCCAAGGTCACTGAGTGCCTCCAGACAACTGTGGGCCAGCTGAGCAACGTCGAGGTCCAGGGGTTGAGACCTCGGAGGACCTCTGTGTGTGCCGCGTGCTGGGCAACAACACACTGCGCATTCCTCGAGGAGCGGTTCACCTCCAGAGCCCTCGAGCACCCTGAGGACAACATGGCTGGTGAGTACGAAGTGCCCAGGAAGACTCTGTCATGGCCCTTGTGTGAGCTGCCATGAGAGAACGCTGTGCATGGAACACTGCGAGGCCCGTCCTCGTACCTGAAGTCACTCTGCTCGAGGAGAAAGTCAGCATCTTAGCATGCTGTGTCGCTACCGACACACCCAGCATGAACCCATGCCTGGAAGTAAGGCCCTGCTTTGCCGTGCAGAAGCGGAGGCGTGGTGCAGTTTCCAGGAGGCGGTGGCCTCTGCTCTGCATACCTTTAACGGCAGCACAGCTTTCTGGACACCTGGGAGGCTAGCCGGGGCACCCTGTTCCCGGCAGGAACACTGAGTATCCCCAGGTGCACCTGGGTCTGCTAAGCAACAGCCAGGCCCGTAGCCCTTTAAAGCCCCTCTGTGCACGCCGAGCGTAGGGAAACACACTGCCCTCTCTTTTGGAGCAGCTTGGTTTCCTCAGCACTCGCACACGTTCACGAACACCGTTCTGGCACATGCCACATGGCGCGAAGGTCTTACGCATTGCCCTAGTCGGAGCTGCGCTCAGAGTAACCCTCGTCTTCGCATTCCATCCAGGACCTCCTGACTGAAGTCACCGTGCCTCCTAGAGGATGGCGGCTTGGGTTCTTAGTGCAATTCAACTCCTCTTCCTTCTGTGTCAGTGCAGGCAGCCCCAGGCCCAGAGGAGCAGCTACGGCGTTCCTTGGTGGAGACAGTTCGCTGGATGCGGGACTCCCTACTTCGATGAGTTGATTCAGGGAAGGAAACACAGGGTAACCGGTGTCTCTTGGGACTCGTTAGAAACCACAGGGATGTACGCTGAGTGTGCCCATGAAAACGGGGCCTGCTGGAACTAGTCCTGCTTTCCCACTTTGAGGGCGGCATTCATGCCTGCCTTGAAGCTACATGACATTCCCGGCACCCGACAGTCCGGTGAGCCCTGGAAGAATGCTTCGGGGAAAATTATGAGTTTGCTCTCCCTAAACCAGGGGCTTCCGTGGCCGCGGTGGCGGTCCGCATGACAGGCTCTAGAGCTAAAGGGAACCTCAACATGAGAACTCGCTTCCAGGTTAGGCCCTGAGTAGCCGTGCAGAAAGGGAGCCATGCAGCTGTTTCCAGGAGTTCTTAGTCACTTACGTGCTTTATTTGAAAGGAAGTACACGTCCGGGAAATCCTAGGCCCCACGGGTGTGCCTCATTTTCCCTCCAAGGTCACTGAGTGCCTCCAGACAACTGTGGGCCAGCTGAGCAACGTCGAGGTCCAGGGGTTGAGACCTCGGAGGACCTCTGTGTGTGCCGCGTGCTGGGCAACAACACACTGCGCATTCCTCGAGGAGCGGTTCACCTCCAGAGCCCTCGAGCACCCTGAGGACAACATGGCTGGTGAGTACGAAGTGCCCAGGAAGACTCTGTCATGGCCCTTGTGTGAGCTGCCATGAGAGAACGCTGTGCATGGAACACTGCGAGGCCCGTCCTCGTACCTGAAGTCACTCTGCTCGAGGAGAAAGTCAGCATCTTAGCATGCTGTGTCGCTACCGACACACCCAGCATGAACCCATGCCTGGAAGTAAGGCCCTGCTTTGCCGTGCAGAAGCGGAGGCGTGGTGCAGTTTCCAGGAGGCGGTGGCCTCTGCTCTGCATACCTTTAACGGCAGCACAGCTTTCTGGACACCTGGGAGGCTAGCCGGGGCACCCTGTTCCCGGCAGGAACACTGAGTACCCCCAGGTGCACCTGGGTCTGCTAAGCAACAGCCAGGCCCGTAGCCCTTTAGAGCCCCTCTGTGCACGCCGAGCGTAGGGAAACACACTGCCCTCTCTTTTGGAGCAGCTTGGTTTCCTCAGCACTCGCACACGTTCACGAACACCGTTCTGGCACATGCCACATGGCGCGAAGGTCTTACGCATTGCCCTATTCGGAGCTGCGCTCAGAGTAACCCTCGTCTTCGCATTCCATCCAGGACCTCCTGACTGAAGTCACCGTGCCTCCTAGAGGACGGCGGCTTGGGTTCTTACTGCAATTCAAGTCCTCTTCCTTCTGTGTCAGTGCAGGCAGCCCCAGGCCCAGAGGAGCAGCTACGGCGTTCCTTGGTGGAGACAGTTCGCTGGATGCGGGACTCCCTACTTCGATGAGTTGATTCAGGGAAGGAAACACAGGGTAACCGGTGTCTCTTGGGACTCGTTAGAAACCACAGGGATGTACGCTGAGTGTGCCCATGAAAACGGGGCCTGCTGGAACTAGTCCTGCTTTCCCATTTTGAGGGCGGCATTCATGCCTGCCTTGAAGCTACATGACATTCCCGGCGCCCGACAGTCCGGTGAGCCCTGGAAGAATGCTTCGGGGAAAATTATGAGTTTGCTCTCCCTAAACCAGGGGCTTCCGTGGCCGCGGTGGCGGTCCGCATGACAGGCTCTAGAGCTAAAGGGAACCTCAACATGAGAACTCGCTTCCAGGTTAGGCCCTGAGTAGCCGTGCAGAAAGGGAGCCATGCAGCTGTTTCCAGGAGTTCTTAGTCACTTACGTGCTTTATTTGAAAGGAAGTACACGTCCGGGGACTCCTAGGCCCCACGGGTGTGCCTCATTTTCCCTCCAAGGTCACTGAGTGCCTCCAGACACCTGTGGGCCAGCTGAGCAACGTCGAGGTCCATGGGTTGAGACCTCGGAGGACCTCTGTGTGTGCCGCGTGCTGGGCAACAACACACTGCGCATTCCTCAAGGAGCGGTTCACCTCCAGAGCCCTCGAGCACCCTGAGGACAACATGGCTGGTGAGCACGAAGTGCCCAGGAAGACTCTGTCATGGCCCTTGTGTGAGCTGCCATGAGAGAACGCTGTGCATGGAACACTGCGAGGCCCGTCCTCGTACCTGAAGTCACTCTGCTCGAGGAGAAAGTCAGCATCTTAGCATGCTGTGTCGCTACCGACACACCCAGCATGAACCCATGCCTGGAAGTAAGGCCCTGCTTTGCCGTGCAGAAGCGGAGGTGTGGTGCAGTTTCCAGGAGGCGGTGGCCTCTGCTCTGCATACCTTTAACGGCAGCACAGCTTTCTGGACACCTGGGAGGCTAGCCGGGGCACCCTGTTCCCGGCAGGAACACTGAGTACCCCCAGGTGCACCTGGGTCTGCTAAGCAACATCCAGGCCCGTAGCCCTTTAGAGCCCCTCTGTGCACGCCGAGCGTAGGGAAACACACTGCCCTCTCTTTTGGAGCAGCTTGGTTTCCTCAGCACTCGCACACGTTCACGAACACCGTTCTGGCACATGCCACATGGCGCGAAGGTCTTACGCATTGCCCTATTCGGAGCTGCGCTCAGAGTAACCCACGTCTTCGCATTCCATCCAGGACCTCCTGACTGAAGTCACCGTGCCTCCTAGAGGACGGCGGCTTGGGTTCTTACTGCAATTCAAGTCCTCTTCCTTCTGTGTCAGTGCAGGCAGCCCCAGGCCCAGAGGAGCAGCTACGGCGTTCCTTGGTGGAGACAGTTCGCTGGATGCGGGACTCCCTACTTCGATGAGTTGATTCAGGGAAGGAAACACAGGGTAACCGGTGTCTCTTGGGACTCGTTAGAAACCACAGGGATGTACGCTGAGTGTGCCCATGAAAACGGGGCCTGCTGGAACTAGTCCTGCTTTCCCATTTTGAGGGTGGCATTCATGCCTGCCTTGAAGCTACATGACATTCCCGGCGCCCGACAGTCCGGTGAGCCCTGGAAGAATGCTTCGGGGAAAATTATGAGTTTGCTCTCCCTAAACCAGGGGCTTCCGTGGCCGCGGTGGCGGTCCGCATGACAGGCTCTAGAGCTAAAGGGAACCTCAACATGAGAACTCGCTTCCAGGTTAGGCCCTGAGTAGCCGTGCAGAAAGGGAGCCATGCAGCTGTTTCCAGGAGTTCTTAGTCACTTACGTGCTTTATTTGAAAGGAAGTACACGTCCGGGGACTCCTAGGCCCCACGGGTGTGCCTCATTTTCCCTCCAAGGTCACTGAGTGCCTCCAGACACCTGTGGGCCAGCTGAGCAACGTCGAGGTCCATGGGTTGAGACCTCGGAGGACCTCTGTGTGTGCCGCGTGCTGGGCAACAACACACTGCGCATTCCTCGAGGAGCGGTTCACCTCCAGAGCCCTCGAGCACCCTGAGGACAACATGGCTGGTGAGCACGAAGTGCCCAGGAAGACTCTGTCATGGCCCTTGTGTGAGCTGCCATGAGAGAACGCTGTGCATGGAACACTGCGAGGCCCGTCCTCGTACCTGAAGTCACTCTGCTCGAGGAGAAAGTCAGCATCTTAGCATGCTGTGTCGCTACCGACACACCCAGCATGAACCCATGCCTGGAAGTAAGGCCCTGCTTTGCCGTGCAGAAGCGGAGGCGTGGTGCAGTTTCCAGGAGGCGGTGGCCTCTGCTCTGCATACCTTTAACGGCAGCACAGCTTTCTGGACACCTGGGAGGCTAGCCGGGGCACCCTGTTCCCGGCAGGAACACTGAGTACCCCCAGGTGCACCTGGGTCTGCTAAGCAACATCCAGGCCCGTAGCCCTTTAGAGCCCCTCTGTGCACGCCGAGCGTAGGGAAACACACTGCCCTCTCTTTTGGAGCAGCTTGGTTTCCTCAGCACTCGCACACGTTCACGAACACCGTTCTGGCACATGCCACATGGCGCGAAGGTCTTACGCATTGCCCTATTCGGAGCTGCGCTCAGAGTAACCCTCGTCTTCGCATTCCATCCAGGACCTCCTGACTGAACTCACCGTGCCTCCTAGAGGACGGCGGCTTGGGTTCTTACTGCAATTCAAGTCCTCTTCCTTCTGTGTCAGTGCAGGCAGCCCCAGGCCCAGAGGAGCAGCTACGGCGTTCCTTGGTGGAGACAGTTCGCTGGATGCGGGACTCCCTACTTCGATGAGTTGATTCAGGGAAGGAAACACAGGGTAACCGGTGTCTCTTGGGACTCGTTAGAAACCACAGGGATGTACGCTGAGTGTGCC